>NC_082712.1:77081692-77437942 GCF_030144855.1 Hypanus sabinus | reverse complement strand
CCCACTCTACTTTCTGTAACTCATGACTGTGTAGTTAGATTCTGCTCTAACACATTCTACATGTTTACAGATGATACCATTATAGTAGGTCATCGCTCAAATAATGAGACAAAAAAGGAGATTGAGTTTAGTGACGTGGTGTCATAATAACAATCTTTCACTCAATGTCAACAAAAGCTGGTCATTGACTTCAGGAAGGTGGTCGGTGTACATGCTTCTGTCTACATCAATGGACATGAGTGTCAGAAGGTTGAGAACTTCCAGTTCCTAGGAGAGAACATCACCTATATCCTATCCTGGTTTAACACATCAATATCATGGCGAAGAAAGCTCACCAACATTGCTACTTCCTCAGGATGCTAAAGAGTTGTCTCCATCGACTCTAACCAATATTTATCAATGCACCACACAGAAAGCCTTCTATCTGAATGCATAATAGCTTGAACGGCAACTGCAGTGACAAAGAACTGCTCAGAATTGTGCTGAGCTGTATTCACATTGTGCACCAACCTCCCTTCTAAGAATGCTGTCTGTACTTCTTGCTGCCTCAATAAAGCAGCCAACATAATCAAAGACCCCATCTACACCAGAAGTTCTCTCTTCTCCCCTCTCCTATTGGGCAGAAGATACAAAAGCCTGAACGCACATATGACTAGGCTGAAGGACAACTTCTATCCCGCTGTCAGATTCTTGAATGGTCTTGTGTACGATTAGGTGGACTTTTGACCACACAATCTATCTTGTTATGATCTTGCACGTTATTGTTTGCCTGCACTGCCCTTTCTCAGTAGCTGTTACACTTTATTCTGCATTCTTATTGTTTTGGATGGTTCTACTTCAATGCACTGTAATGACTGGTTCTGTAAGAACTGTAAGCAAGGTAAACTTTGCATTGTATCTTGGTACATGTCATCATATTGAGCCAATTCCACTTCCACAATGCTGTCACAGTCCCCAGTGGTCTGCCCGCCCAAAGCACACCATCAGTCTCCAACTCTGTCTGTCCCGTACACACGTTGGCCTGTCGGCCTGTCCCCCACAGTCGTCAGCAGTCTCCCTGTCTTTCACACACCGACTCAGTTCCCACACACTGTCTCATTTCCCAGCTGTCTGCCCGTCCCCCCACACCATAGTCTGTAGGGGTCTACCTGCCCCATGTGGTGGCACAGTCCCCAGATGTCTGTCTAACCCATACACAGCAGTTCTCAAATGTCCGCCTCTCCCATGCACCATAGCGACAGGGTCACGTACCTGGCAGACCGTGTTTGAGATCACTTTGTCCAATGTGCCCGTCACTGCTTCTGCCAATTCTGTCCAGATCTGAAAGAGACAATCACACCATCAACCTGATTGCTATGGGAACATTCAACCTCAAACCATGGGGCCACCACACTGATATTGACATTCAACGACTTCAGCTCACTCACAAGCCTTCCTGACCTTGGCCTCCACAATCCAGCAGACTACTACGCCATGGAATGAAGGGGAGGGGTGCAGAACAATCCTACCACTCCCTGGAAAGGTTCACCTCTACAGAACAGTGTAACATCAAGGTCACCTGCCCTGGTCCTGTGATTGCCGAGCAGAGAAGGGTGTGGTGGGGAGATGACTTACTTAGGTGAGGTACATATAGAGGTGGTTGTCCATTGTGTCTGCCAATGACAGGAAACCCGTGCAGGAGAGTTTTATAAGTTGGAAAAGCTGGGGCATTGGGGCAGTTCCACTCCCTCATCCTCCGAAGTCCGCGTCCAGTGGTACGAGTAGTCACAATTGGGATCTTCCCTGGTTACAGTGGGTGATCACAACCTCAACTGTGCCTTGCCATGTCCTTCGCTCTCCACGGAGCGTAACAAAACTGGCCATTGGATCTCACTGAGGATCCCATCCACCCTGTCCACCAGAGCTGACTTTGCATGAGGCCAACTGGCTACCCTCACCTGGTTTAGCCCATCTGTCAAAGCTGTGTACTGGGCTGTGGCTGCTATCACAAGCAAACAGCTACTTGGAGCTACAGGTGACAACTGGGTGGCAGGTGGCTCATACATTTGGTCCTGTTGTGTTGTACATACAGTGAAACTCCGGTAACGCTGGCAAACATGAGACTTTGGAGGTGCTGGACTGTCAGACTTGCTGGAAAATTGGATGTTCTTCTATTAATACCTCACACATTTTAATCAATTGTTTTGGAAATAAATAGTAGTAATAAATAATTGCAATAATGAAAATATTCATTAACAGAGTAATAAATAATTCTCCAGTGGAGCAGGTGGATTCATTTTTAAATTGAAAGGAGCACAGAGCTCTAATGAGTTTAGAGAGCATTGGAAAAGGGGCTCCAGTGAGTTTAGAGTTGGTAAACAGAACCGGGATAGTTAGATTCCAATTCATCAGATTTTTCAGAAACAAAGCAATTGGAGTTCTAGTGATCAGCTAGAAACAAAGTGGTAGCAGAACCCATATCACTGTGTGATTTAATGTCCTTCAGAAAAGGGTGGGTGAAGAACTTACAGCAAGAAAGAATATTGATCTCTTCTTTGTCGAAACACAATAGCAATGCAGATGCTGCAAAGCTGATGAGAACAGCTCCGATGGGAAGAGGAACACTGTCAGCACTCCATATTTGTTGAGAGAGGAGTCAACGGACTTTAGCAAAGCTTTTCACGAGAAGTCAATGAAAGGTACACAGAAGTGTGGATTTGGACCCAAATTGCCAGCAACTGGAGCTGAGGCAACTTTGATTAACTATAAAGGCAAGGGCTCAGTGCTGTCCTACGAATTTCATGATCTACATCAGGCCAACTCACACACATACATTACAATTCAGACCAGTGCTCAAAGGATTACACTATACCAGGACAGACGTGGCTTTCAGTGCACAACAACCTCTGTAAATATGTTTCAGGCTGAGAGCAGCAGGCCTGTGACATCCATCACAAGGCTCCCACAAAACAGCATTGCAAGCAGACACGGTGGTGAGGGATTGTGGCACACTGCACTTCATCAATCAGGGCAGCTGAGATGTTATGCTGCAGTTGTGCAAGAGATTGGTGAAGTTGCATTTGGCATTCTGCGTTCAGTTTTGGTCAAATGTTACAGGAACATATTTCCTGACCTGCACAGCAGATTTACAAGAATGTTGTAGAGGTTGAGCAGGTTGGAACTTCTTTCATTGAGGCGTAGGAGAATGTGTGTGATCTTACAGATGTGCATAAAATTATGAGGGTCACAGACAGGGTGATTGAACAGTCTTTTTCCCCAGAGGTGGAAATCAGAATTTAAGATAGGTTTAAGGTAGGTTTAAGATAAAACAAAAGAGATATTTAAAAGGGCAACATTTTCCACTATGGGAGCAGTTGGTACAGGGAATGTAACACTTACCCAACAGGCTGGTATATGTCTAGGGGAAAAGGAGATCCAGCCACTCACCAACACCACCTCCCGTTTACGCAGGTGCTGTGAGAATCAAGTTTATGCCGCACGTACACACACAATACCAAATTCACACCAGATACCGTTATGGAATACACTTTAAAGATTTTACTAAAACTAAAAGAGTACTATGCAATACAGTATATATGAGGGAAAAGAAAATAAAGTAAAAGGCGCCAACTTATCAAACAGAGTTCAGTCAGTTTAGTGCACATCATTGGAGCTCAACTATCAAACCATTCGACCCCTCGTCACTTTCCTCCGACCTCCACGTCCTTGCACCTGGGACCACCTGGTACAGTGCACGTCCACCTTCCTTGGCGTCTCCTTCCCGCCTCCCCTCAAAAGACTGCGAAACCCCCCAAGCTCCCAGCCTCACAAGACAAAATAACATTCCCCGTTGGTTAAAAAATGAATACAATCCCCATATCAGCATGTCCAAAGCTAAACAACTGCAAGAGAAAACACTTAACAAACATAAAAGCATTCCTACTCTAGCAAACCAAAGAAGCCATTTTGATTAACATACACAGTACATTCTACAGGAATAAGCTGCCAAAGGAAGTGGCTGAGGCAGGTGCATTAAGAACGCTTACAAGGAACTTGGACAGCTACATAGAAAAGAAAAGTTTAGAGGGGTATGGACCAAATGGAATTATCTAGGATGGGAACATTGGTCGACAAGGACCATTTGGGCAGAAAGGTTGTTTTCCTCCTGTATGATTCTATGACTAGCATAAAGCGAACACTGCATGCAACACTTTGACACCAAGTTGAGTAATCTTTGTGTACCACATGTGGGGTACCTATAGCTTTCTTGGAGAGTGCAATGCCCTGGGTTACATAAGCGATATTGTATTGTGATAAAGATCAAGTTGTTCCACACAAGCATTTATAATGACAGTGATATCGAATTTGATGAAATGCCTGTGCTAAAACAAAGCAAGATTTCAAACAACCGAAATTCTGAGTTTGTTATGTAAGGTAGCAAAGCTGAGCATCTCCACAAAGCAACTTGAGATGTCGCCACAAAATAAATCATCATTACCTTTGCATTTCAGTACCCTCCCGTATCAGGAGGAAGGGCAACCGACATAAAGCCCTGCCAATATGCTAACGCAGTGAAGGCAGACAGAAACTAGCTCTGTCATCTCATTGAAACTGATTCACCCTGATCACCTACACATTGATGGCAAATCTGATAATCAGCTGCTGAAGTGGCTGCTAATTTCAGTGATAATGATAAACCTCAGTAAGTTCAGCAAATTCCAATGGAAATCAATGAAGCTGAGGTTACCACACACCCCAGAGATACTGATGCAAAATAACTTCAGATTCTGCCAGCATCAGCCTTGGTAGAGTAACCACAGCCAGCGATACTTGCTTAATGTGTTCTGCAGATTTAAATGGAACAGAAGAAAACTGTGGGGTGAAAAGGGAGTGGCCACAGATGTGGAGGAGGCCATATCGGGATGAATAGACGAGGGAATCGCGGAGGGAGTGATCCCTGTAGAAAGCTGAAGGGGAAATGGGTGGAGGAAAAAGTATGTTTAGTGGTAGGATCCCTTTGGAGATGGCAAGGAGTTGAGGAGGATGATGTGATGTCCAGAAGTTGCAAGTTTGTCACCGTGCCCTGCCAGACTAACCACAGAAATCTCATGTGCAAACCCTTGAGCTGTTTGATGTGTTTCCTGTAAAGCATCCAAGTATCACAGCCACACAAAAGCAGAATGCAACTGTAGTGTGCACTTTGATCTTGCATGTCTTTGGCTCATCAAAAGTAACAAAGCGACCATGTCCAATCACTGAGAGGGAGTACGAGAAGAGATACATTTTCACTTCAGTTTGCACTCAAGATTCAAAAGGCAGCACTTTGCTGCATTTTTTCAGAGTTAAACTGTGACCAATCACTGAGTGGGATTCGTTAGAAAGGGCAAATGACAATAAGGCAGATACGAGTGGAGCGGTCATTGTTGTGAGTGGGCCAGTGTTGGAGTGGCTTTAGCAATCAGGCTTGGGCGCAGTAAGTATCTGATAAGTTTCTCTTTTACAGTGAGTGCAGTGAGAATGGCTCCAGGGGCAGCGTTTTGTTCAATGTGTGAGATGTGGTAATTCTCAGAGACCTCCAACCTCCCGGATGACCACATCTGCACCAGGATCACTGACCTCCAGCTTCTCAGAGAACGTATCAAGGAACTGGAACTGCAGCTCGATGACTATCAGCTCATATGGGAGAATGAGGAGGTGATGAATAGGACCTATATGGTGGTAGTCACTCTTGGTTGCAAGAGGCAGGTAACTAGGTGAGTGCCAGGAGGAAGGAAGGGAAACTGGCAGTCAGTGCCAAGTACCTCTGGGGCCATTCCCCTCAATAATAAGTATTCCACTTCCGGCATTATTTAAGGAGACAACCTAGCAGGAGGGAGTTGCAGTAACCAGCTCCCTGGCACAGACCGTAAAACAAAAGAGCATAATTGGGCCATTCAGCCCATCGAGTCTACTCCACCATTCCATCATGGCTGATCCCAGATCCCACTCAACCCCATACACCTGCCTTCTCGCCATAACCTTTGACGCCCTGACCAGTCAGGTAACTATCAACTTTCTCTTCAATACCATGGTCTTAGTCTCCACAGCAATTTGTGGCAGAGCATTCCACAGATTAACTACACTCTGGCTGAAAGAAATTCCTCCTTACCTCTGTCCTAAAAGGATCGCCCTTCAATTTTGAGGCTGTGTCCTTTAGTTCTGGATACACCCACCACAGTATTCATCCTTTCCACATCCAATTTATCTCGCTCTTTCAATGTTCAGTAGTTTTCAATGAGATCCACTCGCATTCTTCTTAAATTCTAGTGAGTATAGGCCCAAACCTGCAAAGCGCTCCTCATTTGTTAACCCCTTCATTCCCAGAATCATCCTTGTGAACCTCCTCTGGACTCTCTCCAATGACAACACATCTTTTCTGAGATATGGGGCTCAAAACTGTTCACCTTACTCCGTGTGGCCTCAACATTATCTCCTTGCTTTTATATTCTATTCCTCTTGAAATGAATGCCAACACTGCATTTGCCTTCTTTACAACAGATTCAACCTGTAAATTAACCTTCTGGGAGTCTCACACGAGGATTCCAAAGTTCCTCTGGACCTCTGATGTTTGAACCTTCTCCCCATTTAGATAATGCACTTCTGTTCTTTTTACCAAAATGCATTATCATACATTTCCCAACACTGTATTCCATCTGCCACTTTTTTGTCCATTCTTCAAATCAATCTTAAGTCCTGCTGCAATTGCATTGCTTCCTCAGCACTACCTACCCCTCCACCTACCTTTGCATCATCCTCAAACTTTGCCACAAAGCCATTAATTTCATTATCCAAATCACTGACAAACCAGGTGAAAAGTAGCGGTCCCAATGGACTAGAATCAAGTGATTCTTGAAATATCATAATCAATGCATCTGCTATCATTCCAGTAACCTCTTTCAGAACTCTGGGACATAGTCCATCTGCTCCAGGTGATCCACCTCAAGACCTTTCAGTTTGCCCAGCACTTTTTCCTTTGTAATAGCAATGGTACTCACTCCTGCTCCCTGACACTCATGGAGCTCTGGCACTCTGCTTCTGACTTCCACAGTGAAGACTGACACAAAGTTCTTATTAAGTTCATCTGCCATTTCTTTGTCCTCCATTACTACCTCACCAGCATCATTTTCCAGTCATCCAAATTCAACTCTCACCTCCTTTTTATTCTTTAACTGAAAATACTTGTAGTACCCTGCTTTATATTATTGGCTAGTTTGCCTGAATATTTAATCTTTTTCTTTCTTATAGCTTTCTTAGTTGGTTTTTGTTGGATTTTAAAAACTTCCCAATCATCCAACTTCCCACTCACTTTTACTACATTAAATGCCCTTTCCTTGGCTTTGATACAGTCCTTAACTTCCCGTCAGCCATGGTTGCCTAGCCCTGCCATTTAAGAACAACTTCTTCTGTGCAGCACATCTATCCTACGTCTTGTGGACTAGTCCCAGAAACTATAGCTACCTCTGTCCTGCCATCATCCCTACCAGTATCCCCCGCCAATCTACAAACCCCATTTCCAGAAAAGTTGGGATATTTTCCAAAATGCAATAAAAACAAAAATCTATGATATGTTAATTCACATGAACCTTTATTTAACTGACAAAAGTACAAAGAAAAGATTTTCAATAGTTTTACTGACCAATTGTATTTTGTAAATATACACAAATTTAGAATTTGATGGCTGCAACACACTCAACAAAAGTTGGGACAGAGTTAAAATAAGATTGTAAAGTGCACAGAATATTCAAGTAACCACGAGGAAATCCGCAGATGCTGGAAATTCAAACAACAACACACACAAAGTACTGGTGGAACACAGAATTTAGACGGTTGATGTCCCGTCGGCAATTAGTGTCCTGACAAAGGGTCTCAGAGTGAAACGTCGACAGTACTTCTCCTACAGATGCTGCCTGGCCTGCTGTGTTCCACCAGCATTTTGTGTGTGTTGATATTCAAGTAACACCGGTTTGGAAGACTCCACATTAAGCAGGCTAATTGGTAGCAGGTGAGCTATCATGACTGGGTATAAAAGTAGCATCCATCAAAGGCTCAGTCTTTGCAAGCAAGGATGGGTCGTGGCTCACCCCTTTGTGCCAAAATTCGTGAGAGAATTGTTAGTCCATATATGTCAAACTCAAGGCCCACGGTGGAATTATCTTTGGCCCGCGAGATAATATCTAATTACTATTAAAGCTGGCCCCAGTAATCGAAGCGCCTATGGCGTACGATATGGCTAATGCTGAGTTTATTCAGGTACCAGGTTTTCAGGGTTTTTAGTGTTTATTCGGTTTCCCTGGTTTATTTCCTGAATATCATTAATGAATAAATGTTTTTTCTATTAGAGCTGGCCCGCCGGTATATTGCATGCACCACTAATACTACAAATCCCACAATGCACTGCCAGTGCATTGCTCGCGCTTGCCTTACTCTCTCATCAGCATCCTTATGGCGCTAGTCACATGTGGTCAACTTTCAGCTATCCCTCACCCCAAAAATGGCTGAACGAAAGGTGGACTTTGAAAACGGGTTTTCAAGGCAGGTGGGAGGCAGAGTATATGTTCACAGATATAAAGGGCAAACCTGTTTGTCTTGTGTGCGGAGACGGTGTGGCTGTAATTAAAGAATATAACGTAAGACGACACTATGAAACGAAACACCACGACAAATACAAGCATCTGGACAAGAAACAGAAGCCCGCGATGTGCGGTCAAAAGAGTGGATTGGTGGGCAGGATCCGGGAGAAGATGCGGGAGGAAAACGGCGCAGGTGAGCTGACAGCTTATCACTGCATCATACACCAGGAATCGTTGTGTGGCAAAGCCTTGAAAATGGAACATATAATGAGCACCATAACACGAGCAGTTAACTTCATAAGAGCCAAAGGTTTAAATCACCGCGAGTTCAAGTCGTTTCTGGAGGAGTTGGGTTCAGAATATAATGATTTGCCCTATCACACAGAGGTGCGATGGTTAAGCCAAGGAAAAGTGCTGAAAAGATGTTTCGAGTTGCGTGAGGAGATCTGTCAGTTCATGGAAAGCAAAGGGAAAGACACAACAGAGCTCCGGGATAAAAAGTTGCTTTGTGAAATGGCATTTCTGTGTGACATCACGAGCCATCTCAATGCGCTCAACCTGCAGCTTCAGGGGCGGGGTCGTGTGATCACGGACATGTACGCTGCAGTGAGGGCTTTTAAAACTAAGCTGCGCCTGTGGGAGACGCAGATGCAGCAAGAAAACTTGAGCCATTTTCCGTGTTGCCAAACTATGAAAGAGCAGGTTTCTACCGCAGTGTTCCCACGTGCAAAGTTTGCTGAAAAACTTAGCATACTTGGTGCCGACTTCACACGGCGATTTGCCGACTTTGAAGCCCAAAAAAGCAGGTTTGAACTGCTCAGTAATCCATTTGCAGCTGATGTGGAAAGCGCACCAACCAACATACAAATGGAGCTGATTGAACTCCAATGTGGTGACACGCTCAAGGCAAAGTATGACTCTGTGGGCGCTACACAGTTTCTACGTTCCATTCCCAACACAATGCCCCAGCTGCGTACCCAAGCTGCTCAAATGCTCTCTATGTTTGGCAGCATATATCTGTGTGAACAACTGTTCTCTTTGATGAAGATAAACAAAACATCACACAGGAGTCATCTTTCTGCTGAACACCTTCACTCAATTCTGAGGATTTCCTCAGCTCAGAGCCTGACTCCAAACATTGATGAACTTGCATCCAAGATGAGATGCCAAGTATCTGGCTTAGACTAGTGTGAATCACAGAGTGTTGGCCTGTGGAAAAATGTTTTCATTAGAAATTACTCCGGAAAAGCTGCAGATAAAGCCATAAGAAATAAATGCAACTGATTTTTTATTTATTTAATGTTCAATGTTGTTTTTGTAGGCAATAACCTAAGCTTTGTTAGTTCCAGGTTAATATGTGTAATAAATTCATTTCAATAAGTTTTGCAATAAACGCTGAACCAGTCCGGCCCTCCACTTGTACGGATTTTTTAATTTTGGCCCACTGTGTATTTGAGTTTGACACCCCTGTGTTAGTCAGTTCAAAAGGACCATTTACCAACACAAGATTGCAGAGAATTTAGGTTTTTCAACATCTACAGTACATAATATTGTGAAAAGATCCAGAGAATTCAGAGACATCTCAGTGCATAAAGGGCAAGGTTGGAAATCACTGTTGAATGCGCGTGATCTTCGAGCCCTCAGGTGGCACTGCCTAAGAAACCGTCATGCTACTGTGACAGCTATAGCCACCTGGGCTCGGGAGTAGTTCGGAAAGCCATTGTCACTTAACACAGTCTGTCACTGCATCCAGAAATGCAACTTGAAACTGTATTATGCAAGGAGGAAGCCATACATCAACTCTATGCAGAAACGCCGGTGAGTTCTCTGGGCCCGAGCTCATCTCAGATGGACCAAAAGACTGTGGAACCGTGTGCTGTGGTCAGACGAATCCACATTTCAGCTAGTTTTCGGAAAAAAACGGGCGTCGAGTTCTCCGTGCCAAAGATGAAAACGACCATTCTGATTGTTATTAGCAAAAGGTGCAAAAGCCAGCATCTGTGATGGAATGGAGGTGCATCAGTGCCCACGGCATGGGTGAGTTGCATGTATGTGAAGGTACCATTGACTCTGAGGCGTATATTAGGATTTTAGAGAGACATATGTTGCCATCAAGGCGACGTCTCTTCCCGGGACGTCCATGCTTATTTCAGCAGGACAACGCCAGACCACATTCTGCACGGGCTACAACAGCGTGGCTTTGTAGACACAGACTGCGTGTGCTTGACTGGCCTGCTGCCAGTCCAGATCTATCTCCTATTGAAAATGTATGGCACATCATGAAGAGGAGAATCAGACAACAGAGACCACGGACTGTTGAGCAGCTGAAGTCTTATATCAAGCAAGAATGGACAAAATTTCCAATTGCAAATCTACTACAATTAGTATCTTCAGTTCCAAAACAATTAAAAAGTGTTATTAAAAGGAAAGGTGATGTAACACAATGGTAAACATGCTTCTGTCCCAACTTTTGTTGAGTGTGTTGCAGCCATCAAATTCTAAATGTGTGTATATTTACAAAATACAATTAAGTTGGTCAGTAAATCTATTGAAAATCTTTTCTTTGTACTCTTGTCAGTTAAATAAAGGTTCACGTGAATTAACATATCATAGATTTTTGTTTTTATTGCATTTTGGAAAATATCCCAACTTTTCTGGAAATGGAGTTTGTACTTGGGCAACCTCATCTCTCATGCCTCTGTAATTCCCTTTATTCCATTGTGATAATGATACATTTGAATTATTCTTCTCCCTCTCAAATTGCAGTATGAATTCAATCATATATCGATCACTGCCTCCCAGCTATTCTGGATTTAATGCTGTGCAATGAATCAGAATTGATTAGAGAGCTTGTGGTAAAGGAACCCTTAGGGACCAGTGATCATAGTATGATAGAATTCAACCGGCAATTTGAGAAGAAGCTAAATTCAGATGTACAGTATCTATAAAAAGTATTCACCCCCTCCCCCCGGAACTTTTAATGTTTTATTGTATTACAAAATTACAAATACGTAACACTGTGGTTAAGATTTTACTACTAATGTTGTAGGATATTTCATTTAATGGCTTTCTATAGAAGCAATGTATTCTGCAGGTACCAGTTTGGCTACTATTAAAGATAAGGGGTTGTGACGTTCATGCTTAGAAATGTTGTGTCCTCTAATCAGGATGATGGAATTGGGGCAAGGTTCTAGAGGACACTGGGTGGAGAGGTTTTGTAACAGACACTGAGGTGGCCCAAGGTCTTTCTGGTGGGAGATGGAGAGAGAAGCAGCTCGAGAGAACCGCCCATAGGATTCGATCCAACTGGAATGGGTGATTTGATGGAGTTCAAGAAGAAGAATCCTACCAATGATCAGTGAATAGAAGTTGTCGCCATGAGTACACCAGGCACATCAGCTTTTGTAAGATTTGAGCTCTAACCTGTGCACATTTGACTGTTTTAATTATGATGGGCCATTTTGTTTTTTTTCTTTTTTTCTTCTTTAGTAATGGTTTGATTAAGTTAACATTCATAAATAAACTTTCTTTATAACTGTATGTCATGTATAGTCTGTTATTTCTTGCCAACAGATGATTGCATGGGGGCAGTAATAACATAGTATTCAGACAGATCAGGGTTCAGGTAAACAAAACATCCCAACCTCCTGGGTTTGGTGGGACCCAAGTCATATCAACCCTAGACATATGGAGTTTGAGAAAGGTGACTTTCTCACCTTTGAGTCCGCTGGCTGTTAGTGAGCACCTAACGATCTGCATCTCCAGGGACACCCGGTAAAAAGGGTTTTCAAACATAAAACACAAAATGATTCATTCCCCCTTAATATAACACACCAAATTACAGACTTACTGAATATCCCTTGGAGTACAGTTAAGTCAATCATCAAGAAATGGGACAAGTGAGGGAGGACACCAAAAGACCTATGACAACCCAGGAGGAGTTACAAGCTTCAGTGTCTGAGATGGGAGAGACTGCATGTACAACTATTGCCCAGATGCTTCACCAGTTGCAGCTTTATGGGAGAGTGGCAGAGAGAAAACCACCGTTGAAAAAAAACTCTCAGGAAATCTCAGCTAGAGTTTGCCAGAAGGCATGTGGGAGATTCCAAAGTAAGCTGGAAGAAAGTTCTATGTCTAATGAAACCAAAGTTGAGGTTTTTGACCATCAGACTAAATGCTGCATTTGGCAAAACCAAATACTGCACATCATACTATGAGGCATGGTGGTGGCTACATTGTGCTGTGGGAATGCTTCACAGCACTGGAAGGCTTGAGAAGGTCAAGGGTAAAATGAATGCAGCAGAATACAGGGAAATTGTGAAGGAAAACCTGATGCAGACTTCCAGAGAACTGTGACTTGGGAGATTTGCTTTTCCAGCAAGACAATGACCCCAAGCATAAAGCCAAAGCCACACAGGACTGGCTTAAAGCAACAAAATTAATGTGTTGGAGTGACCAAATCTCAATCCAATTGAGAATTTGTGGTTGGACTTGGAAAGGGCTGTTCACTTACTATCCCCATGCAATCTGACAGAGCTTGAGCAGTTTGGTAAAATAAACATTGCAGTCCCCAGATGTACAAAACTGATAGAGTCCTATCCACACAGACACAAGGCTGTAATTGCTGCCAAAGGTGCATTGATTAAATATGGACTTGAAGGGAGTGGAGTGAGTAATTATGCATCAATTATTTTGTGTGTTATGCTTGTAATTAATTGAGATCACTTTGTAGAGATCTGTTTTCACTTTGACACAAAAGTGTCTTTTTCTGTTGATTAGAGTCAAAAAAGCCAAATTAAATCCACTGTGATTTAATGTTGTAAAACAATAAAACATGAAAACTTACAAGTGGGTGAATCCTTTTTAAAGGCACTGTATCAGTATTACAGTGGAGTAAGGGGAATTACAGAGGCATGAGAGAGGAGCTGGCCAAAATTGATTGCAAAAGAATACTGGCAGGGATGATGGCAGAGCAATTCTGGAAGCAATTCAGAAGGTACATGATATATACATCTCAAAGAGGAAGAAGTATTCTAAAGGTAGAATGGCACAACTGTGGCTGACAAGATAAGTCAAAGCCAACATAAAAGCCAAAGCAAGGGCATATAATAGAGCAAAAATTAGTGGGTAATTGGAAGATTAAAAGCAACAGAAGGCAACTATAAAAATCATGAAGAAGGAAAAGATGGAATACAAAGGCAATAATATTAAAGAGAAGTTTCTTCAGATATATAAAAGTGTAAAAGAGAGGTGAGAGTGGATATTGGACTATTGGCAAAACAGTAATTGGGGACAAGGAAATGGCTGACAAAATGAATAAGCATTTTACACTATTCTACACTGTGGGAGACTCTAGCAGAATGCCAGAATTGAACTGTCAGGGCAGAAGTGTGTGAAGTTGCCATTACTATGGAGAAGGTTCTTGGGAAACCAAAAGGTCTGAAAGTAGATAAATCGCATGGACTGAATCACATACACCCCAGAGTTCTGAAGATGTGGCTGAAGAAACTGTGGAGGCATTAGTAACGATCTTTCAAGAATCAGTGATTTTGCCATGCAGACATTGTTCTGTGGGACTGGAAAATTGCAAATGTCACTCCATTCTTCAAGAAGGGAGAGAGGCAGAAGGAAACTATAGGCCAGTTAGTCTAATTTCAGTGTTGGGGAAATTGTTGGAGTCGATTATTAGGGATGTGGTTCAGGATATTTGGATGCACATGATAAAATAGGCCAAAGTCAGCATAGTTTCCTTAAAGAAAAATCTTGCTTGTGTTACGAATGTGCCACAACTCTGAGGGGCCGAAGGGTACAAAGTAGCCCCCCCCTTTTTGAGAATCGCAAGATCGCTATTAATTCGGGTCTGGGACCCAGGAAATGAAGAGAGAATCCTCAAGGTTTTGGAATGTGTTCTGGCCTCAGCAAGACAAAGCCATGGATAACGGCTATTGTCTCTTGGAGACGGAATTGTGTATTGAGTACTGTACTATTCATTGAAGCCCTCAGGGGACGACCAGCGTGAGCTGGTTGAGGGATTGCATCATCCCAACCTGACTGACATCTGAGACCCCATGAGTAAGGATAAAAGAGGGTCTGGGGAACAACCCCTTATGACGCACCAGGAGAAACGCTAGAAATCCCGTGACAGCGTTTAATAGCGACAGCCGGTGGGGGGCTCGCGTGCGTCCTTTCCCTTTGCCTGGGATTGGGGCCTTACCACGGAAGAAGATTTAGCTAAAGGAAAGACCACACCAACGGAACTCTCGAAGGATCGAAATCATAAAAAGGAAAAGCTGGCAAGTTTCTAAGAATCTCTCTCTTGACTCCAACCAAAGGCTGCAGCCTGAATGAACTGAGTGACTTTTATATTTCCATCGGACAATACATTATCCCCTAGACAACGATAGAGCTCATTTCTTATTGATTATTATTATTCCCGCACTTTTAGATTTAGTATTGACAACATATATTATCTGTATGTTTGCATTGATATTATTTTTGTGTATTTTTACTAATAAATACTGTTAAAAATAGTACCATCAGACTTCAACAGACTTCTCTATCTTTGCTGGTAAGTGACCCAGTTACGGGGTTCGTAACACCTGACAAATCTGTTGAAATTCTCTGAAGAAATAACAGGCAGGATAGACAAAGAAGAATCAGTTGATATTGTATACTTGGATTTTCAGAAGGCCTTTGACAAGGTGCCACACATGAGGCTGCTTAACACATTAAGCGTCCATGTTATTACAGGATAGATACTAGCATAGATAAAGCATTGGCTGATTGGCAGGAGGCAAAGAGTGGGAATAAAAGGAGCCTTTTCTGCTTGGCTGTCAGTGACTAGTGGTGTTCCACAGGGGTCTGTATTGGGACTCATTCTTTTTACATTTTACAGGTCAATGATTTGGATGTCAGAATGATGGCTTTGTAGCCAAGTCTGCAGACAATATGAAGATAGGTGGAGGGGCAGGTAGTTTTGAAGAAGTAGCGAGGCTACAGAAGGGACTTAGGTAGGTACAGTGTTGGAAAGTATATGGTCATGCGCTTTGGTAGAGGAAATAAAAGCAGAGACTATTTTCTAAATCGAGATAAAATACAAAACCCTGAAGTGCAAAGGGACTTGGAATAAGGATGCAGTTGTCAACAAACTATATTCAATCTCTGAAGTGCCTTGGCCCTTGAAGAGTGAATTGCCTAGATTGTATATCAAGTACATTACTCTCTGAGGTCATGCAGGGCATGAGAAACACACTGAACAAGACTGGAACAATCTGACTGATGGGAAGTATAAAATAAGAGGCACAGATGAAATAAGTATTAAAGTCTTTCTCCCAGGGTGAGGAAATAAAATACTCGAGGGTACAGGTTAATGGTAAGAAGGGTAAAGCTTAAAGATGAATGAAGCAAGTTTTTCTTTTACATAGAGTAGTAGGTGTCAGGAACTGTCTGCCAGGGGAGGTGATAGAAGATGATACAACAGCAATGTTTAAGAGACGTTCAGAGATGCGCGTGAACAGGCAGGGAATTTAATGGAAGGAGACTGATGGGATTAGTTTAATTTGGCAGGATGGTCAACACAGACATTGTTGGATGCAGGGCCTCCTTCTGTGTTGTAATTTGTTTTCTGTGTTAAATTAATACCGTCTGCTCTTCATTTTTTGCCATGCGGACAAGATTCTTGATTTCTACCTAACAATGCCTCCTAAAATTTTGTAATCCCCCTTCAGATCCCTCCCAACCACCAGTTCTTCACAAACCTTTCCACTCACTCCTCATAACTAAAATATTCCATCCTGGCAGATCTTCTCACTCTCTCCAGTACAACCACATCCTTACTGGTGCGGTGACAATAATTGGAAATAATATTCCAGCTGTGAGTGAATAGTTGACTGAGAGCTTCTTGCACTCGTGCACTATGCCCCAGCTAATGAAGGTCGGCACCCCAAGCCTTCTTCAGCACTCTATCAATCTGTGCTGCCACCTTCAGGGACCTTTAAAATTACACATCAAAATCCTTCTGTGTTTGGGACAGTTTGCAGACCTCATCACAAAAACAGCACTGTAAGAAATTAACTGACAACCAAGCAAAGTTGGTAGTAAAGAATGAACGATTGCAAATGACTTTAACCTTCATGAAGAGTGGGCAAATGAAATACCCTGGCAGATTAATTACCAAGCTTGACTACCACGTAGTCCCACTTCTGCTGTAGCTAACTCATTAATTTCAATTTGTGCCTTTGTTTTCCTGTTTCATTATGAATGCTTTATAACTTTGTTCTCTAAAATTCACTATTGCTATTAAACACTGTTCAAAAATGGAATTCTGTTGCACAATTTTGTAGACCATCTGTTACACAACTCTCTCTCTGTTCACCGTTTCCTGTCCCTCCTCCACACTAGCTGGTCTATGACAGAAGTGTGATTACTGTACTTTGCAGTCACTATTTTTTATTTGCCAGTAAGTCACTGACCTAACTGCTATTTTTGCATCTCCCTAACTGTTCTTGAATCGAGGAGAGAAATAACAGTCAACTGACCCATGGAAGTGAAACTAAATGTGGACCAGGTCCGGCTGGGTCAAGAGACTGAAGGGGTTACAGTGCCGCTATTGCAGCTCAAATTGTTTGGATTTCAATCCCATCATTTTCTGTAAGGAGTTTGGACATCCACCCTGTGGAGTGCATGGTCTTTACTGGGTGTTCCAGTTTCCTCCCACAGTGCAAAGATATACCGGTTGGGAAGTTAATTGGTCATTGTAAATTGTCCCATGAGTAGGCTAGTGTTAAATTAGAGATTGCTGGGTGGCACGGTTCGAAGGGCTGAAAAGGCCCATTCTGCACTGTATCTCAGTGAATAAATACATTTATGAAGTAGACTGCTGTTGCAATAATTTTGCAGCAGCACAGTTCCTGTTACTCTGACTGGATTGTTCTTTTACTCCCAGATCTACCTTCTCACAGATTAGGATGGTAAATCACTGGAATTCTCTCCTCCTAGAGAACTCTGGAGAGTAAAATATGCTAAAGAACAGTTGTGTAAAATTAGAGAATTAAGGGCACAAGTGACGAATCCTGCATCAAAATACAAGGGTAAGAATATCCCAATCCTGCTTCTGTTTCCCAAGGTGTATAATTACTTGAACTGAAGATTTCCAATCACCAGAATAGAATTTGAACTCACTAACCTGCCCTCTTTCTTAAGACTCACAGCCCTAACCTCTGGGTTCAAATATTCCGATTCCCCAGGACACCAGATGTGCCCGGGTGCCAAGGAGAAATGGCACCCCATCACAGCACTGCTGGCAATATCCCACAAAACCTTCTCTCTTTCTCCAATCATTTGCCTCAAGTTTGCAAGGTGTGCTACAGCCCTAAAGTTGGGGTTCTGATATTAGTTCCAATCCCAATTCTCTCAGTAGATGGCTCTACTCATGGTACATGTACCATCAAGAGATGGTACATGCTGAAATCTGAAGAACATTGAAGGAACATTGGAGGAACTCAAGTACATCAGGGAGTCTCTATGGAAGGACACTGGCAGTCAACGTTTTATTTTGAGATGCTAAAACAATCCAGGTGAAAGGTCTTGACTCACAGCCCTCCAAAGATGTCGCCTGATCAGATGAGTTCCTCCAGCATTTTGTGTACGGCTGTACCTATGTTCAAATGAGCAACTAGACCATTCAGCATCCATTCCAAATTTCAGCCCAGTCACTAGGGAACCCGGGCAGAGGGCAGAAAGCAGTGCCTTCAGGGCACACAGTTGGAGCAGTGCCATTAACAGCAGCGTTCCCCAGTCACTAGAGACGGAAATAATGTAGTAAGTGGAAAATCTCAGAAAATGACAAAGACTCCACAGATCTCCACCTCATTTTGCCTGCCGCAGATGCTGCCTGACCTGTATGAGTACTTACGTTAAATGTAATATCACCGTAGATGCTGCATATACAAATTTAAATCAGGAAACCATCAGCAGGGAGGGAGGGAGAGAGGGAGAGAGAGAGAGAGAGAGAGGGAGAGAGGGAGAGAGGGAGGGAGGGAGAGAGGGGGAGGGAGAGAGAGAGAGAGAGGGGGAGGGAGGGAGAGAGAGAGGGGGGAGGGAGGGAGAGAGGGGGAGGGAGAGAGAGAGAGAGAGGGGGAGGGAGGGAGAGAGAGAGGGGGGAGGGAGGGAGAGAGGGAGAGAGGGAGAGAGAGAGAGAGAGAGGGAGAGAGGGAGAGAAGGAGGGAGGGAGAGAGGGGGAGGGAGAGAGAGAGAGGGGGAGGGAGGGAGGGAGAGGGAGAGGGAGAGGGAGAGGGAGAGGGAGGGAGGGAGAGAGAGAGAGAGAGAGAGAGAGAGAGAGAGAGAGAGAGAGAGAGAGCGCGCTAATGTTTTGGGTTGACAGGATTTTAAATTATGATTAGGCTGAACCATCTACAGACCACCTGTATTATTTTTGGTGCAGACACAGAAATATCTGCCAGACAACACTCTCTCTGACATTCTCCTGTTTTCCTTCACTCTCCACAACGACTGGCCTCCCAGAATCTGTTTGATCTCATGCATCCTACAAGCATGCAAGATCTGCTGCACAACAGTAAAGGCAGCTACAATAATGCACACAATGTCCCCATTCACAGCCTGACTCCCTCCCACCTGTCCACTGACCCAATCCAAATGTCATCATCCCTTTTCGTCAGAATGATATCCAGCACAGCACCCTCCACAGGACAGGACAGTGGTGCAGAAGGTACTGCCTCACAATTCCAGTGGCCTGGCCAAGCCAAGCTTCCTTTAAGGTGTCCCTTAAGAAATATATTTAGCCAGAGGGTGATGAATCTGTGGAATTCATTGCCACAGACAGCTGTGGAGGCTAGTGGATTGGGAATATTTAAGGCAGAGACTGATGTACCTGATATTTGTGTGCAGTGGAGGTGATGGGAACGTGGGGACCAGTGTAAATGGGTGAATGAATGGTTGATGGCCAGCACCGATTATTCTATGGGCCCAAGGGCTTGTTTCCGTGTTCTTTATTTTATTTCTGCAATCACTTAGGATTATGACCCAACACCCACATTCCCCAGAGGCCAGCCAGCAGGGATTCTAACCCGTCCTCTCCCTCCACCCAAGGCTGAGCACCCACCTCTGGAATTCTTGAAGACTCATTCCAGCTTCGCTCCCCATGCTGGACTGTCTCTGTTTCCCCACAGTTTCAAATCCTGTCCCAAAGGCACTTCTTCAGTCTCACTTCCTCCTGACTTTTCCCTCGGCCTCACTCCCTACCTGACCTTCCCCTTGGCCTCACTCTCCACCTGACCTTTCCCTCAGCCTCAGTCCTCACTCCCCGGCCCAGTGACACTCCCCACTGCCTCACTTTTTGTCCTGGGAATTCTTTGCATGTCGCAAGCCCAGCCTCTTTCCCACTGCCGTCCCCCCACACCCAACTCAACGTTCTGCGCCTGGTTTGGAGTCCTCACCTGCAATGGGGCACGCAGTTGCTGCTGCCTGCGCCTCTGTTCCTGCAGCTGCTGGCTGTAGACCTTCTGGATGGCACTGCGAGTCGACCTCTCCTTCAGTCTCTCCACATAGGCAGCCACCTGTGGGGTGCAGGAGCAGTGAGAGATGGCTGGCACCATCGGGGGTCGCGCCGGGGTGATGCAAGGCGAGGGGTGCACAGCTGAAAGGAGGAGGAGTGTGCTGGGATACACAATAGGCAGAGGGGAGCAGATGGGGAAGGGATACACGTAGGGGGAAGGGGAGCTGGAGGGGGTGGAGTGACACCGTGGGGTAGGGTGTGTGTGGGGGGATTGAGAGGATGGGGTATTGCTGCGGGGACAGAGTGGAGGTGAGGATAGGAAGCAGACAGAATGCCCACTGGACACCCACTTCCTGTGGACTGTGGTTGGGCATGGCCAGTTCGATGGGCAGTAGGTCGATCTCCCGGGCCGCGCTCTGCTTGCGCAGGAGCCTCAGTAGCAGCCGTCGCTCCTTCTCGCTCCATTCGTCACACTCAGCCTCACTGTCCAGGGCCGCCGCCTCCCTTTCCACACCGTAACGGCGGGGGACGGCACGGACTCTCGCGGGCGGCTTCATCACCTCGCGGGTAATCTGCAGACAAATAGTGGTGGGTTAGGTTACCACAGCAAGATGGGGATGGGGGGGGGGGTCAATGGCACGAGGGAGGAGCAGTGGGCTGGGCATGCATCCTTGAGGTGCGCGTGTTGTATATCAGTGAGATGGAGATGTTACTTCTGCTCTGCACAGACTGTGGTCTCCTTATGAGAAAGTCAAGCAGCCAGTTGCAGAGGAAGGTACAGAGGCCCAGGTATTGGAGCTTGTTGATTAGAACTGAGGGTACGTATGTGTTGAATGCTGAGCTGTAATCAATAAACAGCAGCCTGGCGTAATTGCTACTATTGTCCGAGGCTCCTCCAATGATTACTGGCTACTGGACCTCCAGCTTCCCTCTCCTGAAGTCTGCCGGTTCCTTAGTCTTATTGACATTGAGTGAGAGTGCTGTTATGACACCACTCAGCCAAATCTTCAATCTCCCTCCTGTATGCTGATTCATCACCACCTTTGATACGGCCCACAACAGTGTTGCAGCTGTACAGTCATAGGTAGAAAGCAAGTACAAGGGGCTAGGTACACAACTCTGCGGTGCTCCTGCGCTGATGGAGATTGCGGAGGGGATGTTTTTGCCAATGCAAGTGTAAGGGGGAGAGGTGGAGGGGAAGGATAGTTGAAGGGGCATTGCCGGGATTTAAAGTAGGGGTTGCTGAGGGGAGCCCAAGGCCAGGGAGAGGAGTGTGAGGGGAGGGGGAACTGGGAGGGTGTTAGGATTGTGTTGAATGCTGAGCTGTAATCAATAAATAGCAGCCTGGCGTATTGTCCAAGGCCGAGTGGAGAGCCAGTGAAACTGTGGCAATAGGCAAAGTGCAGAGAGTACAGGTCATTGCTGAGGCAGGAGTTACACTTCTTCACAGTGGATGTGAGTGCCATTGGGCGACAGACACCTTGCCCTGCTCCCTTTTTGAGCAGGTGGAAACCTCCGACTGCAGCAGTGAGATTGAGGCTACATCCACACTACGCTGGATAAATCTGTAACCGAAGCTTTTTCTCTTCGTTTTTATCCTCTGTCCACACTAAAACAGTGTTTTCGTCCCCCAAAGCCAGAGCTTTTCAGAAACGCTTTCCAGGGTGGGTATTTTTGAAAACACTGTTCGGGCAGATCAGTGTGGACGGGGTAACCAGAGACTTTTGAAAACACTGTCAGACGGCAGCGCGCTATTTCATTGTTTTCTTGAACGCAACCTAACAATTTCAGAACAGACGGCAAAGAGACTGAAGCCAGAAGAGTTAGAAATGTACTCACCAAATACTTTGACCCATAAATTACTGAATAAATAAGTATACTCACTTTGCCCTGTTTTCCGTCCTTGCTCGTATGAAGGTGGTTTACCTATTTATGCAAGTACTTCTCTGACAATAGATGTGTAACAGCCTAATGTAACATTTTATGGAAATACAAGATAACACTGATGCAGACATGTTTTATACATTTAACAAGGTGCTTTATTAATGCAACAGAGTTAGTCAGTTTTTCAATGTTCGTCGTCAGCCGGGTCATACTGTCCGTGAATTCCCTGTTGGTTGCCGCCGTACGCTCCAGTATTTGTTTTTTTTACTTTTAAGTTCTCCTGCATGAGAGCCAACAGCTGTCTGTCGTTTTAAGTTTGTCTAGTCTGTAACTACACAAACGCGCACTTTTATGGCGAGATTCAACACCAAACATGTCGCTTGTTTTCGGTAGATGTGTCCTGTGCATGTGGAGGTGGTGAAGATTCGCCGAAATCTCCGTTTCAGTGTGGATAGGGATATTTTCAAAAATGCATAGTGTGAACGCCTATCGTTTTTACGCGAAACTGGCGTTTTCAAAACTATCTGGTCTAGTGTGGATGTAGCCTGAAAATGTCCTTGTACGCTCCTGCTGGTTGGTTGGCATGGGTTTTCGGAGTCCTACCAGGTACAGCATCAGGGCCTGACGCGTTGTGAGGGTTCACCCTTTTGAAAAGTGTCCTGATGTCAGCTGCTAAGACTGAGATCACAGGGTCGCCAGACGCTGCAGTGATTGGCACAGGATGGAGTTTTATTCTCCCTTTTAAAGTGTGCATAAAAGGTGTTGAGCTCACCTCAGAGTTAGGTTCCACTTTGTAGGAAGTAATAATTACAATCTGTCAGAGTTCATGGGCATCTGATTCTGCCTCTCATGTCAGTTGGAATTGATTTTTTTTTTGCTTTTAAGAAAGCCTTCTGTAGGTTGTACCTGAACTTCTTGTATAGCTTTGGATGACTGGTCTTGAATACCACAGATCTAGCGCTCAGCACATTATAAATCTCGTGGTTCATCCATGGCTTTTGATTTGGGTATGTCGGGTATGTTCTTGAAGGCACGCACACATGCACACAGATATTGGTGAAGTCGATGACAACTGTGGCGTATTCTTTAAGACTTGATGATGAATCCTGAATATTGTCCAGTCCACTGAAACAAAGCAGTCCTGTAAGCACTCCTCTGCCTCCCTTATCCATACCTGCTTTAGCCTTTGATTGGACTTTGCAAATTGTGGGCATGGGATGGCACAAAGATAGCGATCCAGCACGTGGGGTCCTCTGGTTCCACTGGGGATACGTTGGTGCTAGTTGTTCAGGGACTTCTTCAAGCTGGCCTGGTTGAAATCCCCCATAATGACAGTGAGTGCGCCATTTCATGCCTGATGATTACATTGCTTAGTTCTTCCGGAGCCTGAGGTACACCGCCAGCAGGATGATGGCGGAAAAGTCCCTAAGCAGTTAAAATGGATGACGTTGACCATTAGATGACCCGGGATGGGTGAGCAGGAGAGACAAACTGCCACATCTGTGCACCACGATATGTTAATCCACCACCTCTGACTGTAAAAGGCAGTGCAGACCTGTGTTTGGGAAGAACGGTGAAGCCAACAGGCTGCAACTGCAGCACCTTGTCCGAAGTTACAGTTGTGAGGTGTTTCCATAAAGCAGAATAACTGTCGTCCCTGACATTAATCTAGTACTGCAATCATGCTCTCAGATATTCAATTTTTTTTTCCTGAGACCGTACATTCGCCAGGATAGTCGGGGGTGGAATTTTATTTTCCCCAGACCGTACATTCGCCAGGATAGTCGGGGGTGGAATTTTATTTTCCCCAGACCGTACATTCGCCAGGATAGTCGGGGGTGGAATTTTATTTTCCCCAGACCGTACATTCGCCAGGATAGTCGGGGGTGGAATTTTATTTTCCCCAGACCGTACATTCGCCAGGATAGTCGGGGGTGGAATTTTATTTTCCCCAGACTGTACATTCACCAGGATAGTTGGTAGTAGAAATCTGAAGCCTCCATATTTCAATGAAACTTCTGGACAGGCAAGACATTCCCTGCTTTCACTTTTTAAAAGGGAGAACTGAACTGAAAGCCAGTCTGCAACCTTCATCAGTTTTGGGTTGGGGGAGAAGGTGATCAAGGGGTTGCGGGTGGGAGGAGAGGAGACAGTATGGACAGAATGGACTGTTGATGAGAGCCATTACCAGGATGAGGAGATTGAGGGGGAAGGGGAGAGGTGAAGGGACAGGTTGTTGAGGTAAACCCAAGGCCAGGGGATGGAGGGTGAGGGGAAGGGGGAAGAAGTGGACAGAGGGGTTGTTGAGCACAGCCCGCAGCCATGAGAAGCAGGGTGAGGAGAAGGGGGAGGGGGGAGATAGACAGAAGGAGGAAAGGGGGGGACAAGGATTTGAAAGGGGTTTTGCCAAGGTTAGATGGGTTCGGTGCAGACTTAAGGGGCCGAATGGCCTACTTCTGCACCTATTGTCTATTGTCTAATGGAGTGTAAAGGGTGTGACGGGTTCTGTGTCAGGATTTGAAGGGGTAACAGAGTGGAGTTGTTGCTGAGGAGAGCCCATGGCTAAGGGGAGGGTGAATGCAAAGTTCAAAGTAAAATGTATTATCAGAGTACATACAACCCTGAGACTTTTCTGGGGGCACACTTAGCAAGTTGTTGAACAGTAACTGTAAACAGGATCTGTAAACTATATACAAACTGTAAACCTAGATAACAAATAAATAGCTTTAAATAAGGATCATGGAATAACAACAGAAAAGAGTCATTAAATGAGTGTAGTTATCCCCTTTTGTTCATCAGCCTGATGGTTGAGGGGTAACTGTTCTTGAACCTGGTGGTGTGCACCAGGAAGACTGGAATGCTGCCTGCCTTTTTATCGCTGCTGAGATCACTCTGGAGAGAGGAAACTGCCTTTTATCCCGGGTGAGATCACTATGCTATGGAGAGGGAGAATGTTGCCTAGGTTTCCTGCCTTTTGGGTGTGGATTTGAACTGTGCAGTTTGTTTTTAGTTTTATGGGTTTTTTGTTTTCTATATTTTTCACCCAATCTTTCTCATTTTTTTAATGTGCATGGTAGGGGGATTTTGGAGGCCAATGTACCTGTTCCATTCTTGTTTGTGTTTTTTTGTGGGGAGGAGGGATTTGGGGGTTGATGATCGTGCTGCCTCTCTTTTCTTTCTTGGTTTCACGGCTATGTGGAGAAGGATTTCAGAGTTGTATACTTTGATAATAAATGAATCTTTGAACATGTACCTTCTACCTGATTGCAGCAACAGGAAAAGGGCATGGCCTGTGTGGTGAGGATCTTTGATGGCGGATGCTGCTTTTTTATGGCAACGTTTCATGTAGCTGTCTCAACAGCTGGGAGAGTTTTACCCATGACGTACTGGACCAAATCCACTACCTTTTGTAGGGTTTTCTGCTCAAAGGCATTCTCCTACCAGGTGTTCCCATACTAGGCCGCAATGTAGGCGGTCAGCAAACTTTCTACCGCACATCTATAATAGTTTGCCAAGGATTTGGATGACATGCTGAATCTCTGCATGCTCCCAAGGAAGTCGAGGCACTGCAGTTCTTTCCTCACAATGGTATTTAAATGACAGGTCCCCTGTGATAGCGATACCCAGGAATTTAAAATTACTGACCTGTCCAATTCTGCTCTTCCAATGATTACTAGCTCATGGACCTCTGGTTTCCCTCTCCTGAAGTCTACCAGTTCCTTAGTCTTATTGACATTGAGTGAGAGTGCTGTTATGACACCACTCAGCCAAATCTTCAATCTCTCTCCTGTATGCTGATTCATCACCACCTTTGATACGGCCCACAACAGTGTTACAGCTGTACTAAGCCACACAGTCATAGGTGGAAAGCAAGTGCAACAGGGGGCTAGGCACACAACTCTGCGGTGCTCCTGTGCTGATGGAGATTGCAGAGATGTTTTTGCCAATGCGAGTGAGTGTAAGGGGGAGAGGTGGAGGGGAGGGGTAGTTGAAGGGGCATTGCCAGGATTTGAAGTAGTAATGGAAGGGTTGTTGAGGGGAACCCGAGGCCAGGGGGAGGAGGGTGAGGGGAGGGGGAACTGGGAGGGAGGAAGGTGGAAGGACTAATAGAAAGTGTGAGGGGAGGGGTAGTTGAAGGAGGAATTGCTGGGTTTGAAGGTAGTAACAGAGAGGATACTGATATGAGCCCACAGCCAGGAAGGGTGAAGGGTGGTTGAGTAGAAAGGGGCGAGGATGGAGGGGAGGAGTACAATTACTAAGGAGAAGATTCTTAGGAAACTGGAAGAATTGAAGGTAGATAAGTCACCTGGACCAGATGGTGTACACCATAGGGTTCTTAAGAGGTGACTGAAGAGACTGTGGAATGATCAGTAACAATCTTTCAAGAATCAATGGTCTGGAATCGGTCCAGAAGACTGGAAAATTGCAAATGTCACTCCACTCTTTAAGAAGGGAGAGAGGCATTAGAAACTATAGGCCAGATAGTCTGAACTCAGTGTCTGGGAAGATGTTGGAGTTGATTATTAAGGATAAGGTCACAGGGTACATGGAGGCACATAATAAAATAGGCCATAGTCAGCATTGTTTCCTCATGGAAAAATCTTGCCTGACAAATCTGTTCAAATTCTTTCAAGAAATAGACAAGAGGATAGACAAAGAAGAATTGGTTGAAGTTGTGTACTTGGATTTTCAGAAGGTGCCACACATGAGGCTGCTTAACAAGTTACGAGTTCATGTTATTACAGGAAAGATACTAACATAGATTCCTACAAAGCGAAACCCAGTAGTATGAATTACCAAATGAACTCAATGTTGCACAGTTTGAAAGGGAGAACATGACTACAGCTGTGAAGATCCCTGCTGCACCTAATGACCCTGTGATCTCTGTCTCAGAGGCTGATGTTAATCTGTCTTTAAATAGAGTGAACCCTCACAAGGCAGAAGGTCTCGACGGAGTACCCAGTAAGGCTCTGAACACCTGTGCCAACCATCGAGCGGGAGTATTCAAGGACATTTTCAACCTCTCACTGCTATAGGCAGAAGTTCCCATTTGCTTCAAAAGGGCAACAATATACCAGTGCCAAAGAAGAATATTGTGGGCTGCCATAACGACTATCACCTAGTAGCAATGACACCAACAGTGATGAAATGGTTTGAGAGGTTGGTTATGACTAGACTGAACTCCTACCTCAGCAAGGACCTGGACCCACTGCAATTTGCCTATAGGTCAATGGCAGACACAACCTCCATGGCTTTAGACCACCTAGACAACACAAACACCTACCAGGATGCTGTTCATCGACTATAGCTCAGCATTCAATACCATCAATCCCACAATCCTGACTGAGAAGTTGCAGAACCTCAGCCTCTGTATCTCTCTCTGCAATTGGATCCTTGACTTCCTAAATGGAAGACCAGTCTGTGCGGATTGTTGCTAACATATCCTCCTTGCTGACGATCAACACTGTACACCTCAGGGGTGTGTGCTTAGCCCACTGCTCTACTCCCTCGACACCCATGACTGTGTGGCTACGCAGAGTTCAAATACCATCTACAAATTTTCTGGTGATACAACCCTCATTGGTAGAAGCTCAGGTGGTGACGAAAGGAACGTAAAGGAGTGAGATATGCCAACTAGTGGAATGGTGCCTCAGCAACAACCTGGCACTCAACGTCAGTAAGACGAAAGAGCTGATTGTGAACTTCTGGAAGAGTAAGACGAAGGAACACATACCAATCCTCATAGGGATCAGAAGTGGTGAAAGTGAACAGCTTCAAGTTCCTGGGTGTCAATATTTCCGAGAATCTAACCTGGTCCCAACAGATTGATGTAGTCGGTTATCCGCGAGGGATTGGTTCAGGGACCCCTTGCGGATACCAAAGTCCCTTATTCAACATATCTCAATGTGGTGGACCTTAGGACCCAGCGGAACCCCAGACCTTATTTAACTGTGGACATTAGGACCCGGCTGCGGAGCTCTGAATCCGCAGTGTTTGTTTACAAAAATAATCACGATCCCAATTGAAAATAAAGTGGAATTAATAAAGTGATCGGAAAGAGGTGAAACACCATCGGTCATTGGAAAAGTGTTAGGCTAAAGTTGGTCAACGAATGGAACAATTTTAAAGGATAAAGTGTGAAAGGCCCTGCCCCGATGAAAGCTACAATTATTACTAAGCAACACAGTGGTTTAATTATTGGGTTTTGGGGTTTTGGGTTTTTGATCCTCCACATCCACCCAACATGATGGAGAGTGCACTTGGGGGCAATCTGTCACTGGATCGAACTTGGGAACTTTTGTTCCCGAGCCTGGCGCTGAAATATACGTTCTTAGGTGTTTTATATGCATAGAAAGATAAAATATATACTAGATACTAAGACAAACATTTGACTAACAGACACTAAATAATACTGGATGTACCTATTCCGACTTAGTAAGAGAACTTAGGATTTTTTTCGATCCCGATCCACGATAACCTACGCACATATACCTCCTGTATACTTTAAATCTCTAGATTATTTATAATACCCAATACAATGTAAATGCTATGTAAAATAGTTGTTATACTGCATTGCTCAGGGAATAATGACAAGAAAGAAGTCTGTACATGCTCGAACAAGTGCTGAGAGAGCACTTCTGGGTTTTCTCGATTTGCGGTTGGTTGAATTCATGCAAGCGGAACTCGCGGATAAGGAGGGCCAACTGTAGTCATAAAGAAGGCAAGATAGCAGCTCTCCTTCATTAGTTTAAAGTGATTTGGCATGTCAACAAATACACCCAAAAACTTCTATAGTTGTACAGTGGAGAGCATTCTGACAGACTGCGTCACTGTCTGGTAAGGAGGGATTACTGTACAGGACTGAAAGAAGCTGCAGCAGGTTGTAAATTTAGTCAGCTCCATCTTGGGCTCTGGCCTACAAAGTACCCAGGACATCTTTAGGGAGTGGTGTCTCAGAAAGGTAGCATCTATTATTAAAGTCCTCCAGCACCCAGAGCATGCCCTTTTCTCAGTGTTACCATCAGGTAGGGGGTACAGAAGCCTGAAGGCACACACTCAGAGATTCAAGAACAGCTTCTTTCCCTTTACCATCTGACTGGACTGGACTTTGAAGCTTTGGACACTACCTCACTTTTTTTAATATACAGTATTTCTATGCTTGCACATTTTTAAATAATCTATTCAATATATGTCATTGATTCACTTGTTCATTTATCATTATATATTTTTTTCTCTCTACTACATTATGTATTGCATTGAACTGCTGCTGCAAAGTTAACAAATTTCACGTCACATGCAGTTGATAATAAAACCTGATTCTGATTCTGAAAACAGTGGCTGATTGGCAGGAGGCAAAGAAAGGGAATAAATGGAGCCTTCCTTTATTGGGTGCCGGTGACCAGTGGTGATCCACAGATGTCTGTGTTGGGACTGATTTTTCAATATTATATGTTAATGATTTGGGTGATGGAATTGATGGTTTTGTAGCAAATTTTACAGACGATATGAAGATAGGTGGAGGACAGGTAGCTTTGAGGAAATAGAGAGGCTACAGAAGGATTTAGACAGATTAGGAGAATGGACAGTGAAGTGGTACAGTGTCAGGAAATGAGGACTAGAATACAAAAGCAAGGATGTAATGTTGAGACTTTATAAAGCAATGGTGAGGCCTCACTTGGAATATTGTGAGCAGTTTTGGGCCCCTCTTAGAAAGGAATGTGCTGAAACTGGAGAAGGTTCAAAGGTGGCTCACAAAAATCATTCCAGGATTAAACAGCTTATCAAATGAGAACCATTTAATGGTTCTGAGCTTGTATTCACTGGAGTTCAGATGAATGAGGTGTGACCTATTTGAAACCTATCGAATGGTGAAAGGCCTTGATAAAGTGGATGTGCAGAAAATGTTTCCTATGGTGGGAGAGTGTAAGACCAGCCTCAGAATAGAGGGGTGTCCTTTTAGAATAGAGATGAGGAGGAATTTATTTAGCCAGAGCGTGGTGAGACTGTGGATTCCTTCGCACAGGCAGGTGTGGAGGCCACATTTTTTTAAGGGAGATGTTGTTAGATTCTTGATTGGTCAAGGCATGAAAGGATACGGGGGAAAACAGGAGATTAGGGCTGAAAGGACCGGCCACGATGAAATGGCAGAGCATACTCGATGGGCCAAATAGCCTAATTCTGCTCCAACATCTCAATGGTCCTATGGTAGATGAAGTAGAATTGGCGAGGTTGGAAGGAGTAAGGAGGGAAACAGTTGCTGTGAGAAGCCCGCGGCCAGGGGAAAGGAAGGGCAGTTGCCGGGGTTTGAAGGAGTTACGGAGGGGAGGGGGATGTTGAGGGAAGCCCGCGGCCGGGAAAAGAGGGCAGTTGCCGGGGTTTGAAGGAGTTATGGAGGGGAGGGTGGATGTTGAGGGAAGCCCGCGGCCGGGAGAAGAGGGCAGTTGCCGGGGTTTGAAGGAGTTATGGAGGGGAGGGGGATGTTGAGGGAAGCCCACGGCCAGGGGAAAGGAAGGGCAGTTGCCGGGGTTTGAAGGAGTTACGGAGGAGAGGGGGATGTTGAGGGAAGCCCGCGGCCAGGGGAAAGGAAGGGCAGTTGCCGGGGTTTGAAGGAGTTACGGAGGGGAGGGGGTTGTTGAGGGAAGCCCGTGGCCGGGAGAAGAGGACAGTTGCCGGGGTTTGAAGGAGTTACGGAGGGGAGGGGGATGTTGAGGGAAGCCCGCGGCCAGGGGAAAGGAAGGGCAGTTGCCGGGGTTTGAAGGAGTTACGGAGGGGAGGGAGCTGTTGAGGGAAGCCCGTGGCCGGGAGAAGAGGGCAGTTGCCGGGGTTTTAAGGAGTTACGGAGGGGAGAGGGATGTTGAGGGAAGCCCGCGGCCAGGGGAAAGGAAGGGCAGTTGTCGGGGTTTGAAGGAGTTACGGAGGGGAGGGAGATGTTGAGGGAAGCCCGTGGCCGGGAGAAGAGGGCAGTTGCCGGGGTTTTAAGGAGTTACGGAGGGGAGGGGGATGTTGAGGGAAGCCCGCGGCCAGGGGAAAGGAAGGGCAGTTGTCGGGGTTTGAAGGAGTTACGGAGGGGAGGGAGATGTTGAGGGAAGCCCGTGGCCGGGAGAAGAGGGCAGTTGCCGGGGTTTGAAGGAGTTACGGAGGGGAGGGGGATGTTGAGGGAAGCCCGTGGCCGGGAAAAGTGGGCAGTTGCCGGGGTTTGAAGGGGTTACGGAGGGGAAGGGGATGTTGAGGGAAGCCCGTGGCCGGGAGAAGAGGGCAGTTGCCGGGGTTTGAAGGAGTTACGGAGGGGAGGGGGATGTTGAGGGAAGCCCGTGGCCGGGAAAAGTGGGCAGTTGCCGGGGTTTGAAGGGGTTACGGAGGGGAGGGGGATGTTGAGGGAAGCCCGTGGCCGGGAGAAGAGGGCAGTTGCCGGGGTTTGAAGGAGTTACGGAGGGGAGGGGGATGTTGAGGGAAGCCCGTGGCCGGGAGAAGAGGGCAGTTGCCTGGGTTTGAAGGAGTTACGGAGGGGAGGGAGATGTTGAGGGAAGGGGAGGGGGATGTTGAGGGAAGGGGAGGGGGATGTTGAGGGAAGGAGAAGGGGGAATGAAATCCCGCGCCGGAATTTGGGGCGCGCGCGGCCCTGCATGTCGGTAACGAGACAACGACTTACCTCCCTTTCCGCCACGAGCAGCTGAACCGGAAATGGCGCCGGAAGTACTGCGGCGCCAGGACAAAAGATGGCGGATTGTGGCAAAATCTGCGCTGTGGTTCTATACCCTTCCCTGGTTACTGTGTGGAGCGTCGGGAATAACTGGTTTAATGAGAGCGCCAGGAGCAAACAGGCAGTCTGCAGAGGGTTTGGAGCAGGGGTGGGCAAACTTTTTGACTTGTGGGCCACAAAGGGTTCTAAAATTTGACATGGGGGCCGGACCAGGAGCAGATGGACGGAGTGTTTTGGTAATACACCTCATAAGAGAAAATAAAATATCATGGGATATGTAGAAAACATGTGCTTTAATTTCAATTGAAAATGAACAAATGCATTACAACAAAATATCTGTCTTTGAAGTCCCATGGTATTTAGCTATTTATTGAAATGACTTTGAAAACATTGAAAATTAAATGAATAAAATACAGCTTTTTTTAATAGTAACTTATTATTATAAAGCACTGAAAATTCTGTTATCCTTCAAGATATTATCATCATCACTCTCCTCCTGACTGTATTTCAAAAACGGTAGGAGATGCAGGTCTACTTGTCCTGCTCCTTCTTATTCAATTGTCCCCTGTGCCAAAACTCAACAACGACCAGCACAAGGACAGAACAGTAACAGCGCGCCAATATGCGGAGCGCGTTATTTGATCTGGAGCGCATTTTTTATTTTGAGAACGTACGTGTACCTGCGCACTACTCATGTCCATCACTTAACAGAAATGACATGTAACATGTAAGGCTTAATGAAAAAAATATTTTCAAATGCATTTTTTACATAACACAACAAAGAAACGTATTTTTAATTTCAGTGGGAACAGTGTTGTTGGTCTCCCTTTTTAGCCAGCGCAGTCTGGATTTAGTTTTGTTGTGGCGATTCTCAGGATGGATCTGAGGTGTTGGTCAGTTAACTTGGATCTGTGGCTGGCTTTGTTGATGTTCATGACGCTGAACGCCTGTTCACACAAATAGGTCGAGCCGAACAAAGAGTAAAGCGCAAATGTGGAGTAATACGCTGCACCTCAACAAAGGTCAATGTGTAGCGGTGTGCTACATGCAGAGCTAAAATTACGACACGGAGTCGGTAACTGCAGTCGAAGAAAAAAACTTTATTCGAAATCCCCAGCCTCACTTTTAAGCCTCCCTCAACCTGCCCCCCCCCCCTGCGCAGAGGCTCCAAAGCTCTGTGCTCGCAAATCCCCGCAGGCTATCTCCCTTAGCCAGAACGCTGGCTAATTGTGAGCCGGTTCGGATGTGCCAGGAAATGGTTCGCCACAAATGTATATAGTATATTGGGAAAATGCCAGAATTGCAGAGAAAAAACATTAACAAGGTTTATTAATATAATTTCATCAAGTTCTGCGGGCCGGATTAAAAAGCTTAACGGGCCGCATATGGCCCGCGGGCCGTAGTTTGCCCATGCCTGGTTTAGAGTGATTAGGATAATGGGCAATGAAATGACAGATGGAATACGATGTCGGGAAGTGTGTGGTCATGCACCTTGGTAGAAAAAATAAAAGAGTAGACTACTTTCTAAATGGAGAGAAAATTCAAAAATTCACTCATCACTTAGTCTACTGGGTGTCTCCACTTTCAGGGAACAATGTACCTGTACACTAAAGTCTCACTGTTCTTCGACTTACTATGCAAGTCTTGCCCTGTTTTAAGTTCCAGAAATGCAACTTGTTCAAGTTAAATTCCTTTTGCTTCTCCTTGCCCCAGTTTCCCCTGTTCATGAAGATCCTTTTGTAGTCTTAGATGAAGTATTTCACTGTCCACTTCACCGCTGTTTTTGGGGTCATCTGCAAAATGAGTGTAGGATTGTTACTTTCTTGTAGTTTAGTTTTCCCATGCTTATAATTTTATAGAATTACATGTAGTATTTTCTAGAAACTTACCAGTTTTTCTGCAGCAGGTGTCACACCACATGGAGCTGGCTATTCTATTGGTTAAATAAGGCATGGGGAGCATGTTGATCGTGTGGATAGTCAGAGGCTTTTTCCCAGGGCTGAAATGGTTGCCACAAGATGACACAGGTATAAGGTGCTGGGGAGTAGGTACAGAGGAGATGTCAGGTAGGTTTTTTACTCAGAGAGTGGTGAGTGCGTGGAATGGGCTGTCGGCAACGGTGGTGGAGGCAGATACAATAGGGTCTTTTAAGAGACTTTTGGATAGGTACACAGAGCATAGAAAAATAGAGGGCTATAGGTGATGCACCATCAATAACTCACACTGAGACGTAGGCGAGATATCGGCTTTTATTGACTGGAAGAAGGAACCAGGAGTGAGTGTCTATCATACAAGGTCTTGGAGACTGAGGCCGAGCTTCAGGCCGCAGGTCTCCTTTATACAGGGGCCTGTGGGAGGAGCCACAGGAGCAGTCAGCAGGGGCGTGTCCCGACAGGCACATAGTTCACCACAATAGGTAAGCCTAGTAAGTTCTAGGGCAGGGACATGTTTGGCACAACCTTGTGGGCTGAAGGGCCTGTATTGTGCTGTAGGTTTTCTATGCTTCTAAATATTATTGCCGGGATGTTGGTATCTCTAGTCTGAGTATGAGATGACCACTGTTATTTTTTCTTTTGTTTGTTCATTCTTTATTCTTGTAACACTGAACGAAACAGCAACAATCAACAAGTCTTCTTGATTTGCCTCTTCTTAACTTGCAAAGAACCTGCAGATCAGTGTCAGCAGATCCAATTAAACCTGCTAATCATGTTACATTGTCATCCACATCATTCAAATAGTTGACAAACAGCACTGTCGGTCACCACTTTGCCCCATCACCTCCTCCCTCACCACCATTTAAAGATCAAAACCGCCCTTTCAGCTGAGAAAAAAACATTGCAAGGACCTGCCTCAAATGGGCGTATTGGTATTGAGTGCTCCTGACACGGCCTTCCCTGTATCAGCAAGATCACCCATAATGGCCACCTTGCACTTCCGGTTACAATACATTTCATCTTTCCTTCCCATTCCTGCATCAACCTGTCTGCCTGTGAACCTTCACCACTGCCAGGCTGAGGTCAAATGTAATTGAAGAACGGCACTCCATTTGGCAGCTACAACCTGATGCTGTGCACACTAAACTCTGCACTTTCAGATAACTCCCACTTCCCTCTTTTATATAATTACATGTAATCATCCAATAAATTTTCTAGTAAATATATTTCTGTAGTATGTGTTGTAGTTGCTGTAGTAAATGTAGTACTTTTCTAGAAGCTTCTCAGTTTTTCTGCAGCAGGTGTCATGCCACCTGCAACGCCCAGCTGGTTCCACTGCCTGTCAGCCCCACAGCAATCTGAGTGTCTTTCTTCTCCCTTGCTTCACCTTTCCTATCCCCTCCCTCACTATTATTCCCCCCCCCCCACCTCACCTGGCTCCATTCATCATCTTCCAGTCCTTGTCTCAACCCTCTCTCTCACGTATGTGATCTGATGCACAGACCAGCTGAGCTCCCCCAGCAGTTTGTTCTTCAGTCTGTCTGGGCTGATGAGAGCCAGGGCTTGGAGGAAGCCAAGTATGCTGGTTTGTCGTGAGTAGGCACAGCGAGAGCCCAGGAACCTGTGTGTTGAGAAATTCCCACCCCCCCCCCTCCCCCAGACTGGGATTGAGTATGGACAGGGTGAGGGTGCGGGTTGGGATGGACTGGATGTGGCTTCAGGTGGGGTGGCCTGAAAGGGTCCAGGCTGGGTGAGGGATGGGGCTGGGCATGGGCCCAGGCTGGATGAGGGATGGGGCTGGGTGAGGGTCCAGACTGGGCTGTGGACTGACTGGGAGAAATTCTGGATGGTGAAGGTGACTGGAAGGGAGTTTTTTCATTACAACACACATTTCTGAATGCTCCTCAGTCCTCAGCTACTTCAGTAGATGCCCAACTCCTTGGAGTGAGCAGCCAAGATATCGATGGGAGAGGGGTGGGGAGGCCATTCCAGAGCTTCGGCCCTGAGGAGGGCTACATGTGTGGGAGTGCTGATTGTTGGGCTGAGGTGAGATCAAAGGGCAGAAACACTTCCCGGTGCCCTCAGTTACAGAGTGAGGCCATTTGTGCTGTGTCAGTGATTACCTGTGGCAGACCAGGTAATCAATAAAATCATGAGAGACATGGGCAGAGTAGACAGCTGGTACCTGCACCCCAGGGATGAAATGTCCATTACTAGCGGGCATACATTTATGGTGGGCGGGGCAGGGTAAAGGTGAAAAATGTGGGGGGAGGATTTTTATACTGAGTGGTGAGTGCCTGTAACCGGGAGCTTGGGTGGTGGTGGAGGCAGATATTGCCTGGATATCAATCAGGACCCAGTGAAGGGCACCAGACACCTACCCCAATGGGTATCTTGATAAAGGATTTTGGCCCAAACTGCCTGTTGTTTATTCCTCTCCATAGGTGCCGTCTGCAGTGCTGAATTCCTCTGACATTTTGCATGGTTACTCAATATGGCTGTGTATCTGTGGAGCCATGGGAGATACACAATGGCTCAGGCAGCATCTGTGGAGGGAAAATCCAGACCCTGATGAAGAATCACCACCCAAATATCGACTGCCCATTTCCCTTTATACATGATCTACTTAGTTCCTCTAGAGCTGTGTATGTTGTTTCAAGTTCCAGCAACTGCGGTCTCTTGTATCAAAAATGTCTTAGTGTTCACAGAAAACCCATCAAATACAACAGACAAAGAATCTGGCAAGAATGAAAGACCAAAGATATTAATGACGAGTCAAAACATAACGCCAGAGAATAGTGAAGGGTCTGATCACTGGTCACTCCTCAAGAAGCAGTGAAGTACAATTTTGATTTTGAAAGAGGTGGCTTCAGAGCTGGTGGCTGCCATGATTATCAACTTCCAAGAGAATTGCAGTTTGGCAGGGATTTCCATATGATGAGTGTGTGTCTCTGTGTGTTCAACAGTGACCCCATACTGGTGAGTGTTTGTGTGTGTCTGTGTTCAACAGATCCAAATACCAGTGAGTGAGTGAGTGTGATTGTGTGTGTGTGTGTGTAATCTACATTGATTCCCATACCAGTGGAGTGAGTGTGATTGTGTGTGTGTGTGTGTGTGTGTGTGTAATCTACATTGATTCCCATACCAGTGGAGTGAGTGTGATTGTGTGTGTGTGTGTGTGTGTGTGTGTGTGTGTGTATGTGTAATCTGCATTGATTCCCATAACGGTGGAGTGAGTGTGATTGTGTGTGTGTGTGTGTAATCTGCATTGATTCCCACACTGGTGAGTGAGTGTGATTGTGTGTGTGTGTGTAATCTGCATTGATTCCCACACTGGTGAGTGAGTGTGATTGTGTGTGTGTGTGTGTGTGTGTGTGTGTGTGTGTGTATGTGTAATCTGCATTGATTCCCATAACGGTGGAGTGAGTGTGATTGTGTGTGTGTGTGTGTAATCTGCATTGATTCCCACACTGGTGAGTGAGTGTGATTGTGTGTGTGTGTGTAATCTGCATTGATTCCCACACTGGTGAGTGAGTGTCAACATTCTCAGGGCACACTTTACTGAATTTACTTTCCTGCCAGTCAGTGACAGCCAGAGAAGTGGCAAGAGCAGCCATCATTGCAAAGAGGAGCATCTTCCTGTTCAGAGCCGATCAGTGTGGATGGAAATGACTTTATGGAATCTTGGCACTCCTGTATCCCAAGTCCTGTGTTCACACATACACAGTACTGGAATTCTGCACTGACCTCCACACTGTCTCGAATCCTGTATTCCCCTGATACACAGTCCCAGTGATCGGCATTCCCCTGATACACAGTCCCGGTGACCGACATTCCCCTGATACACAGTCCTGGTGACCGGCATTCTCCTGGTACACAGTCCTGGTGACCAGCATTCCCCTGATACACAGTCCCGGTGATCGGCATTCTCCTGGTACACAGTCCCAGTGATCGGCATTCCCCTGATACACAGTCCCGGTGACCAGTATTCCCCTGATACACAGTCCCAATGATCGGCATTCCCCTGATACACAGTCCCAGTGACCCGCATTCCCCTTAAATACAGTCCCAGTGCTCTGCATTCCCCTGCCACATGGGCGCAGTGCCTCTGTTCCCTGATACACTGTTCTGGTGCCTCTATTCCTTGGACACACAGTCCCAGTGCCTCTGTTCCACTGCTACACAGTCCCAGTGCCCTGCTTATCCCTTTCACATAACCATGTGTCTTGCATTTCCCTGAAACACAGTCCCGTTGCCCTGCAATCCCTTTTCCTGCAGTCCAGGGGCCTCTATTCCCCTTGTCACACAGTTCCTGTGCCCTGCATTCCCCTTTTGCACAGTCGCAGTGTCTTGCATTTCCCTGACACACAGTCCCGGTCACTCTGTTCTTCTGACACACAGTCTCGGTGTCTTGCATTACCCTGACACACAGTTCCAATGCCTCCATTCCCCTGACACACAGTCCCAGTCCCACTCCCCGGACACACAGTTCCGATGCCCTGAATTTCCCTTTCACACAGTCCTGGTGACTTGCGTTCCTCTGAAACACAATCCCAGTCCATCTGTTCCCCAGAGACACAGTTCTGGTGCCTCTATCCCCCTGACACACAGTCCTGATGCCCTGTATTCCACAGGCACACAGTCCCACTGTCTCTATTACCCCGATGCACTATCCCAGTCTCCATTCCCCTGACACACTATCCCAGTGGCCCTGCATTTCCCTTTAACACGGTTCTGGTTCCTCTCTTCACCTGACACGCAGTCCCAGTCCCCCTGTTCCACAGACACACAATCCCCGTGTCTCTAATCCTCTGACACAGAGCCCCATACCCTGCACTTTCCTAACACACAGTCCTGGTGTCCTGAATTTCCCTGATACACAGTCCCGGTGGATCATACCCCCTTGTCATACAGCCCCGGTGTCTCTATTTCCCTGACACACAGCCCAATGCCCACTCTTCCCCTGACACGCAGTCCCTGCCCCACTGTTCCACTGACACACAGTTCTGGTGCCTCTATTCCCATGAGATACAGTCCTGATGCCTTGCATCCTTTGACACATGGTCCCGAAGCCCTGCATTCTCATGAAACACAGTCCAGTGCCTTTATTTCCCTGACACACAGTTCTGTTGCCCTGACATACAATGATCTTGCCTCTATTCTCCTGACACAGTCCCAGTGCCTCTCTCCCCCGAGACACAGTCCTGATACCCCACACTCTGCTGGCATAGCCCCAATGCCCTGTATTCCCCTGACACACAGTCCCACTGTCTCTATTACCATGATACACTGTCCCACTGTCTCTTGACACGCAGCCCCAGTGCCTGAATTCCCCCGGCACACAGACCCAGTGGCTCTGCATTTCCCTTTAACACAGTCCCGGTACCTCTCTTCCCCTCACACACAGTCCCAGTGTCCTTCATTTCCCTAATACACAGCCCTGGTGCCCTGCATTCCCCTGACACACATTCACAATGCCTCTATTACCCTGACACACAATTCCAGAGAGGGGAAGGCCTACTGCTGCAGCAGGAGAATGTTACCCAGGTGTCCGCATTTTGGATATGGACTTGGACTATGGACTTTGTTCAGCCTCAATTTTATATTCTGTGTTTTACACCTGATCTTTCTCGTTTTTGAGTGCGAGGAGGGGTATTTGGGGGTTGCAGTGCCTGTTCTATTTTTGTTTATTTTTGTACAGGGAGGGGGATCTGGGGGTTGATGTGCCTGTTCTATTTTTGCTTATTGTTTGTACGGGGAGGGGGATCTGGGGGTTGATGTGCTTGTTCTATTTTTGTTTATTTTTGTACGGGGAGGGGGATCTGGGGGTTGATGTGCCTGTTCTATTTTTGTTTATTGTTTGTATGGGGAGGGGGATCTGGGGGTTGATGTGCCTGTTCTATTTTTGCTTATTGTTTGTACGGGGAGGGGGATCTGGGGGTTGATGTGCCTGTTCTATTTTTCTTTATTGTTTGTACGGGGAGGGGGATCTGGGGGTTGATGTGCCTGTTCTATTTTTGTTTATTGTTTGTACGGGGAGGGGGATCTGGGGGTTGATGTGCCTGTTCTATTTTTGCTTATTGTTTGTACGGGGAGGGGGATCTGGGGGTTGATGTGCCTGTTCTATTTTTGTTTATTGTTTGTACGGGGAGGGGGATCTGGGGGTTGATGTGCCTGTTCTATTTTTGTTTATTGTTTGTACGGGGAGGGGGATCTGGGGGTTGATGTGCCTGTTCTATTTTTCTTTATTGTTTGTACGGGGAGGGGGATCTGGGGGTTGATGTGCCTGTTCTATTTTTCTTTATTGTTTGTACGGGGAGGGGGATCTGGGGGTTGATGTGCCTGTTCTATTTTTCTTTATTGTTTGTACGGGGAGGGGGATCTGGGGGTTGATGTGCCTGTTCTATTTTTGTTTATTGTTTGTACGGGGAGGGGGATCTGGGGGTTGATGTGCCTGTTCTATTTTTGTTTATTGTTTGTACGGGGAGGGGGATCTGGGGGTTGATGTGCCTGTTCTATTTTTGTTTATTGTTTGTACGGGGAGGGGGATCTGGGGGTTGATGTGCCTGTTCTATTTTTGTTTATTGTTTGTACGGGGAGGGGGATCTGGGGGTTGATGTGCCTGTTCTATTTTTGTTTATTGTTTGTACGGGGAGGGGGATCTGGGGGTTGATGTGCCTGTTCTATTTTTCTTTATTGTTTGTACGGGGAGGGGGATCTGGGGGTTGATGTGCCTGTTCTATTTTTCTTTATTGTTTGTACGGGGAGGGGGATCTGGGGGTTTCTCATTTTTTTAATGTGCATGGTAGGGGGATTTTGGAGGCCAAAGTACCTGTTCCATTCGTGTTTGTGTTTTTTTGTGGGGAGGAGGGATTTGGGGGTTGATGATCGTGCTGCCTCTCTTTTCTTTCTTGGTTTCGTGGCTCTCTGGAGAAGAGTTTCAGAGTTGTATACTTTGATGATAAATGCTCCTTTGAACCTTTTGAAACTTTTGTTTACTGTCTTGAGACAAATTAGGGTGGTTAAATCCCCAGAGCCTGACAAGGTGACACGTTCAGAACCTACAGGAAGCAAATGCCGCAATTGTTGGGAGTCCTGCAGCACAGATGTTTAACAAAATCCTTAGTCATGGGTGACTAAGGGTGTGGAGGATAGTTAATGGTTCCGTTGCTGAAGAAAGGCTCATAGAATAAGCCAGGAAATTATAGACCAGTGAGCTTGGTAACAACAGTGGGAAAGGTATTGGAAGGTAATCTAAGGGACTGAATAGGCAAGTATATGGATAGACAGGCACTAATTGGGGATAGTCAACATGGCTTTCTGGTCATGTCTAACCAATCATGCAGAGTTATTTTGCAGAAGTTACCAGGAACATTGATGAAGGCCAGGCATGTGGCAAGGTCCCGCAAGGCAGGTTGGTCAAGAATGTTCAGTCACTTGCCATTTAAGTTGAGGTAGTCAATTGGATTAGACATTGGGGTTCTGGTTGCCTCTGACTGGAGGCCTGTAACTATTGGTGGGCCATAGGAATTGGTAATGCTTTGTCATCTATATCAATAACCTGCATGATAATGTAGTTAACTGGATCAGCAAATTATCAGATAATAAGCAAGATTGGGGTGTAGTTGAGATCGAAGAAGACTATCAAAGCTTACAGCAGGATCTAGCCCAAATGGAAAAACTGCAGATGGAATTTAATGCAGTCTATTGTGAGGTGTTGCACCTTGAGAGGACAAACCAGGGTAGATCTTACGTGGTGAGCAGTAGGGCACTGAACAGTGCAGTGGAACAGAGGGATATGGGATTACAGGTCCATAAATGCTTAAAAACAGAGACACAGGTAGATACTGTCAGAAAGAAAGCTGTTGGTACACTGGGCTTCGTCCTGTATTGAGTACAGGATTTTGTGATATTATGTTAAAGTTGTGTACCTACAGGAATGATACAAGTAAGACTGACGTAGTTCAGACAAAATTCATAAGGACGTTGCCAGGACGTGAGGACCTCAGTTATTGGGAAAGGCTGAATAGATTGGGGCTTCATTTGCTGGAACATACAAGATTTAGGGGAGATTTGAAAGAGGTATACAAAATTATGAGGGGTATAGATTGTGCAAATGCAAGAAGGGTTTTAATACTGATGTTGAGTGAGACAACAACTAGAGGTCATGGGTTAAGGATGCGAGGTAAAATTTAAGGAGATCATGAGAAGAAACATCTACACACACAGAGTGGTGAGAGTCAGGAATGAGCTATCAGTGCAAGTTATGGATGTGGGATAATTTTCAACATTTAAGAAGAATTTCGATAGGTGCATGGATATGGGGTGTATGCAGGGCTATTTTCCAGGAGCAGATTAATGGGACGAGGGAGATTAATGGTTGGACTGAACGGACTGAATCTATGCAGTGGTGTACTATCATTCTATGACTCACACCATCCCCTACACCAGGAATGGGACCGACACCCACACCATCCCCTGCGCCAGGAATGGGACCGACACCCACACCATCCCCTGCACCAGGAATGGGACCGACACCCACACCATCCCCTGCACCAGGAATGGGACCGACACCCACACCATCCCCTGCACCAGGAATGGGACCGACACCCACACCATCCCCTGCACCAGGAATGGGACCGACACCCACACCATCCGCTGCACCAGGAATGGGACCGACACCCACACCATCCCCTGCACCAGGAATGGGACCGACACCCACACCATCCCCTACACCAGGAGTGGGACCCACACACAGACCATCCCCTACAGCGGTAGTGGGACCCACACCCACACTGTCCCCTACATGAGGAATGGGACCCACACTCACACCATTCCCTACACCAGGAGTAGAACCCACACAAACCCTAGACCAGTAGTGGAGAGCACAACTTCCCTTACACCAGGAGTGGGGCCCAAATTCACACCATCCCCTACACCGGGAGTGGGACCCACTCCCACCCTGTCCCCTACACCAGGAGTGGGACCCACACCCACACCATCCCCTACACCAGAAGTGTGAACCACACCCACCCTGACCCCTACACCAGGAGTGGGACCCACAACATACCCTACTCCAGGAGTGGGACCCACACCCACACCATTCCCCGCACCAGGATTCGGACCCACAACATCCCCTACACCAGGAGTGGGACAGGAACCCACCCTGTTCCCTACACCAGGAGTCAGACACACAACATCGCCTACACCAGGAGTGGGACCCACACCCACATCACCGCTGCAGCAGGAGTGGGTCCCACACCCACATCACCCCTGCACCAGGAGTGTGACCGAAAGCCACACCATCCCCAACACCAGGAGTGGGACCCAAAGCCAACCAGTCCCCTACACCAGGAGTGGGACACACAACATCGCCTACAGCAGGAGTGGGACCCACACTCACAACATCCCCTGCACCAGGAGTGGGACCCACACCCACACCATTCCCCGCACCAGGATTCGGACCCACAACATCCCCTACACCAGGAGTGGGACAGGAACCCACCCTGTTCCCTACACCAGGAGTCAGACACACAACATCGCCTACACCAGGAGTGGGACCCACACCCACATCACCGCTGCAGCAGGAGTGGGTCCCACACCCACATCACCCCTGCACCAGGAGTGTGACCGAAAGCCACACCATCCCCAACACCAGGAGTGGGACCCAAAGCCAACCAGTCCCCTACACCAGGAGTGGGACACACAACATCGCCTACAGCAGGAGTGGGACCCACACTCACAACATCCCCTGCACCAGGAGTGGGACCCACACCTACACCATCCCATACACCAGGAGTGGGACACACGCACACCCCATCCACTACACCTGGAGTGGGACCCACACACTCCCCATCCACTGCTTCAGGAGTGGGCCCCACATCCACACCATCCCCTACACCAGGAGTGGGACCTATGTCCACACCATCCCCTACAGCAGGAGTGGGACCCACACCCACAACATCCCCTACAGCAGGAGTGGGACCCACACACAGACTATCCCCTGCAACAGGAGTGGATCACACCTGTACACCCCATCCACTACACGAGGAGTGGGACCCACACACACCCCATCCACTACTTCAGGAGTGGGCCCCACATCCAAACCATCCCCTACACCAGGAGTAGGACCCACACCCAGACCATCCCCTACACCAGGAGTAGGACCCACACCCAGACCATCCCCTACACCAGGAGTAGGACCAACACCCAGACCATCCCCTACACTATGAGTGGGACCCAAAACATCCCCTGCACCAGGAGTCTGACCCACACCCACACGTCCCCTACTCCAGGAGTGGGACTCACACCCAACCCATTCCCTACACCAGGAGTGGGACCCACACCCACCCATCCCCTACACCAGGAGTGGGACCCACAACCACCCCATCCCCTACACCAGGAGTGGGACACACACCCACCCCATCCCCTACACCAGGAGTGGGACCCACACCCACCCTGTCCCTTACACCAGGAGTGGGCCCCACATCCACACCATCCCCTACCCCAGAAGTGGGACCCACACCCACGCCGTTCCCTACACCAGGAGTTGGACCCACACCCACACCATCCCCTACAGTAGGAGTGGGACCCACACCCACCATGTCTCGAACACCATGAGTGGGACACACAACATACTCTGCACCAGGAATGGGACCCAAACCCACAACATCCCCTACTCCAGGAGTGGGACCCACATCCTCACCATCCCCTACACCAGGTGTGGGACCCACACCCACCCTGTCCCCTACACCAGGAGTTGGAACCACACCCACCCTGTCCTCTACATTATGAGTGTGACCCATAACATCCACTACACCTGGAGTGGGACCCACACACTCCCCATCCACTACTTCAGGAGTGGGCCCTACATCCACACCATCCCCTACAGCAGGAGTGGGACCCACACCCACCCTGTCCCCTACACCAGGAGGGGGACACACACCCAACCCATCCCCTACACCTGGAGTGGGAACCATACCCACACTATCCCCTACACCAGGAGTGCAACCCACACCCACACCATCACCTACACCAGATGTGGGATCCACACCCACCCTGTCACCTACACCAGGAGTGGGACACAAAACATCCCCTACTCCAGGAGTGGGACCCACACCCACCCTGTCCCCTACACCAGGAGTGTGACCCACACCTACACCATCTCCTACACTAGGAGTGGGACCCATACCCAAACCATCCCCTAAAACAGGAGTTGGACCCACACTCACACCATTCCCTACACCAGGAGTGGAACCTACACAAACCCCATCCCCTACACCAGGAGTGGGACCCACACAATCCCTACACCATGAGTGGGACCCTCAACATCCCCTGTACCAGGAGTCTAACCCACACCCACACGTCCCCTACTCCAGGAGTGGGACCCACACCCACCCATCCCCTACACCAGGAGTGGGACCCACACCCACCCCATCCCCTACACCAGGAGTGGGACCCACACCCACCCTGTCCCCTACACCAGGAGTGGGACCCACTCCTACACTATCTCCTACATGAGGAGAGGAACCCACACAAACCCCAACCACTACACCAGGAGAGGGACCCACACAATCCCTAGACCAGGAGAGGGAAGCACAACATCCCTTACTCCAGGAGGGTGTCTCACACCCAACCCATCCCCTACACCTGGAGTGGGAACCACACCCACACTATCCCCTACAACTGGAGTGCAACCCACATCCACACCATCCACTATACCAGAAGTGGGACCCACACCCACACTATCCCCTACACCAAAAGTGGGATCAATACCCACCCTGTCACCTACACCAGGAGTGGGATCCACACCCACCCTGTCACCTACACCAGGAGTGGGACCCACAACATCCACTACTTCAGGAGTGGGACCCACACCCACACCATCCCCCAAACCACGTTTGGAACCCACACCCACCCTGTCTCCTACACCATGAGTGGGACCCACAACATCCCCTGCAGTAGGAGTGGGACCCACACCCACACCATCCCCTACACCAGGAGGGGGCCCCACACCCACACCATCCCCTACACCAGGAGTGTGACCCAAACCCACCCTGGCCCCTACACCAGGAGTGGGACCCATACACAGACCATCCCCTACACCAGGAGTGGGACACATGCACACCCCATCCACTACACCTGGAGTGGGACCCACACCCACCCCATCCCCTACACCAGGAGTGGGACCCACACAATCCGTAGACCAGGAGTGGGACCCACACCCACCCCATCCCCTACACCAGGAGTGGGACCCACACCTACACCATCCCCTACACCAGGAGTGGGACCCACACAATCCGTAGACCAGGAGTGGGACCCACACCCACCCCATCCCCTACACCAGGAGTGGGACACACACACACCCCATCCACTGCACCTGGAGTGGGACCCACACACTCCCCATCCACTACTTCAGGAGGGGGCCCCACATCCACACCATCCCCTACAGCAGGAGTGGGACCCATACCCACAACATCCCCTACACCAGGAGTGGGACCCACGCCCACACCATCCCCTACACCAGGAGTGGAGCTCACACACACCATCCCCTACACCTGGAGTGGGACCCACACCCACCCCATCCCCTACACCAGGAGTGGGACCCACACAATCCGTAGACCAGGAGTGGGACCCACACCCACCCCATCCCCTACACCAGGAGTGGGACCCACACCTACACCATCCCCTACACCAGGAGTGGGACCCACACAATCCGTAGACCAGGAGTGGGACCCACACCCACCCCATCCCCTACACCAGGAATGGGACACACACACACCCCATCCACTGCACCTGGAGTGGGACCCACACACTCCCCATCCACTACTTCAGGAGGGGGCCCCACATCCACACCATCCCCTACAGCAGGAGTGGGACCCATACCCACAATATCCCCTACACCAGGAGTGGGACCCACACACAGACCATCCCCTACACCAGGAGTGGGACCCACACACACACCATCCCCTGCACCAGGAGTAGGACACACACACACCCCATCCACTGCACCTGGAGTGGGACCCACACACTCCCCATCCACTACTTCAGGAGGGGGCCCCACATCCACACCATCCCCTACAGCAGGAGTGGGACCCATACCCACAACATCCCCTGCACCAGGAGTGGGACCCACGCCCACACCATCCCCTACACCAGGAGTGGAGCTCACACACACCATCCCCTACACCAGGAGTAAAACCCACGCACACCCCATTCACTACACCAGGAGTGGGACCCACACAATCCGTAGACCAGGAGTGGGACCCAGAACATCCTCTACACATGGAGTGGGATACAAAACATCCCCTACTCCAGTAGTGGGACCCACACCCACACCTTCCCCTACACCAGGTGTGGGACCCACACCCACACTTTCCCCTAGACCAGATGTGGGATCCACACCCACCCTGTCACCTACACCAGGAGTGGGACCCACAACATCCCCTACTTCAGGAGTGGGGCCCACACCCACACCATCCCTTACACCAGGAGTGGGACCCCACACCCACACCATCCCCTACACCAGGAGGGGGCCACACATCCACACCATCCCCTACACCAGGAGGGGGCCCCACATCCACACCATCCTCTACACCAGGAGGGGACCCATACCCACAGCATCCCCTACACCAGGAGTGGGACCCACACCCACGCCGACCCCTACACCAGGAGGGGGCCCCACATCCACACCATCCTCTACACCAGGAGGGGACCCATACCCACAGCATCCCCTACACCAGGAGTGGGACCGACGCCCACACCATCCCCTACACCAGGAGTGGAACACACCCACACCATCCCCTACACCAGGAGTAAAACCCACACACACCCCATTCACTACACCAGGAGTGGGACCCACACAATCCGTAGACCAGGAGTGGGACCCAGAACATCCTCTACACAAGGAGTGGGACACAAAACATCCCCTACTCCAGGAGTGGGACCCACACCCACACCTTCCCCTACACCAGGAGTGGGACCCACACAATCCAAAGACCAGTAGTGGAAAGCACAATTTCCCTTACACCAGCAATGGGCCCCACATTCACACCATCCCCTACACCAGAAGTGGGACCTACTCCCACCCTGTCCTCTACACCGGTATTGGGATACACACCCACACCATCCCCTACACCAGGAGTGGGACCCACAACATCCCCTGCACCAGGAGTCTGACCCACACCCACACGTCCCCTACTCCAGGAGTGGGACTCACACCCACCCCATCCCCTACACCAGGAGTGGGACCCACTCCTACACTATCTCCTACACGAGGAGAGGAACCCACACAAACCCCAACCACTACACCAGGAGAGGGACCCACACAATCCCTAGACCAGGAGTGGGAAGCACAACATCCCTTACTCCAGGAGGGTGTCTCACACCCAACCCATCCCCTACACCTGGAGTGGGAACCACACCCACACTATCCCCTACAACTGGAGTGCAACCCACATCCACACCATCCACTATACCAGAAGTGGGACCCACACCCACACTATCCCATACACCAAAAGTGGGATCAATACCCACCCTGTCACCTACACCAGGAGTGGGACCCACAACATCCCCTACTTCAGGAGTGGGACCCACACCCACACCATCCCCCAAACCACGTTTGGAACCCACAACCACCCTGAATCCTACACCATGAGTGGGACCCACAACATCCCCTACTTCAGGAGTGGGACCCACACCCACACCATCCCCCAAGCCACATTTGGAACCCACACCCACCCTGTCTCCTACACCATGAGTGGGACCCACAACATCACCTACTTCAGGAGTGGGACCCACACCCACACCATCCCCCAAACCACGTTTGGAACCCACACCCACCCTGTCTCCTACACCATGAGTGGGACCCACAACATCACCTACTTCAGGAGTGGGACCCACACCCACACCATCCCCCAAACCACGTTTGGAACCCACACCCACCCTGTCTCCTACACCATGAGTGGGACCCACAACATCCCTTGCAGTAGGAGTGGGACCCACACCCACACCATCCCCTACACTAGGAGGGGGCCCCACATCCACACCATCCCCTACACCAGGAGGGGGCCCCACATCCACACCATCCTCTACACCAGGAGGGGACCCATACCCACAGCATCCCCTACACCAGGAGTGGGACCCACACCCACGCCGTCCCCTACACCAGGAGGGGGCCCCACATCCACACCATCCTCTACACCAGGAGGGGACCCATACCCACAGCATCCCCTACACCAGGAGTGGGACCCACGCCCACACCATCCCCTACACCAGGAGTGGAACACACCCACACCATCCCCTACACCAGGAGTAAAACCCACACACACTCCATTCACTACACCAGGAGTGGGACCCACACAATCCGTAGACCAGGAGTGGGACCCAGAACATCCCCTACACTATGAGTGGGACCCACAACATCCCCTGCACCAGGAGTCTGACCCACACCCACACGTCCCCTACTCCAGGAGTGGGACTCACACCCACCCCATCCCCTACACCAGGAGTGGGACCCACTCCTACACTATCTCCTTCACGAGGAGAGGAACCCACACAAACCCCAACCACTACACCAGGAGAGGGACCCACACAATCCCTAGACCAGGAGTGGGAAGCACAACATCCCTTACTCCAGGAGGGTGTCTCACACCCAACCCATCCCCTACACCTGGAGTGGGAACCACACCCACACTATCCCCTACAACTGGAGTGCAACCCACATCCACACCATCCACTATACCAGAAGTGGGACCCACATCCACACTATCCCCTACACCAAAAGTGGGATCAATACCCACCCTGTCACCTACACCAGGAGTGGGACCCACAACATCCCCTACTTCAGGAGTGGGACCCACACCCACACCATCCCCCAAACCACGTTTGGAACCCACAACCACCCTGTCTCCTACACCATGAGTGGGACGCACAACATCCCCTACTTCAGGAGTGGGACCCACACCCACACCATCCCCCAAGCCACATTTGGAACCCACACCCACCCTGTCTCCTACACCATGAGTGGGACCCACAACATCCCCTACTTCAGGAGTGGGACCCACACCCACACCATCCCCCAAACCACGTTTGGAACCCACACCCACCCTGTCTCCTACACCATGAGTGGGACCCACAACATCCCTTGCAGTAGGAGTGGGACCCACACCCACACCATCCCCTACACCAGGAGTGGGACCCACACCCAGACCATCCCCTACACCAGGAGTGGGACTCACAACATTGCCTACACCAGGAGTGGGACCCACACCCAGACCATCCCTAAAGCAGAAGTGGGTCCCACACACACACCACCCCGTACACCAGGAGTGGGACCCACACAATCCCTAGACTAGGAGTGGGACCCACACCCACACCATCCCCTACACCAGGAGTGGGTCCCACACCCAGACCATCCACTGCACGAGGAGTGGGACCCACACCCAGACCATCCCCTACACCAGGAGTTGGAACTACACCCACCCTGTCCTCTACACTATGAGTGTGACCCATAACATCCCCTGCACCAGGAGTGTGACCCAAACCCACCCTGTCCCCTACACCAGGAGTGGGGCACACAACATCGCCTACAGCAGGAGTGGGACCCACCCACACACCATCCACTGCACCTGGAGTGGGACCCACACACTCCCCATCCACTACTTCAGGAGGGGGCCCCACATCCACACCATCCCCTACAGCAGGAGTGGGACCCACGCCCACACCATCCCCTACACCAGGAGTGGAGCTCACACACACCATCCCCTACACCAGGAGTAAAACCCACGCACACCCCATTCACTACACCAGGAGTGGGACCCACACAATCCGTAGACCAGGAGTGGGACCCAGAACATCCTCTACACATGGAGTGGGATACAAAACATCCCCTACTCCAGTAGTGGGACCCACACCCACACCTTCCCCTACACCAGGTGTGGGACCCACACCCACACTTTCCCCTAGACCAGATGTGGGATCCACACCCACCCTGTCACCTACACCAGGAGTGGGACCCACAACATCCCCTACTTCAGGAGTGGGACCCACACCCACACCATCCCTTACACCAGGAGTGGGACCCCACACCCACACCATCCCCTACACCAGGAGGGGGCCCCACATCCACACCATCCCCTACACCAGGAGGGGGCCCCACATCCACACCATCCTCTACACCAGGAGGGGACCCATACCCACAGCATCCCCTAGACCAGGAGTGGGACCCACACCCACGCCGTCCCCTACACCAGGAGGGGGCCCCACATCCACACCATCCCCTACACCAGGAGGGGGCCCCACATCCACACCATCCTCTACACCAGGAGGGGACCCATACCCACAGCATCCCCTACACCAGGAGTGGGACCCACACCCACGCCGTCCCCTACACCAGGAGGGGGCCCCACATCCACACCATCCTCTACACCAGGAGGGGACCCATACCCACAGCATCCCCTACACCAGGAGTGGGACCCACGCCCACACCATCCCCTACACCAGGAGTGGAACACACCCACACCATCCCCTACACCAGGAGTAAAACCCACACACACCCCATTCACTACACCAGGAGTGGGACCCACACAATCCGTAGACCAGGAGTGGGACCCAGAACATCCTCTACACAAGGAGTGGGACACAAAACATCCCCTACTCCAGGAGTGGGACGCACACCCACACCTTCCCCTACACCAGGAGTGGGACCCACACAATCCAAAGACCAGTAGTGGAAAGCACAACTTCCCTTACACCAGCAGTGGGCCCCACATTCACACCATCCCCTACACCAGAAGTGGGACCTACTCCCACCCTGTCCTCTACACCGGTATTGGGATACACACCCACACCATCCCCTACACCAGGAGTGGGACCCACAACATCCCCTGCACCAGGAGTCTGACCCACACCCACACGTCCCCTACTCCAGGAGTGGGACTCACACCCACCCCATCCCCTACACCAGGAGTGGGACCCACTCCTACACTATCTCCTACACGAGGAGAGGAACCCACACAAACCCCAACCACTACACCAGGAGAGGGACCCACACAATCCCTAGACCAGGAGTGGGAAGCAACATCCCTTACTCCAGGAGGGTGTCTCACACCCAACCCATCCCCTACACCTGGAGTGGGAACCACACCCACACTATCCCCTACAACTGGAGTGCAACCCACATCCACACCATCCACTATACCAGAAGTGGGACCCACACCCACACTATCCCATACACCAAAAGTGGGATCAATACCCACCCTGTCACCTACACCAGGAGTGGGACCCACAACATCCCCTACTTCAGGAGTGGGACCCACACCCACACCATCCCCCAAACCACGTTTGGAACCCACAACCACCCTGTCTCCTACACCATGAGTGGGACTCACAACATCCCCTACTTCAGGAGTGGGACCCACACCCACACCATCCCCCAAGCCACATTTGGAACCCACACCCACCCTGTCTCGTACACCATGAGTGGGACCCACAACATCACCTACTTCAGGAGTGGTACCCACACCCACACCATCCCCCAAACCACGTTTGGAACCCACAACCACCCTGTCTCCTACACCATGAGTGGGACCCACAACATCACCTACTTCAGGAGTGGGACCCACACCCACACCATCCCCCAAACCACGTTTGGAACCCACAACCACCCTGTCTCCTACACCATGAGTGGGACTCACAACATCCACTACTTCAGGAGTGGGACCCACACCCACACCATCCCCCAAACCACGTTTGGAACCCACACCCACCCTGTCTCCTACACCATGAGTGGGACCCACAACATCCCTTGCAGTAGGAGTGGGACCCACACCCACACCATCCCCTACACTAGGAGGGGGCCCCACATCCACACCATCCCCTACACCAGGAGGGGGCCCCACATCCACACCATCCTCTACACCAGGAGGGGACCCATACCCACAGCATCCCCTACAACAGGAGTGGGACCCACGCCCACACCATCCCCTACACCAGGAGTGGAACACACCCACACCATCCCCTACACCAGGAGTAAAACCCACACACACTCCATTCACTACACCAGGAGTGGGACCCACACAATCCGTAGACCAGGAGTGGGACCCAGAACATCCCCTACACTATGAGTGGGACCCACAACATCCCCTGCACCAGGAGTCTGACCCACACCCACACGTCCCCTACTCCAGGAGTGGGACTCACACCCACCCCATCCCCTACACCAGGAGTGGGACCCACTCCTACACTATCTCCTACACGAGGAGAGGAACCCACACAAACCCCAACCACTACACCAGGAGAGGGACCCACACAATCCCTAGACCAGGAGTGGGAAGCACAACATCCCTTACTCCAGGAGGGTGTCTCACACCCAACCCATCCCCTGCACCTGGAGTGGGAACCACACCCACACTATCCCCTACAACTGGAGTGCAACCCACATCCACACCATCCACTATACCAGAAGTGGGACCCACACCCACACTATCCCATACACCAAAAGTGGGATCAATACCCACCCTGTCAGCTACACCAGGAGTGGGACCCACAACATCCCCTACTTCAGGAGTGGGACCCACACCCACACCATCCCCTACACCAGGAGTGGAACACACCCACACCATCCCCTACACCAGGAGTGGGACCCACACCCACGCCGTCCCCTACACCAGGAGGGGGCCCCACATCCACACCATCCTCTACACCAGGAGGGGACCCATACCCACAGCATCCCCTACACCAGGAGTGGGACCCACGCCCACACCATCCCCTACACCAGGAGTGGAACACACCCACACCATCCCCTACACCAGGAGTAAAACCCACACACACTCCATTCACTACACCAGGAGTGGGACCCACACAATCCGTAGACCAGGAGTGGGACCCAGAACATCCCCTACACTATGAGTGGGACCCACAACATCCCCTGCACCAGGAGTCTGACCCACACCCACACGTCCCCTACTCCAGGAGTGGGACTCACACCCACCCCATCCCCTACACCAGGAGTGGGACCCACTCCTACACTATCTCCTACACGAGGAGAGGAACCCACACAAACCCCAACCACTACACCAGGAGAGGGACCCACACAATCCCTAGACCAGGAGTGGGAAGCACAACATCCCTTACTCCAGGAGGGTGTCTCACACCCAACCCATCCCCTGCACCTGGAGTGGGAACCACACCCACACTATCCCCTACAACTGGAGTGCAACCCACATCCACACCATCCACTATACCAGAAGTGGGACCCACACCCACACTATCCCATACACCAAAAGTGGGATCAATACCCACCCTGTCAGCTACACCAGGAGTGGGACCCACAACATCCCCTACTTCAGGAGTGGGACCCACACCCACACCATCCCCCAAACCACGTTTGGAACCCACAACCACCCTGTCTCCTACACCATGAGTGGGACGCACAACATCTCCTACTTCAGGAGTGGGACCCACACCCACACCATCCCCCAAGCCACATTTGGAACCCACACCCACCCTGTCTCCTACACCATGAGTGGGACCCACAACATCACCTACTTCAGGAGTGGTACCCACACCCACACCATCCCCCAAACCACGTTTGGAACCCACACCCACCCTGTCTCCTACACCATGAGTGGGACCCACAACATCCCTTGCAGTAGGAGTGGGACCCACACCCACACCATCCCCTACACCAGGAGGGGGCCCCACATCCACACCATCCCCTACACCAGGAGGGGGCCCCACATCCACACCATCCTCTACACCAGGAGGGGACCCATACCCACAGCATCCCCTACACCAGGAGTGGGACCCACGCCCACACCATCCCCTACACCAGGAGTGGAACACACCCACACCATCCCCTACACCAGGAGTAAAACCCACACACACCCCATTCACTACACCAGGAGTGGGACCCACACAATCCGTAGACCAGGAGTGGGACCCAGAACATCCTCTACACAAGGAGTGGGACACAAAACATCCCCTACTCCAGGAGTGGGACGCACACCCACACCTTCCCCTACACCAGGAGTGGGACCCACACAATCCAAAGACCAGTAGTGGAAAGCACAACTTCCCTTACACCAGCAGTGGGCCCCACATCCACACCATCCCCTACACCAGAAGTGGGACGTACTCCCACCCTGTCCTCTACACCGGTATTGGGATACACACCCACACCATTCCCTACACCAGGAGTGGGACCCACACCCACCCTGTCCCCTACACTATGAGTGGGACCCACAACATCCCCTGCACCAGGAGTCTGACCCACACCCACACGTCCCCTACTCCAGGAGTGGGACACACACCCACCCCATCCCCTACACCAGGAGTGGGACCCACTCCTACACTATCTCCTACACGAGGAGAGGAACCCACACAAACCCCAACCACTACACCAGGAGAGGGACCCACACAATCCCTAGACCAGGAGTGGGAAGCACAACATCCCTTACTCCAGGAGGGTGTCTCACACCCAACCCATCCCCTACACCTGGAGTGGGAACCACACCCACACTATCCCCTACAACTGGAGTGCAACCCACATCCACACCATCCACTATACCAGAAGTGGGACCCACATCCACACTATCCCCTACACCAAAAGTGGGATCAATACCCACCCTGTCACCTACACCAGGAGTGGGACCCACAACATCCCCTACTTCAGGAGTGGGACCCACACCCACACCATCCCCCAAACCACGTTTGGAACCCACAACCACCCTGTCTCCTACACCATGAGTGGGACCCACAACATCCCCTACTTCAGGAGTGGGACCCACACCCACACCATCCCCCAAACCACGTTTGGAACCCACACCCACCCTGTCTCCTACACCATGAGTGGGACCCACAACATCCCTTGCAGTAGGAGTGGGACCCACACCCACACCATCCCCTACACCAGGAGTGGGACCCACACCCAGACCATCCCCTACACCAGGAGTGGGACTCACAACATTGCCTACACCAGGAGTGGGACCCACACCCAGACCATCCCTAAAGCAGAAGTGGGTCCCACACACACACCACCCCGTACACCAGGAGTGGGACCCACACAATCCCTAGACTAGGAGTGGGACCCACACCCACACCATCCCCTACACCAGGAGTGGGTCCCACACCCAGACCATCCACTGCACGAGGAGTGGGACCCACACCCAGACCATCCCCTACACCAGGAGTTGGAACTACACCCACCCTGTCCTCTACACTATGAGTGTGACCCATAACATCCCCTGCACCAGGAGTGTGACCCAAACCCACCCTGTCCCCTACACCAGGAGTGGGGCACACAACATCGCCTACAGCAGGAGTGGGACCCACCCACACACCATCCACTGCACCTGGAGTGGGACCCACACACTCCCCATCCACTACTTCAGGAGGGGGCCCCACATCCACACCATCCCCTACAGCAGGAGTGGGACCCACGCCCACACCATCCCCTACACCAGGAGTAAAACCCACGCACACCCCATTCACTACACCAGGAGTGGGACCCACACAATCCGTAGACCAGGAGTGGGACCCAGAACATCCTCTACACATGGAGTGGGATACAAAACATCCCCTACTCCAGGAGTGGGACCCACACACAGACCATCCCTAAAGCAGGAGTGGGTCCCACACACACAGCACCCCGTACACCAGGAGTGGAACCCACACCCACCCCGTCCCCGACACCAGGAGTGGGACCCACACAATACCAAGACCAGGACTGGGAAGCACAACATCCCTTACTCCAGGAGTGGGCCCCACATCCAAACCATCCCCTACAAGGGTAGTGGGACCCACACCCACACTATCCCCTACAAGGGTAGTGGGACCCACACCCACATCATCCCCTATACCAGGAGTGGACCCACTCCCACCCTGTCCCCTACACCGGTAGTGGGACCCACACCTACATCATCCCCTGCACCAGAATTGGGACCCACACCCACCCTGTCCCCTACACCAGGAGCGGGAACCACAACATCCCCTACTCCAGGAGTGGGACCCACACCCTCCCTGTCCCCTACAGCAGGTGTGGGACCCACACCCACACCTTCCCCTACACCAGGAGTGGGACCCACACCCACGCCGTCCCCTACAGCAGGAGTGGGACCCACACAATCCCTAGACCAGTAGTGGAAAGCACAACTTCCCTTACACCAGCAGTGGGCCCCACATCCACACCATCCCCTACACCAGGAGTGGGACCCACACCCACACCATCCCCACAACAGGATTCAGACCAACAACATCCGCTACACCAGGAGTAGGACAGGAACCCCCCCTGTCCCCTACACCGGGAATGGGACACACAACATCGCCTACACCAGGAATGGGACCCACACCCACCCCGTCCCCTACACCAGGAGTGGGACCCACACCCACAACGTCCCCTACACTAGGAGTTGGACCCACACTCACCCTCTCCCCTACACTATGAGTGGGACCCTCAACATCCCCTGCACCAGGAGTGTGACCCAAACCCACACCATCCCCAACACCAGGAGTGAGACGCAAAGACAACCTGTCCCCTACAACAGGAGTGGGACACACAACATCGCCTACAGCAGGAGTGGGACCCACACTCACAACATCCCCTACAGCAGGAGTGGGACCCACACACACACACCATCCCCTGCACCAGGAGTGGATCACACCTGTACACACCATCCCCTGCACCAGGAGTGAGACGCAAAGACAACCTGTCCCCTACAACAGGAGTGGGACACACAACATCGCCTACAGCAGGAGTGGGACCCACAGACACCCCATCCACTACTTCAGGAGTGGGCCCCACATCCAAACCATCCCCTACACCAGGAGTAGGACCCACACCCAGACCATCCCCTACACCAGGAGTTGGACCCACACCCACCCTGTCCCCTGCACCAGGAGTGGGTCCCACACCTATACCATCTCCTACACTAGGAGTGGGACCCACACTCACCCTGTCCCCTACACTATGAGTGGGACCCTCAACATCCCCTGCACCAGGAGTGTGACCCAAACCCACACCATCCCCAACACCAGGAGTGGGCCCCTAAGACAACCTGTCCCCTACACCAGGAGTGGGACACACAACATCGCCTACAGCAGGAGTGGGACCCACACCCACACCATCCCCTGCACCAGGAGTGGGACACACGCACACCCCATCCACTGCACGAGGAGTGGGACCCACACCCAGACCATCCCCTACACCAGGAGTTGGACCCACACCCACCCCGTCCCCTACACCAGGAGTGTGACCCACACCCACTCCGTCCCCTACACCAGGAGTGGGACCCACACCCAACCCATCTTCTACACCAGGAGTGGGACCCACACCCACCCTGTCCCCTACACCAGGAGTGGGTACCACACCTATACCATCTCCTACACTAGGAGTGGGACCCACACCCAATCCGTCCCCTAAATCAGCAGTGGGACCCACAGTCACACCATTCCCTACACCAGGAGTGTAAACCACACAAACCCCATCCACTACACCAGGAGTGGGAGCCACACAATCCCTAGACCAGGAGTGGGAAGCACAACATCCCTTACTCCAGGAGTAAGCCCCACACCCACAACATTCCCTACTCCAGGAGGGGGACTCACACCCAACCCATCCCCTACTCCTGGAGTGGGACCCACACCCACACTATCCCCTACAACGGAAGTGGGACCCTCACCCACACTATCCCCTACACCTGGAGTGCAACCCACACCCACACCATCCCCTACACCAGAAGTGGGATCCACACCCACACCATCCCCTACACCAGAAGTGGGATCCACACCCACACCATCCCCTACAGCAGGAATGAGACCGACACCCACACCATCCCCTACAGCAGGAGTGGGACCCACACCCACACCATCCACTACACCAGGTGTGAGATCCACACCCACAACATCCCGTACACCAGGAGTGGGACCCACAGCATCCCTTACCCCAGGATTGTGACCCACACACACAGCATCCCCTACTCTAGGAGAGTGACACTTAAGATCCCCTACAGCAGGAGTGGGACCTACACCCACACCATCCCCTACACCAGGAGTGGAACCCACACCATCCCCTACACCTGGAGTGGAACCCAGACCCACACCATCCCCTACACCTGGAGTGGAACCCAGACCCACACCTTTCCCTACATCAGGAGTGGAACCCACAAAAATCCAATCCACTACACCAGGAGTGGGACCCACACCCACAACATCCCTTACACAAGGTGTGAGACCCACACCCACAACATCCCCTACACCAGGAGTGGGACCCACACCCACAACATCCACTACACCAGGAGTGGAACCCACACCCACAACATCCACTACACCAGGAGTGGGACCCACACCCACATCATCCCTTACACCAGGTGTGAGACCCACACCCACAACATCCCCTACACCAGGTGTGGGACCTGCAGCATCCCCTACACCAGTATTGTGACCCACACCCACAACATCCCCTACACCAGGAGTGGGACCCACACCCACAACATCCCCTACACCAGGTGTGGGACCTGCAGCATCCCCTACACCAGTATTGTGACCCACACCCACACCATCCCCTACTCCAGGAGTGGGACCCACACCCACACCATCCCCTACACCAGGAGTGGCACCCACACCCACACCATCACCTACAGCCGGGGTGGTAACCACACCCACAACATCCCCTACACCAGTATTCGGACCCACACCCACACCATCCCCTACACCAGGCGTGGGACCCAGCTCACCCCATTCTCTACACTTGAAGGGGGAGCTACACCCACACCATCCCCTACATGTGGAGTGGGACCTACCCCCTCGTTGTCCTTGTTCCACACATGAGGAGTAGGACTGTCACTATCTTGAAATGGTCATGTTGGTCAAAGCGTTTCTGGGACTCTGTGAGACAGGGCATACCAGAGAAATGAGGTTGCATGGAAAGATTTTTTTGATTTGATCTCAGTTCCATGGCAGAAACAGTTGAGTACCTGCTTGGTGTGCTGTTGCATTGGTTCCATGCCAGAGTTTATGAGTCCTGCCTAAGGCCAGCATTGTTTTTACTAATGTTGTCCAGAACAGTTACATTTCCCTTTAACTGATAGTTCATATCTGTCCATTCCATCACATTCCCTCTTTGCCTCCAACTGAAAATGACCACCCATCCCATAGGTTCACATCAGACATTTCTCCCACGTATCTCTGCCTCTTGTTGAACCTACCACCGACAAAATCCTGGTTTTGGCCCAGAATCCCCCTCCCATCCAGAGGTACCTCCTTCCCCGGCTACAGATCTTGCTGGCGGTCGGTATTCTGTTCTCCCAAGCCACTGTCCTCCCCGTGGCTGAGTCCCAGGTGATGCAGATGGGTGTCCAGCCCACTGTACCTATGGACACCCAGAAATCTACCCACCTCTCAGCTAGGGGTAGTTTTAGGTGTTCTCTGTCAACTCCCAGGGGGATCTGGTTCTGGTGAGCGCTGGTCGCATAGAAGAAGACAGACATGATCTTGTCAGGGTCTGGCAGCAGCTTCGTACGCAGAGTGAAGTCCCACATTCTCATAGAAACACAAAGTGCTGGCAGAACTCAGCAGGCCAGACAACATCTATGGGAGGAGGTAGTGACGATGTTTCGGGCCGAAACCCTTCATCAGGAGTGAAGTAACATGGGATGGTCGGGGGGGGGGGGGATAAGAAATGGGGGGAGGGATGAAGTAGAGAGCTGGGAAGTGATAGGCTGAAGGGAAATGGTCTAGGGCAGGGGTCAGCAACCTTTACCACTGAAAGAGCCACTTGGACCCTTTTCCCACAGAAAAGAAAACACTGGGAGCCGCAAAACCCGTTTGACATTTAAAATGAAATAACACTGCATACAACGTTTTTTTTGCCTTTATGCTATGTATAAACAAACTATAATGTGTTGCATTTATGAAATTGATGAACTCCTGCAGAGAAAACGAAATTACATTTCTGCATGCAACAAAAACATTTTGAACTCCGAAAAAAAGACGTTGGGTTGAAAGTTACTTTTAAGTAAAATACTCAATGTCTATTTGAGTCCTTCTTGTATTTATGAAAAACGCCGAACTTAAATTTTCCGCCAGCAGCAAACCAAAAATAACGTCAGCCAGCTGTCATCCTGAAAAATGAAAGGACTATTTCACTGAACAATGAAAAAATATGAATATACATAAAATAATAGGCAATTAAAATATTTATCATACTTGGTTAATGGATTTCTGCTCCTGGACCTCAGCGCACAGCGTCTGCACATCAGGGCTGTATGACGTCACCTTCATCTTTACACAGGATCGCAAGCTGTCATCTGTGAGGCGTGCGCGATGTTTGTTTTTAATAAAGTTCATGTTGGAGAACACCTGCTCACATACATATGTGGATCCAAAGATCGACAGGACTCCAAGCGCATACTTTTTCATGTTTACATAAATGTCGGGCATAGCATTCCATGTTTCGAACACAAGTTTGTCCGGTTTTGGAAGGTTTTCAATATCACCTCATTTGTGATTCTGAGCAAGAACGGCCTTCTGACGGGCAACATCTTCAAGGTCTGCTGTCAAGCGTCTAAACTTGGACACCCATATGTCTTTGTCGGCTATGTCGGCCAGTTCCATCTCAAGATCAGGTTGACTCACACCTGCCAATGCAGTCGTATTCAGTAGGGAAGGATCGATGCTTAAGGGAGTGACCGGGAAGGATAATGTGGTTTTTTTCCTCTCTGAACTCACAGAAGCGTTTCCCAAACGATGTTTGCATTGCGATGATTGCAGAATGTAAATACTCCGAAATTATCATGTCGTGACCTTGTTTGAACTCTCTCAAATTGAGGAAGTGAGACAAAGTGCCTTTCTGTAAATCTCTGGCAAGCACTGTCAACTTGCGCTCGAATGCCAAGACATCCTCCAACATGTGCAGGGCTGTGCGTCCTTTTCCCTGAAGAGCTGTGTTCAGCGTGTTCAGGTGCGCTGTCATGTCTACCATGAAGTGTAGCTTTTCCAGCCACTCTGGCTGTTCCAGCTCAGGAAAGGTGAGCCCTTTGCTGCCCAGGAAAGTTTTCACTTCTTCCAGACACGCGACAAAGCGTTTCAGCACCTCCCCTTTGGACAGCCACCGGACTTTGTTGTGCAGCAGGAGATCAGAATATGCGCTTTCCAGCTCGTCCAGTAACAAACGGAATTGACGGTGATTTAAACTTTTTGCCATTATTTTATTGACAATCTGAATGACAACATCCATTACTTCTGTGCATTCCGGAGGAAATGTTTGAGTGCACAGTGCCTCTTGGTGCAAGATGCAGTGAAAAGTCAGCAGCTTTCTGTCCAGCGACTTCTGCAGTGAAGCCACAAATCCCTTGTGCGTTCCCGTCATATTCGGTGCCCCATCAGTAGCTACTGACACCAGATGGGTGGTCTTTATTCCTTTGGCTCTTAAACAATTCAAGACAGCCTCACAGATGTCCTCCCCCCGTGTTTGGTCTTTTAGAGGTATCAACTCAATCAGTTCTTCCTGTGGCCCGGCAGAGTTTACATACCGGCAGAACAACGCTATTTGTTCAATATCACCTTTGTCTTTAGACTCGTCACAGGCAATCGAGTAGGCCACAGCTGAATTGATGTCTTTAATTTGCTGTCTTGTGATGTCTTCTGCCATTTTTATGGTTCTGTCTTTGACAGTCTTTGCAGAGAGGGGCATATCCCTGATTTTCTGCACAATTTCACTCTTGTTTTTAAAGTCCGTGAATAGATGTTCTGAAATCTTAATGAAAGATTCTTTTATATATTCACCATCTGTAAACCATCCCGTGCCTGACTATTTCCTGAGCGGCAATATAACTGGCGTATGTCGTTGATTTTCCAGACTTCATCCATTTCTGGAAATGATTTTTGCTCAGATCAACCTTCCGCATCAGTTCCGAAACGGCTTTTTTTCTCTCATCTCCATCCGGATATTTTTGAGCAAAGGCTGCGTGTTTATTCTGGAAATGCCTTGCGACATTTCACTTTTTGTTGTTTGCTAGTTTCTCATTGCATATTAAGCATACCGGTAAACCAGTCTCGTCAACAGTGAAAGCAAATGAATCTGTCCACGTATCATTAAGCGTTCTGTTTTCTTCAGTCACTTTTCTTTTTTTAGAATTCTCCATAGTTGGCTTACCTTGGATCGAAAAATTAAAGAAATCGCGCACTGGCGGGTGTCAGGTATTGGCAGTGGTGACGTATATTAATAGCGATAAAAACACGTTGTAGCGGTGTGCTCACGCAGTCAGTAAACTGCAGTCGAATAACTTTATTCGAACGAAACAGCCTTGCTTTTAAGCCTCCCTCAACCCAGCCCCCATGGACGCAGATGCTGCAAAAGACGCGTACTCACAAACCCCCGTAGGCTATCTCCCTTAGCCGGAATGCTGGCTAATTGTGAGCCGTTTCGGATGTGCCAGGAAATGTGTCGCCACACTTAGATTGTACAAGATCACCATAATCTTCAAATTTAGAATTACATTTCAAAAGCTAACAAACTAACATAAAATACATTTTAATTAAATACTGACCAATTATTTCCCAAAGCCACAGGGAGCCGCAGCACAGAGGTGAAAGAGCCACAAATGGCTCGGGAGCCGCAGGTTGCCGACCCCCAGTCTAGGGGAAGGTGGAGAATTCTCATAGGTTGCTTGGGCTTGATGATGACATGGGCATTGTCATTGTCTGAGAAGAGCAAGGTCTGAAACAGGAGACCTGTATGGAAAAAGATGAGGCAGTTCATCAATGGGTTAGTGTCAGACATCAGAAAACGCTGGGACATTAAACCATTAAATCAACCCCTTGTGCCTGTGCTATCTCTTCCCAGGAGATATCCATTTCTTACTCCCTGCTCCTAGTTGTGCCATGGGAGAATCAGCAGTTGCTGGAAATCCAGAGCAACACACACAGAATGGTGAGGGAACTCAATGGGTCAGGCAGAATCTGAAAAAGTCGACAGTTTGGGCTGAGGACCCTTCGTCAGTCCTGACTTGCTGAATTGCTCTTCCATTTTGTGCGTGTTGCTTCCCTTCTCCTCTCCAGTTTGCTCCCACTACCTGTTACATTACAGCTCACAGCCCACTACAAAATTTAGTTCTATGCCCCCATCTAAAACCTGCTTCTTTCTGTTATTTATCTTCCCCTCATTCACTAACATCACGACTGCACATCAGTGGGATATGGGAAGAAATGGGAATCACACCCAGTCTCATGGAGAAAGTGAAAAGTCCACAAACCGACGGTAGCCCAGTTCATGATTGTGTTTAGACAAACATCAGAGTGAAGAAGAAACTTGATCAAGTGAACTTGACCTTGGATGATTGTTGGTGCCAGATGGTGCAGCTAAAAGTATCTCAGAAACTGCTGACCCCCTGGGGCTTTTGCGCACAACAGTGTTTACGGAGAACGATGCGAGAAACAAAAGAAAGCATACAGTGAGCCACAGGTATGTGGGCGAAAACAACTTGTTAGTGAGAGATCTCAGAGGAGGATGGCCAAGCTGATTCAAACTGACAGGAAGGTGACAGTAATTCAAATAACCACACGTTACAACAGTGGTGTGTGAAGCATCTCTGATGAACAACACGACAAACCTTGAAGTGCATGCACTTACAGCAGCAGAAGACCACAATCATACACTCAGTGGCAGCTTTTATTATGTATAGGAGTTACCCAATGAAGTGGCCACTGAGTTTTTGTATTGCCAAAGGCCTTTGGCACTCTCCTACCCCTCATTGCACTGAACTACAGCTTTGCACTCCAAGATTTCTCTGTTTATTAACATTCCTCAGTGTCAACATCAAAGTGAAATTCATTGTCACATGCACAAGTGCAATGAAAAACTTACTTGCTGCAGCATTGCAGGCACATACAGAAATAACAAATAAGCAGCATTCAGAAGGGAGACAATTTCCTTGTAAGAAGGAACACAAGTAAAATTAAAAAAAACAAAATCCCTTTTAGTGCAAAGTGATCAAAATAGTCATAAAGTTGTTAACATTATGTTAAAAAACTTTATTAATCCAGTATAGAAAATCATCCAGTCCTGTTCTGAGGAAGTAGATGAGCTTCTACACGACTGCTTTGTGTCAGTGGACTGGTCCCATGATCAAAGATTCAGCTGCCAGTTACATGAACATGTCACTATCATCACGGACTGTATCAGCAAGGGTGTTGAGGATTGTGTAACAAGGAGGACAACTGGGTATTCTCAAACTAGAAACTATGGAGCAACTGGGAGATTCACTCCTTACTGAAATCTAAACCTGCACTATTCAAATCAGGTCACCCGGGACCTCTACAAGAAATTGAGATATGCCCTCCATAAAGCTATAAGACATACTAAGGGACAGACCCCGACCAAAAAAAAGGCTGAAATTAGTAAATATACTTTCTTTATAATTTCATGTGCTGTACCATCTGTTCGTTCTTGCTGACCAATATGTGTATGGAAAGTATTAACACAGCATTCACTCCAATTGAAGTTCCATTAATCAGAACATCACAATGTTTCTGTTTGGTTGTACCACAAATCATACTGACCCTAGATGTATAATTTTTATGAAAGGTGGCCTTCTCACCGCTGAATCACATGGCTATTAGCAGAAGTAGCTAACGAACCGAGTTTGATTAAGAGCCCAGTGAGGGGGTTACGTTTATAAATCTCATCCTCGGCCTCCAAAGTTCTGGTCAAAATAAATCCAATCAATCTGTCCTGATGAAGGGTTTTGGCCTGTAACCACAGCTCTTTATTCCTCTTCATAGATGATGCCTGACCTGCCGAGTTCCTCCAGCATTTTGTGTGTGTGTGTGTGTACCTCTGGATTTCCAGAATTGCAGGATCTCTTGTGTTTGTGTCTGACCCAACCAAATTCTCCTTGTAACAACATCCCTCTACTCCACGCAACATGCAGGTGAACCTCTTCACACTCCCTTTACTGATACTACATGCTTCTGCTGTGGTGACTGTACCAGAACTGTACTCAATGTTCCAAGTGTGGACTAACCAACAGCAACTTGATATCTCAACTCTTATTCTCAATTCCTTGGCAAGTTTACCAAATATCTTTGTCAAAGCCTCATTCACCTATGTCACCACTGTCAGAGATCTATAGACTTGCAGCCCAAGCTCTTTGTATATTTATTCTAGATGTCCTACCATAACTTGATTTACCAAAGTGTATTCGCTAAAACTTGTCTGGATTAATTCAATCTGCCACCTCTCCACCCAACATTGCAGCTGATCAATGTCCCTCTGTGCCAATAGACCAAATTCTTTGCTGTGAAATCTCCAATTCCATGTCAAATGCAAACTAAGTAATCAGTCTATTCGATGTTCTCATGAATGTCATTTAATTACTGCGTACTACAGACAACAAAGGCCATTGTGTTTGGGATCCTGCAGTGCACAAGGAGCCTCCACTATACCTGGTTACAAACCTCTACTACACCTCCTTAGCTGTGAAGTGCCTTGTCCTGTTTGCGATAGATTAGAAACTAACTTGGAAAAGCAAACAGGCTCTTATAGGGACGTAAGGCCAGGAAGTCTGTCAAAGCACTATGACTTCGCCTGAAAGCTCGTGCCTGTTTCCCAGCACTCGCTGAGGGAGACTGAGAATCTTTGGGGGGATAATTAGAGCAATTGATGAGAATGGTCACAGGGATGAGGGATTCTATTCATGGGGAAAGACTAGTAAGTCCGAGAGGAGGCCTGACAGAGATGATCAACGCCTAGAAAGGCTGAGACAGTGTTGGTCTGGGCAGGTGGAGGCATGCAGGAATGGAAAGAGGAAAATATTTTTGCACAGACTCAATCTGGAATACGCCATCAGAGAAGGTTCCAGTGCCTGGCTGAACATCTCATGTACAACCATTGCCTTTCAGTTCAGATTCGACTCCAACCTCTGGAGTTGTGTGGGACTATTTTAAATCACTTCCCCAGTGTGTGGGTGAGGTGAAAACTCTAGGGGCAGGAGTGTGGGCCAACTAGGATCAGAGTAGGATTGGTGTAAAACTGGTTGCCAGGGACTCCATGGGCTTGTTCTTGTGTGGTAACACAGCCCCAGCCTCACCAACCTTCCCCCATTGATAAATTCTGTTCTGTGCAGACTGCTCCTGAAACTCTTGCCCCATCCTTCCTTCCAGTGTCATGTCCTGATTTCCCTTGATCCTTCCTTGTTCCTCCTCTCTCTGGCAAACAGAGTTCCTTCTCCATTCCCACATCCATTCATTAATGTTTCTCTGGTACTTGGTCTTTGATCTCAGGCACAAGTGACATCATCTTCTCTAAATCTATCCCATTGAAGATTTTTGGAATCATTGGCCTTCAGTTTCACCACCTTCCCTTGTTCACTGATTTTTTTTAACCGATATTTCCATCTGATATTTCCATCAAATATGTCCAGAAATTCGCAAAGTCCTCTGGTGGATGAGTCCAGTACAATTTTCCTTTTGTAAACCAATTTCTGCTGAGATAATATCCTGCAAATCTCTTCAGCAAGTTCTCTTTCTGTGTCTTACATTTACTGTCCAATTGCAGAAATTGCCTGCTGTTGGTATTTGGCCCACTGATCAGTCAACTCCTAATTGCATTCTAAAACCAAAGGTTTGTGGTAAGTAGCTCTTACCTCATTGACACACCTCATTGGTGTATCTTGTTAAACACCAAGGTGATGGGAAGCTCACAGTCAAGATGCTTACGTGATGGAGCAACAGATATCATGAAAGGGATGAGAACATTTTTCACTGTGGTTATGTGGTTGATGTTCAAATGGTGAACAAGAGATCCATCTTCTGTAAACAACACAGGAAACCATACACCCAAAATGAATGTTTAAAGCAGAGTGGCTGGAAATCTCAATGATGCTGCTGCAAATGAAAATGCCGAGCTGGCTGGGTGTGAATGGCTTAGTGGGACTCCACAGTGTAAATTCTCAGGGGGAGTTTCCTACACTGGCTGGATGTGGGGAGATTAGTAAGATTGTAGATGGAAACCTCAGCGGGATCTTATTCTGATAGGTAAGTTGTCCAAGGTATGGTGAATGGCATTTAATTCAGAGAAGTGTGAGGTGTAATATTTTGGGAAGCCAAATTGGGTAGTTCTGTATCAACAATGAATAGCGCCCTAGAGAGTGCTGTAGAACAGAGGGATCTATGTATGCAGGTACATAATTCCCTGTTACTGGTAGGCAGGGTTCTGAAGGTTGTGTTTGACATGCTGGTCTTTCTCGAGAAGGGTACCAGGAAGGTTGATGAGGCAGTGGATGTTGTCTACATGGACTTTAGCAAGGCATTAGACAAGGTCTTGCACAGGCACCTTCATTGAAAGTGGTGTTACAGGTAAGTAGGGTCCTAAAGAAAGTGTATGGCACATTGGCCTTCATAAATCAATGTATTGAGTACAGGAGATGGGATGTTATGTTGAGGTTGTATAAGATGTTGGTGAGTCCTAATTTGAGGTATTGTGTGCAGTTTTGGTCACCTACTTACAGAAAAGATATAAACAAGGTTAAAAGAGAACAGAGATAATTTACAAAGATGTTACTGGGTCTGGAAGACCTGAGTTATAAGGAAAGATTGAACTGATTAGGACTTTATTCTTTAGATTGTAGAAGATTGAGAGGTTATTTGATAGCGGCATACAAAATAATGAGGGGTATAACTAGGGTAAATGCAAGCAGGCATTTTCCATTGAGGTTGGGTGGGACTACAAGAGGCCATGGGTTAACAAGAAAGGTGTAAAGTCAAAGGGGAGAAACTTCTTCAGTCAAAAGATTGTGAGAATGTGGAATAAGCTGCCAGCACAAGTGGCGCACATGAACTCGATTTAAGAGAAGTTTGAATAGGTGCATGAGTGGGAGGGGTATGGAGGTCTATAGTCCTGGTGCAGGTCGAAGGAAGGAGGCAGTTTAAGTGGTTCAGCACAGACTGGATGGGCTGAAGGGTCAGTTTCTGTGTTGTACTTTTCAATGACTCTATGACTCTACTTGAAGGATGTGGAGGCATTAGAGAGGGTCCAGAAAAAAATAATGAGAATGGTTCCTGGAAAGTAGGTTTGCAGTCACAAGAATAGATTAGACAGGCTCGGACTGTCTGAGGGGAGACTGATAGAAATCTATAAAGCACCGGGGCAGTTCCCTTTGGTGGAAGGGTCAAGATCTTGTGGTCACAGATATAAACAGGAAGGAAGAGAATTAATAGTGACACAACAGGAGAGTCTATTTGATGTGTATTACATCACATGGACTCTTCAAGAGGGAAATGGATAAATAAATAGATTAGAAAAGGCTGGGAGGTCAATCCAGTAAGTTGCCCCAGTTTGGTGTCATGGGGTTCTACATCAGAACCAGGAACAGGCTATTTGACCCTTTCAGCTACTCACCCATTCCATAGCAAACTTGGTCTCAGCACCACTATCCCAATCTCTCCTAATATTACTGTACTCTCTCATAGATTAAATATTTGTCTGCCAATCAATGATTCTGCCTCCATAGGTCCAAAGATCCTCACCCCTTCAGATAGTTTCCTCCCCCATTCCTATCTGGAATGAGTGTCCAATTTCACTGAAACTTTCCCTCCAGTCAGGGAAACAGCCTCTCCAGTACAGTGATCACCTGGAGGAACTCAGTGGATCAGGCAGCACTTCGGGGTGCTCCTCTCAGCTCTCTCACTCCCAAGAAAATGGTCTCAGCCTCTCCAATTGATACGTAACCACTGGCCCTCATCCCTTGAGCTATTCTTATTGTCCTCGTGCTGGGCTTCCACCCTAAACATCAATTATCCCTGAGTCTCCACAAATGCTGCCTGAGGCAGTGAGCACCTCCAGAAGTTTCCTCATTGCTCCAGATTCAAGCATCTGCATTCTCTTCTGACTGCATGGTTAGACTCATTTTTGGAACAATAAAGGAAAGTTTAAATGAGATGTCTGAGGCAAGTGTTTTTAAGCGACCAGTGGATGCCTGGGGAAGTGATGGAAAGGGATACTATGGTGCTATTCTGGAGGCATTTAGACAGACAGGGAATGGAGGGATATAAACTGTGATGGGTTAGTGTAAATGGGCATCATGATCGACACAGACCCAATTTCCACACAGTGCTGTTCTATGATCTATTACAGAAAGTAAAGGCCAAACCTGCTTCAAGTTTGTTCATTCCAGGAACGAACCCAGTCAGCACTTCTCCAATGAAAGTACATCCTCCCTAACTATGATAAGTGAACGGTCAATGCACTACTCCAGTATGCTCACCAATTGACGCAATACTTCCTTAATCTTTTACTACAAAACTATTATTAGGTGTTTACGATGTAGGTGAAGCTGCACGTTGAGTCTTGTGTACAGTTGCAGGAAAGATGCCTTTAAGCTGGAAAACACGAGGAGGAGATTCATGATATTGCCCACCCTTGAGAGTCTGAGCATCAGGGAGAGGTTGGGTAGGGTAGGATTTTATTTCTGGGAGCATAGGAGACTGAGGGGTGACTTTATAGAGCTGTATTAAATAATGGGGAGCAGAGTCAGGGTGAATACGTACAGTCCTTTTCCCAGGGAAAACTCGAGGGTATAGATTTAAAGGGAGAGGTGAAAGATTTAAAAGGGATCTGGGGGATAACAGGATTCAGAAATAGATGGAATGACTTACCAGTGGAGGTGGTTGAAGCAGGCACAATCAAAAAACACTTAACACTTGGGCACGTACATGGATATGAAAGGTTTTGAGGATATGGGAATCTTGGTCAGCATCGATGAGTCAAGCTAAATGAGTCTGTTTCCACACTTTATTACCTGAAGACCAAATCTTTGCAACAGAACTAGCCTTCTTAATTGTATCACGTTTGGCTTGAGTCTTACCTTCTCCCTGTTCTCATTGTACTCACTATTTCCCCTCTCCATTCTCAGTCCTGATGCAGGGTTATAACCTGAAACATTAATGATTCCTTCCCACCTCTATGGATGCTGCTCAACCCACCGAGTTTTCTGAGCAGATTGTTTGTTGCTCCAGATTCCAGCATTTGTTGTGCCAGTGAACGACACAACCAAGGGTGACATCCTCCAGATGGTTCACAAATCTACTCTTTCACTTCCTTTACATCTTCTTTTTCTTTCAATTGTGGTTGTTCTACTGTTGGAGCATCTGCATCTGCATGTGATCTACATTTCAGTGGTGTGTTTTCAGGCCAATTTGGCGAACTGGTGCCTTGCTGTCTCTGCGAGAGTTCTACGAGTCACCGAGTGAAGCATGAAGACTGAAGACCAGGAAGCCTGGAGATGGGGTGTGATCTTATGGTTGACTTCATTTCTTGCCGATTAAAGCAGCAAGAAAGATTGAAATAATGGAGGCGGGTGCAGGAGGCGAGCGAGTACTCTACCAGCCTCTCACTCACTGCTGCCAGGGAAAGATGTCTGCATGTGACAGTCTCTCTCTCTCCCCCTCCCTCTTGCTTGCTGCTCCCAAAGGAAGGTCCTGATGATATATATATATACACACACACATACATACATACATACATATATCTCCCTCTCTCTCTCTCTCTCCTCTCTCTCTCCCCCTCTCTCTCCTCTCTCCTCTCTCTCTCTCCCCTCTCTCTCCTCTCTCTCCCCCCTCCTCTCTCTCTCTCTCTCTCCTCTCTCTCTCTCCCCCCTCTCTCCTCTCTCTCTCTCTCTCCCCCCTCTCTCTCCTCTCTCTCTCTCCCCTCTCTCTCTCTCTCCTCTCTCTCTCCTTCCTCTCTCTCTCTCTCTCTCTCTCTCTCTCTCTCTCTCTCTCTCTCTCTCTCTCTCCCCCCCACTCCCTCCTCCCCCCCCCACCCATGATGCTGTTGCAGATGGTGCCGGAGCAAGATTTAATCAGTGAGATTTGTGGATTGGACGTTGTAGTTCATGTTACGATGTGTTCTAGCTTCTGTTTGCTCCTTTTCTTGCTGCTATTTCAGGTGATTTTGAATCAGGGCGGCTCGCAGATAACTATCACTGAGCTGAACTAAAATCTGCCTTTTGATTTTATGTTTTATATTCTGTGTTTCTTGCTCATTTTTTGTTGCTCCTTGCGTGATTTTTTTTGCACATGTGGGGGGGAGGGGATTTGAGGATTTTGTTTGAATGGGTTCCAAGGTTCTTCACTGTCTTGTGGCTGTCTGTGGGGAAGACAACTCCCAGGCTTGTGCACTGCATGCACACTTAGGCAATGAATGAGCTTAGAATCTTGTTACACTGTCTTCCTTATTACTTGTACTTGCAGACTAACTTCTTGTGTTTAATGAACACCACAGTCTGTAAGGAGTTTGTATGTTCTCCCCTTGACCACGTGCCTTTCCTCTGGGTGCTCTGCATTCCTCCCAGATTCCAAAACAAAAGAAGTATGTATTAAAGAAAGTGAGTTGTGGGCATGCCATGATGGTGCCAAAAGCATAAAGACACTTGCAGGCTGTACTCAGCACAGTCCTCAAACTGTATCGGTCGTTGACACAAAATGAAACACTTTACTGTTTGTTTCACTGTACAGTGCCTGTTTCAAATAAATCTTTATCTTTTCCATTCTTACCCATCCCACTCTATTTATAGGAATACCCCTTTGTCCTGCCCACAATTTGCTCACCCTTGCACCATCACAGAACCAGGCACAGGGTGTCTATGAATCCTGTGGGGACATCTCTACCCGAACAGCCATCTCCTGTGAAAGTGACGACTACATTCAGTACAAGCTGTTGCATGGAGTGTAGTGAGGGTGGAAAGTGGGTGAAAGACAAAAAGGTTGCCTACCGGAGCTTACCCCCTGAGATGCCAGCAGAGCTGATGGCACAAATGGCAAGGAGGGTGGTGAGGCTCTTCAGCTCTTATTCCAGCAAGTTTAAATACAGTGCACACTGACCAGCTGGCACTGATAAACAGCAGGCCCTTTCAACACGTTGAGCCATGTTGCCCAGCGATCCTCCAACTTAATCCTAGTCTAATCATGCCAAATTTATAACTTACAAAGAAGAATTAATTGAACCCATGTCACCTGCACTGTAAGGCATGGTGCTAGCCACTATGCTACCAGGCCATCCCTGCAAGGAGTTTGTATGTTCTCTCCGTGAGCGTGAGGGTTTCCCCCAGGGGCTCCAGTGTCCTCCCACAGGAGCTGAATAAATTGTCCCATGATTAAGCTAGGATTAAATCAGGGGATTGTCGTGTGGCACAGCGTGAAGAAAATATTGACATATTTCCCTGCTGTATGTGCCCAGAGAATGGAAGGGAAATGGGCAGTCAGTGCCGAGTACCTCTGGGGCCATTCCACTCAGTAATAAGTATTCCACTTTGGGCACTATTGAGGGAGTTGACCCAGCAGGCGGGGAGCCACAGTGACTGGGTCTCTGGTACTGAGTCTGGCATTGGGGCTCAGAAGAGAAGAGAGGTGAAGTGGACTGCAGATAGACAGAGGGTGTGGAGTGGCTCAATTGGTAAAAAATGAAATCAAATTATTAGAAATGGGTTTGGAAGACATTGAAGTGTTGTGGGTAGAGCTAAGGAACTAACAAGACCCTTATGGGAGTTACATTCAGACCTCTAAACAGTAGTAAATATGTGGTCTACAGATAACAACAGGACATAGAAAATGCAGTTCAAAAGGGCAATGCTACAATAGTCATGGGGGACTTCAATATACAGACAGACAGACATACTTTATTCATCCCGAGGGAAATTGGGTTTCGTTATGCAGGTAGACTGGCAAAATCAGGTTGCTGCTGGATCCCAAGAGAGGAAACTTTTAGAATGCTTATGAGATGGCATTTTGGCACAGCTCACTGTTGAGCCTTCTAGGAAAAAGACCATAAGACAGAGCCATTCAGCCCATCAAGTCTGCTCCACCATTCCATAATGGCTGATCCCAGATCCCACTCAATCTCATACACCTGCCTTCTCGTCATATTCTTTCATGCACTGACTGATCAAGAAACTACTAACTTCCACCTTAACTATACCTGTGGTCTTGGTCTCCATCACAGCCTGTGGTAGAGCATTCCATAAATACACTACTCTGTGGCTTGAAAAGTGTCTTATAAAGCCTCAGCATTATCTCCTTGCTTTTATATTCATTTCCCCTTGAAATAAATGCCAACATTGTATTTGTCTTCTTTACCACAAATTCAACCTATAAATTAACCTTCTGGGACACTTGCAAGTGGACTTCCAAATCCCTCTGTATCTCTGATGCTTGAACCTTCTCCCCATTTTTTTAATAGTCCGCACTATTGTTCCTTTTACCAAAATGTGTTATCATACATTTCCCAACACTGTATTCCATCTGCCACTTTTCTGTCCATTCTTCCAGTTTGTCTAATTCCTGTTGCAATCACATTGCTTCCTCAGCACTACCTACCCCTTCACCTATCTTTGTATCATCTGCAAACTTTGCCACAAAGCCATCAATTCCATTATCCAAATCATTGAAAAGCACTGTGAAAATTAGAGGTCCCACACTGACTCCTGAGGAACACAACGAGTCACTGGCAGCCAACCAAAAAAGGCCCCTTTTTATTCCCACTCGCTGCATCCTAGCTGTCAGCCATTCCTCTGTCCATGCCAGTATCTTTCCTGCAACACCATAGGATTTTATCTTGTTAAGCAACCTCACGTGTGGCACCTTATCAAATGCCTTCTGAAAATCCAAGTAAATGACATCCACTCCCTCTCCTTTGTCCACTCTGCTTGTTACTTTCTCAAAGAGCTCTTACAGAGTTGTCAGGCAAGATTTCCCTTCACAGAAACCATGATGACTTTGACATATTTTATCATTTGTTTCCAACTACCTCAAAATCTCATCGTTAATAACACTTTCCCAAATACTGAACTGGTCTATAATTTCCTTTCTTTTGCCTTCCTCCCTTCTTAATAGTGAAGTGATATTTGCAATCTTCCATTCCTCCAGGACCATGGCAGATCATGACCAATACATCCATGATTTGTTCAGCAACCTCTCTCAGGATTCTGGGATGTGGTCCATCTGGTCCAGATGATTTATTGACTTTATGATCTTTAAGGTTGCCTAGCATTTTTTCCTTTGTAATAGCAATGACAGTTATTCCTGCCCCCTGACACTTATGGATGTCAGGCACACTGCTAATGTTTTCCACGGTGAAGACTGATGCAAAATACCCATTACGTTCATCTGCCATTTCTATGTCCCCCATCAATATCTCACCAACATCATTTTCAGTGGTCCAATATCAACTCTCACTTCCCTGATACCCTTTATGTAACTGAAAAAACTTATGGCATCCTGCTTTATACTATTGGCTACTTTGCCCTCATATTTCATCTTTTCCCTTATAGATTTTTTAGTTGCCTTTTGTTGGATTTTAAAAGCTCCCCAATCATCCAACTTCCCACTCACTTTTGTTACCTTGTTTTCCCTTCTCTTAGCTTTTATGCAGTCCTTAACTTCCCTTGTCAGCTATGGCTGACTATCATTGCCATTTGAGAACTTCTTCTGTGGGACATACCTATCCTGCACCTTGTGAACTATTCCCAGACACTTCAGCCATCTCCCTACCACTATCCTCCTCCAATCCACCTGAGCAAGCTCCTCTCTCATGCCTCTGTAATTCCCTTTATTCCATTGCGCTGACTTATGCTTCTCCCTCTCAAATTGCAGTATGAATTCAATAAGATTATGATCACTGTCTCGTAAGAGTTCCTTTACATTAAGCTTCCTAAAGAGATCTGGGTAATTACATAACCTTTTTCTGAGCAGGCTCAAGCACAAGCTGCTCTAAAAAGCCATCTTGCAGGCATTCAACAAATTCCCCCTCTTGCAACCTGATTTTCCCAATCCCCTTGCATATTGAAGTCTCCATTATAATTGTATCATTATCCTTATTACATGTATTTTCCAGTTCCCTTTGCAATCTTAACCCTGCATCTTGACTACTATTTGGAGGCCTATATATGATTCCCATAATGGTCTTTTTACCCATGCAGTTTCTTAACTCCACCCACAAAAATTCAACATTCTCTGATCCTCTGTCACCTCTTCCTAAAGAGGTGATTCCATGTCTTACCAACAGAGCCACACCATCATCTATGCCTTACTGCCTGTCCTTACTTCTAACTAATGGTCTTCTTTCAGTCACAACTTAGTGATGCTCACAACTTCATACCAACCAATCTCTAATTGTGCTATGAGTTTGTCCTCCTTATTCTGAATGCTACACACATTTAGATACATTTAAGTATGCCAACAAATAATAAGCTGGATTCTGTCCAATCCTCTCACTCCACTGTCCATGGTTTGTTGTTGCACCCTTTACAACGGGCTCTATGTCCCTACCAATGGCCTGGCAAAGCTGATCAATTTCTACTCTCTCCCTGTTTTTGAACTACTGATGTTGCATTAATAGCATTCCAATGTGTTGCAATTGCGTCTGAAGCATACCCGCCAATCTACCTGGGGCAACTTCCTTTAGTATTCTGCGATGGAGACTATTGGGCTCTGTGAATTTGTCAGCTGTTAATTCCTTCAGTTTCCTTATTAACTTGGATTTCACTCAGTTCCTCTTTCACTGGAGCCTGTGTTCCTGATGTGTCTGGGTGGAGGTATTTATTTCCTCCTTTGTGAACCCAGAATTGAAATATGTTTCATTTGATCCACCCCGTTCTTTGTTCCGATTACACAACTCTTACTGTAAAGAACCCACGTCTGTCTTCATCAATCTTGTTCTCTATACGTATCTATAGACTTTAGTTTACTTGTACTTTTTACTTTCCCCTTCCTAATCAATCCTTTACCCTCATTTGCTGAATTCTGAATGTCCCAACCCTCAGTTTTGCTACATTTTCCAGTATTTACAGCATAATTCCTCTCCTAGAACTGAATACTATCGCTACCTTATTTTACAGTCCATGGGAGAGTTAACTTTCCTGCTTTAGTTTTGTGCCAGACATGAATCAACAATGCCAGTTCATGCACATGTTCTTTAAGTGAATGTCCTTGTCAACCCTGTAATGTAATGTTTCCCAATCTACCACAACCAAATCACTCCTCAAATCATCAACATTCTTAATGAAGTGTAAGAGGCGGTAGAAAAGATTGTGGAGACATTAGTAATGATCTTAGAAGCACTAGATTCTGGAATGGTTCTGTAAAACTGCAAATATCACTCCACTCTTCAAGATGGGAGAGGGGAATGTCATGTACCCCGTGACGGGTTAAAGAACCAGAAGAAATGGAAAACACATTGGGAGTCTAGTATTACTATTAACTAATAGTGTTTATTAGTAACTACGCAATACAATACTGTAAATGCAGATATATTAAACAGGTTAGCAATGATATATATATACATAAGTGTGGAAATAAGAAAAAAGCTAAGCTCTTTCAAACCTAGGGGTGGATGGATACAGTCTTACGATTGATGAGTACAGTTCAGTTCAGTTCAGTTTGTGGAATTGAGTCCAATAGAGCTGGAGAGAGAGAGAGAGAGAGATTTATAATCCACAGGCGTATGTTGTGAGAAGGCAATTATGTTGATATTCCAAAACAACAATAACAGTAGGCTTTATCTCTGAAGTTGTTCCACTCCACACATGACATATCACTGACAGTGATCTTCAACGAATATCCTTTCAACGCAAGTGGTACCACACCCAAATTCAGCTACAGGTCACCCCAAAGTGGTGACCACAGGATACTCAAACATAATCCACGTATGGATTATCACCAACAGTAGCTTATCACTGAGGTACCATCTTCAAGTGGTAAAACTACCAACCCAGGCCGGGATTATCACACACAGGTAGTTTCCACACCAGGGTACCCCAAACACACAACTGTGATAGCCACTTATCCAGTTCCACAACATACAAAATAACTCCGACAGTGATTTGCCACAGGGGTGCCTTTCTTCAGTGAACTATCACACCCAAACAAGGGTAACGCACCAGTAGTAATCACAAGGGTTTCCCCCTCACCAGAGAACCCACTCCTGTGGATTAACTACATGACAGTCACACCTTTATATTCAAATGGAACTCAAACTCACCTTTACGGGCTACAGAGGAGAGAGTCCAAACAGTGACCTTTTTGTCACTGAGTTTCTTCTGTTTCAAACCTTCCCCTCCCCTCTTCTCTTCCTTTAAAGTCACCGAATGTGATCACAAAACAAAGGCGACCGTTCTTCCATGATGGAACTATCAACCCAGGCTGGGGTTGGACACACAAATAACTCCCCACCGGTCACACCTTTTCTGCATTGCCAGAGCTACTGATCAATTTCTCTGAATCGATCTTCCACAAACCCACCTTCCTGTGGGCACAACAAGCTCATCCAGTGTCCAAAACCATGTGTCTGTGGGTACAGTAGCTGACCTGGTATTTAACTCAGCAAGCTGAACACCAGCCGTCCATCAAATAACACCATCCTCCTCTCTCTGTAAGAGTTTCATAAGCAGGCAAGTGTCTTTGTGGAAAGCTAAACAAGCTTGTAGAGAAACCATAACATCAATCTTTTGAGCAGTCTCTGTCTCTCTCTCTCACTACATTGGTTGCCTCCCTCGCTCTCTTAATAGCAGCCCAGTGTCCAAAAGCCAGTCTCATTCTCCCAACATTTTAAAGCGATTGCCCACAGAAAATATGAACCCTAGGGGTATGTAACAGGAAGAAGAAAGGAAACTATAGGCCATTTAGTCTGACCTCAGTGATTAGGAAAATGTTGGATTATTAAGGATGAGGTCTCAGGATACTTAGAGTCACATGATAAACTAGGCCAAAGTCAGCATGGTTTCTTCAAGGGAAAATCTTACCTGACAAATCTGTTGGAATTCTTTGAAGACATAACTAGCCAGAGAGTCAAAGGAGAATTGAGTGATGTTGTGTTCTTAGATTTTAAGAGCTTTGACATAGTGCCACACATGAGGTTGCTTAACAAGCTACGAGCCCATGGTATTACAGGGAAGATTCTCACATGAATAAAGCAGTGACTGATAGACAGGAGGAAAAGAGTGGGAAGAAAGGGAGCCTTTTCTGGTTGGCTGCTGGTGGCTAGCGGTGTTCCACAGGGGTCTGTGTTACAACCAATTCTTTTTATGTGATCTATCGATGAAGGAATTGAGTTCAGTGAGTTAGCTGCTAAGTAAAAGGGCAGGGCATGTAGGGTTATGATCTCAGGATTGCTACTGTGCCACATGCTAGTAAGGCCAGAGCTAGGAAGATTATACAGCTAAAGTGTTGATGTGGGAGGGAGGGCATAAGATTATTGGATCACTGGCTTCTCTTCCAGGAAAGTTGGGACCTCTATAGAAGGGACGGTTTGAACCCGGACTGGAGAGGGACTAATACCCTAGGTTTGTTAATGTTGTATGGTGGGTTTTAAACTAGAGTTGTGGGGGGTGGGAACCAGAGTGCCAGAACAGTTAGTGGAGAGGTTGTGGAGGCAGATGTTGGTAAAACCTCAGGCAAAGTCAGGAATTAAAAGATTGAGCCTGATGTGACAAGTGTCCTGAGCTGTCTATGTTACAATACAAGAAGTATCATAGGAAAGATGGATAATAATGCTGAAGCTGGTAGCTGGTTTACACAGAAAGGCAATGTGTAGTGAAGAGAGCCTGATGATAGGGTAAAGTTGCAGTCACCAGCATGAGCTGCAATGGAAAAGATGGAAAAAAAATCAAGAAGGGTGAACACAAGACTGAAGGAATTATATTTGAATGTGCACTGTGTACGGAATAAGGTAGATGAACTTGCAGCACAGTTACAGATTGTTGTATCATGTCATAGGCATCAGAGAATCATGGCTGAAAGATGAGTTCAGCTGGGAGCTTAATATCCAAGTATACACATTGTATCAAAAGGACAGGCAGGCAGGCAGAGGGGGTGGCATTGCTCTTGTGGTAAAAAATGAAATCAAATCATTAGAAGGAGGTAACATAGGGACAGGAGGTGTTGGGTCACTGTAGATAGAGCTAAGGAGCTGCAAGGGTAAAAAGATCCTGCTGGATGTTATACTCAGACCTCCAAACAGTGGTAAGGATGTGGCCTACAAACTAGAATGGGAGATAGAAAATGCATGTTAAAATGGCAGTTATAATCGTCATGGAGGACTTCAATATGGAGAGATATTGGGAAAATCAGGTTGGCGCTGGATTCTGGGGGGAGGGGGGGTGGAATTTCTAGAGCGCCCTCAAGATGGCGTTTTACAGCAGCTCATGATTGAGCTCGCTAGGGGTTCAGCTATTCTGGATTGGATGTTGTAAAATGAACCAGAATTGATTACAGAGCTTGAGGTAACAAAACCTTTAGGACAAGTGATCATAATATGATTGAATTCACCCCGCAATTTGAAAAGGAGAAGCAAAAGTTAGATCTATCAGTATGACAGTGGTGTAAGTAAAGGCAATTGCGGAGGCACGAGAGCGGAGTTGGCCAGAAGTGATTAGAAAAGAATACTATCAGGGTTGACAGTAGAGCATTAATGGCTGGAATTTCTGAAAGTGATTCAGAAACCACAAGGTATGTAGATTGCAAAGAGAAAGAAGTATTCTAAAGGAAAGATGACACAACTGTGGTTAACAAGAGAAGTCAAAGCCAACATAAAAGCCAAAGAGAGGGCATATAATAGAGAAAAAATTAGTGGGATATTGGAGGATTGGAAAACTTTTAAAAACCAACAGAAGACAACTAAAAAGTCATTAAGGTAAAAATAGTATACAAAAGTAAGCTATTCGATAATATTAAAGAGGATACCAAAAGTTTCTTCAGATCCATAAAGTCTAAAAGAGAAGCAAGAGTGGATATTGGACTACTGGAAACTGATGCTGGAGGTATTAATTGGGACAAGGAAATGGTGAACGAACTGAATAAATATTTTGCATCACTCTTCACTGTGGAAGACACTAGCAGTACGGTGGATGTTCCAGGTGTCAGGGGTCATGAAGTGTGTGAAGCTACCATTACTAGAGAGAAGGTTCTTGGGAAATGAAAGGACTGAAGGTAGATAAGTCACCTGGATGAGATGGTGTACACTTTAGGGTTCTGAAATACAGTAGGTGGCTGAAGAGATCATGGAGGCATCACAGTCTTTCAAGAATCCCTAGATTCTAGAATGGTTCTGGAAGACGGTAAAATCGCAAATGTCTCTCCACTCTTCAAGAAGGGAGAGAGACAGAAGAAAGGAAACTTCTTCAGTTAGGACAGTTAGTCTGACTTCAGTTGATGGGAAGATATTGAAGTTGATTACAAAGGAAGAGGTCTCAGGGTACGTGGAGGCACATGATAAATCAGGCGGTGGTCAGCCTGGTTTCCTCAAGAGAAGCCTTGCCTGACAAATCTGTTGGAATTCTTTGAAGAAATAACAAGCAGGATAGACAAAGGGGAATCGGCTGATGTTGTGCACTTGGATTTTATGAAGGACTTTGACAAGGTGCCATCCATGAGTCTGCTTGACAAGTAACAAGTCCATGTTGTGAGTGGAAAGATTCTAGCATTGATACAACAGTGGCTGATTGGCAGGAGGCGTACAGAGGGAATTAAGGATGCCTTTACTGGGTGGTTGCCAGTAACTAGCAGTGTTCCACAGGGGTTTGCATTGGGACTGACTCTTTTTACATTATCTTTTTACTTGGATGATGGAATTGATGGCTTTATTGCAAAGTTTGCAGATAGTGCATCGATAGGTGGAGGGGCAGGTTGTTTTGAGGAAGTGGAGAGGCTGCAGAAGACTTAGACAGATTAGGAGAATGGGCAAAGAAATGGCAGCTGGAATACAGTGTTGGGAAGTGTATGTCATGCAATTTGGTAGAAGAAATGAAAGGGTTGACTATTTGCTAAATGGAGAGAAAATACAAAAAACTGAAGAGCAGAGATTTGGGAGTCCTTGTGCAGGATTCTCTAAAGGTTAATTTGTAGGCTGAGTCTATGGTGAGGGAGGCAAATGTGATGTTAGCATTCATTTCAAGAGGACTAGAATATAAAAGCAAGGAAATAATGTTGAGGCTTTATAAAGCACAGGTAAGGACACTTGGTATATTATGAGCAGTTTTGGACCCCTTATCTTAGAAAGGATGTGCTGAATCTGGAGGGAGTTCAAAGAAGATTCACAAAAATGATTCCAGAATTGATGGCTTATTGTATGAAGAGCATATGATGGCTCTGGACCTGTATTTACTTGAATTCAGAAGAATGAGGGGTCACCTCATTGAAATGGATTGAATGGTGAAAGGCCTTGATGGAGTGCATTTGGAGAGGATGTTTCCTATGGTGGGAATGTCTATGACCAGAAGACACAGTCTCAGAACAGAGGGGCATCCTTTCAGAGTGGAGATGAGGAGGAACTTCTTTAGCCAGAGAGTAGAACTCTTTGCATAGGCAGCTGTGGAGGCCAAGTCTTTATGTATACTTAATGCAGAGGTTGATAGATTCTTGAATGGTCATGGCATGAAGGGATTTAGGCAGAAGGCAGGAGATTGGGGCTGAGAGGAAAATTGGATCGGCCATAATGAAATGATGGAGCAGACTCAATGGGCCAAATGGCGTAATTCTACTCCTATACCTTTAGGTCTTGTGATCTTAGAGAATCTGGCCACACAGTTGGAAGTATGTAAGGAACAGAGGACTGAGGACTCATCATTGAAGGGCCCAGTGTTGAGGATAATCTTGGTGAAGGTGTTGTTGCCAGACATTACTGATTGCAATCTGTCAGTCAGGAAGCCATGGATCCAGTTGCAAAGAGAGCTGTCCAGTCCCAGGTGTAAGAGTTTGGAGATGAGTTTGTTTGGAATTATAGTATTGAAGGCAGAGCTGTAAATATATAACAGATTTACATACAGTTATTATTGGAGTATAAAAGTTGCATTGTTTGCTGTGTAACCAAAACTATGTAGTCAGCTTCGAACTTGCTATTTGCTCTGCATGTATCCAATTTAGTAGGAGAATTAAATCTTAAGAATGTAGAAGACAATGGTGTGTTAATGAGAGGTAGCTAAGAGATGTAGGTTAGAACATGATTAAGTCAATGGGTAGAAACAATAGTGGCGGATGTACTGGTGATAAGCAACTGTAGACCGATTGGATATGCTAATGCAACTAAACCAGGAGATTGCTATAAAAAATGCTATGTACAAGGATCGGTGGGCAATCAGCGACTAGCTCAATGACTGTCTCAGCTTTGATTTGCAAATTAAAGTTTAACCCTTTGTGAGGAATCTTTTGCGTCTCCTGGTCGTTTGTGAGGCACGAGAAACCACGACATAATTGGCGACCATGACATGACCGGAAAGAGACCTGCGGAAAGGAAACGGCAGATTGGGGACGCTTCCCAGTCCTCTAGGGACCCCCACAAGGCTAACAGAATTAAGGGTGCACCCAAACAAAAGGTAAGCGCTTTTTGCGACAATTTGGACTAAGAATTCTGTTGGTTTTGGGGAGGTCTTGGAGTCTCAGAAGTGTGGAACCACTTGCGAAGGGTCTCTCCGGTCCAAAGAATGATTGATCAAGAACACTGCAGTGAGGGTAAGTACAAATAAGTTAATAAGAATTTAAGTTAAGAAAAATTCCACGTGGTGTTGGTAAGTCCCTGCGGATACCGCTTCGTATAAAACAAAGGTCTGAATGGGCAGGGAAAGGGAAGATAGAGAAAATCCTTGTGGATACCGCCTTAAGAGATAAGGGTCTGAATAGATGAGGTGCAAAGAGAAAGTTCTGTGGGTACTGCTCTGAATAGAGGTCTGTACGGGCAGAACAGAATAGGAAACAAGGACAGTCCAATATATGGTTTAAAGCGCTAGTAGATAGATAATAGACTAGGCATAGAATTAGAGTAAATAATATTATCCAGTAAACAAACTGTGAATCTCTGAAATACCTTAAAAAGAGAGAACAACATGACAGGTAAAGGAACGGCAGTAGAGATTCTGAGCAAAAAATTCCCAGTAAATAAATATGAGATCACAAAAACTTCAGAAAAATGGGAAGAGAGAACCAAAAACCTGGTCACAAAATGGCCAAGAGAAGAAACGTTTGATGTAAGCTTGTGCGAAGAAATGGAGGCACTAATTAAAAATTACAAACCAAAAGATAAATCTAAGAAAAGAGGGCAAAAAAGAGAACAAGAAATGGAAGTGCTAAAACTCTTCAGAACGGAGGGAGAAAGGCTGAGGAGAACAGGTAGAATATCGATTACAAGCGAGGAAGACACTCAGGTGCTGGAAAAACAGCCTGTTAGCCTCCCTATAATGAGGAAGGAACCCCTAAGCAGTGCCCCCTGCTGATGGGAACAGTAAACATGCAGGGAGAAATACAAGTTTGGGATAATGAGGAGGAAAAAAGACAATACGAGAAGGAAAAAGTGGCGGTATGGAAAGAGGTACAGGCAGAAAGGATAAAGGTGGAACAGGCAAAGAGAGAAATGAAAGAAGTGATTGAACAGATGAAATACTTGAGAGAGGGAAAGGAGTATGAGGAGTATCGGTTATACTATAGAAATAAACAGACTAGAAAAGAAAGTGGCTCATCAGAGATGAGGCATTCAAGAGGAAGTGGAAAAAAGATAGGAGATGAGAGTCTTGGAGAAACACAAGAGAGAAGGGAATCAAGCATGAGTAAGGATCATGAGGAGCCCCTGCCACAGGTGTACAGACACGGACAGGAAGAAAGAGAAGGTGACTCATTGGAGGAGCAAGAGTGAAGTGGTGAGAGAGAGGATGCGAGAATTTATGGGGAAGAGGTAGGAGGCAGAAGCCTAGAAGAGCAGGAGGAGGTGGTAGGGAAGCGACTTGCAGAAGTAGAGAGAGAGCTAGATAAGTTATTGAGAGGGGATTGCCAGAAGAGATGCAAAAAATATGCCAGGGGCCAACCGAGTATTGAATCAGGACAGAACGGAAGGACTCCACAGGGAGATCAAGGGAAGAAGAGGACCCCGGAGACATTTGTGTGGGAGGCAGTAAAGACATACACTGAGACAAATGGGGAGTCAGGTGAGGAGGAGAGCCAGGGCTGGTGGGAAGAAAGAGGAAGAATGATGCCATTGTTAGTTAAAGGATCAGGACAAGTGCAGTACATCCCTTGGGGATCCCAGGACCTAGAAGGGCTGAAAAACACTCTGCCCAATCTACATGAAGGAGCAGGGAAATGGATTAGAGCCTTTGAAGAAGAAATGGCGGGATGATTATTGGCTATGGGAGATTTATAGACACTATTGATAAGGTTGATGGGAACCTCCAAATTTAATGAACTAATGGAAATGGCTGGCATAGTAAACTCGAACGACCCAAGAACTGATGGAGACGGGTTTGACAGAGTGAGGCAGAGGGTATGGCAGGCCCTCAGGAAGCTTTATCCACCCAAAGTGGACCCCAAAGCCTTAAAGGGGGATCCACTGGGAGACACTGAAAACCCAGCAGCCTACGTAGAAAACCAGTTGAAAAGGTGGAGACTGGAGACTGAGCAAGAGGTGAATAATAGCTTATTTATCACCACACTGTTCCGACATAGCATTTTGGATGCAATACCTCCGCAAGTAAAATCCAAACTGGAGGCATGTACCCAACAGCGCCTGGAAGGGGAGGCTGTGATAATTTGAAAGCAAGGGGCAGCTTTACAAGTTAAGTGGAACACCTTTTTAGAAAAATGGGACAGGATACCGGAGGCTATGCCCCATGTAATGTTGTTGGTAAACAACTGATATCAGTCTAAAGACTTAGGACCCTTAGTTAAGAGTGCTGAAACCGTAACAGTGTGGAGGAAAATCACGCCAGAGGTGTGGATATCAGAAGACAACAATTGCATTAAAATAATGGTAAGTGTAGATATGGTAGGGACAGTGAGAGAGGTCGAAATAACTCCCCAACCACACATGCCATTGCTGGGAAAGGAAAGAGGCCAGCAGAAAGATAGAAGGTTAGATGAGTTGCCATCTATTCTGTGGTCACAGCATGACATGGACGTAGGGAAAATAAAAACAGCTAGTCCGGTGGAAATAATGCTGAAAAAAGGAGCAATTCCACCCAGGAGACCAGAATACCCTCTAAGACCAGAAGCAGAAGAGGGAATAGCATCGACAGTGCAGGGGTTGCTTGAAATAGGAGTGCTTAAAAGAACAAACAGTCCATGCAATACCCCGTTGCTGCCGGTCTTAAAAGCAGATAAATCTAATTGGAGATTGGTGCATGATTTGCGAGCGGTAAATGATGTGGTAGAGGACTGGCCAGCGGTAGTCCCCAACCCACACACGCTTTTGACTAATGTTCCACCAGAAGCAAGTTACTTTTCAGTGATTGATTTGTGTTCGGCTTTCTTCAGCATTCCTCTAGCCGACCAGTGTCAGTATCTGTTCGCATTTACTTACAGAGGTGCTCAGTATACCTATACCAGAATGCCGCAAGGGTTTAAACATTCACCACATGTTTTTAATCAGGTTTTGAAGGCAGACCTAGAGGGCATACCATTGGAAAGTACATTGTTACAGTATGGTGGATGACCTGTTGATTTGCTCCCACAGTAAGGAACAATGTGAGCAGGACACTATAACTCTGTTAGAGAAGCTGGCGCACAGAGGACATAAAGTATCCAAAAAGAGACTGCAATTTTGCAAGCAGCAAGTGGAATACTTAGGCAGGGTAATATCCAAGGGAGTGAAGGCAATAGCACCAGATCAGATCGAGGCAATAACTAAGGCCCCAAAACCCCAGACTGCAGGGCAGATGATGATGTTTTTGGGAATGGTGGGGTACAGCTCAGATTGGATAGGAGAATATGCTGAGATTGTGGCACCTTTGAGAAAGATAACGAAAGAAGCAGGACATACAAATTTGAAGAACGGCTTACAGTGGAATGGAGAGGCGGTGATAGCTTTCAATACTATTAAGCAGGAATTGCAGTCAGCACCAGCATTAGCTTTGCCTGACTACGAGAGGGTGTTTCATTTGTATGTATCCAACCGACAGGAGGGTTATGTCACAGCGGTTCTAACACAAGAGACAGGCACAGGAAAAGCAAAACAGCCGATAGCATAATACAGTACGAGACCAGATGAGGTGGCTCAGGGGTATCCACCCTGTTATCGGGGATTGGCAGCGCTGTACTATGCATATGAAAAGGCATCATCTGTAACCCCGGGCTATCCTGTGACTCTGTACACACACCACAAAGTAGCAGAATTGCTGGAAAGAGGGAAATTTGTGCTGATGCCAGCCAGGATAGCAGCGTATCAGATGCTATTGACATTTCCAGACATAACTATACAGAGATGCACTACCAGTAATATAGCCGATTTTGTCCCTTTGGGCTACGAAGGAGAACCCCATGATTGTGTAGGGAAGATGATGGCATTTGCCAAATTGAGAGCAGATTTACAGTCAGAACCACTAGAGGATGCAGATAAAAAGGTTCTGTTCGTAGATAGCTCTTGTTATAGGGACTATGATGGAAATCATGCAGGGTTCTCAGTAGTGCAGCAGGATCAGTCGAGCTATAAGATTATTAGGATGAAGTCCTGTCCCCAACCGTGTTCTGCCCAACTAGCGGAAATCAAAGCCCTGACAGCTGTGTGTGAAATGATGGAAGGTGAGAAAGTAGACATCTATACTGATTCGGCATATGCCCATGAAGTATGTCATTTGTTCGGGGCAGTGTGGAAACAGAGAAGTTTTAAAAAAAGCAGTGGAGATCCCATACAACATTGTCAGCAAATTCGAGACTTAAAGCCATAATGAAACCTAAAGCATTGGCTATAGTAAAATGCCAGGCACATAAAAAGGGAAATGTTGTGATAACAAAGGGAAATCAAGCTGCAGACGAGGCAGCCAGAAAAGCGTCTGGAAGTACATCAGCTGTCATTGCCCCCCCAGGTAAGCCTAACTCCAGAACCTGTGGTAAAGGACCAAATTGAAATACAATGTAAGGCAACTTTGGCAGAACAGATGATGTGGAGAGGAAAGGAGGCCAAGCAGAACCCAGAAGGCTTGTGGAGCATGGAAGATGGTTTGTTGGTAGCGCCCACCCCTCTACTGACAATTCTGATTTCAGAAGCGCATGGGATTGACCATTGTGCAAGGGGGGAAGTGAGAAAGAAAATAAAGAAGGATGGTTTTCAGTCACCTTATTTACAGGCTTCAGTGGACTTTGTCTTGTCACAGTGCGAGGTATGCGCACAGAATGCAGGGTTCGGACATCAGTTCTTTGACTGGGTAGAAAGTAGACTCAGAGGATGGGGAGCATGGCTGACTAAAATGGCAATAACTGTCAGTAATGTATTGTTGAGCTGTGCGCTTGTGCTGTGCTGTTTTCTTCCTTGTCTCAAGTCTCTTGTAGTGCGTGCTGCAACCAAACAATTTCCGATGCTCGTGGCAATTACTGAAGCAAGCTTAGTGGAGAAACAAACACTGAAAATGTATCGTTACAGCCTACAACACCTGCAGGATGAACAAGAGCAAAACAACAGTGTGGGAGTAGATTGTAAGGGCTTCTGAGTTTTTTTCCCTGTCTCAGGTACAAAGGGACAGGTTTTTGGCTCAGCGGCCCAGGGTAACAGGGAGAGAATACTTTGAGGTCTTGGCACAGAAAGTTATAGTTTAACCCGAGATTTGGGAATAAGTGCTTGAGTTTATTGGGTCTTTTGTGTGCGGACTCTTAGTCTTCTTTCTCTGTGTGAGTCCCTATGGGTCTCAAAGGGGAATATATATGAGTATAAAAGTTGAATTGTTTGCTGTGTAACCAAAACTATGTAGTCAGCTTTGAACTTGCTATTTGCTATGCATGTACCCAATTTAGTAGGAGAATGAAATCTTAAGAATGTAGAGGACAATGGTGTGTTACTGAGAGGTAGCTAAGAGATGTAGGTTAGAACATGATTAAGTCAATGGGTAGAATCAATAGTGGCTGATGTACTTGTGATATACAACTGTAGACTGATTGGATATGCTAATGCAACTAAACCAGGAGATTGCGATAAAAAATGCTATGTACAAGGATCGGTGGGCAATCAGCAACTAGCTCAATGACTGTCTCAGCTTTGATTTGCTAATTAAAGTTTAACCCTTCTTGAGGAATCTTCTGTGTCTCCTGGTTGTTTGTGGGGCATGAGAAACCACAACATTATCCAGATGCTCTGGACATGTCCTCTATAAATTTGCTGATGATACAAACATTATTGGCAGAATCTCAGATGGTGATGAGATGGCATACAGGAGTGAGATAGTTAGTTGAGTGATGTGCATCAACAACCTTGCACTTAACATCAGTAACACTAAGGTGTTGCAAGATGCTCCCAACCACACCAGTGCCTGCGGTTGAGACGCTCTAACTCTCCAGAGTAGAGATAGTTGGCGTGGCCCCTTTAATGGCTCAGGACCATTCTGCTAATTGGCAATGATGTTTTGGGCGACAAGGGTTGAGTATTTAAGGAGCACCTGAAAAGTAGACTTCATGATCTCTTTTCTGACCAGGAGAGCCCTCACCTGGGCCACCGCTCATAAGGAATGAACATTGGAAACCTGAGTGGATTTGGAGGAATTCGTGGCCACCATGAAAAGAGCTTTTACCATCCCTTTGGTGCAAACTGAGCCTCAGGCATTCTGATGAAGCTGCATCAGGAAAGTTGGTCAGCAGCCATTAGATTCCAAACTTAGACACAAGAGAGTGGTTGGAATGGGAAAGCCTAGGCCACTCTACGACCATGAACTCCAGGATGAACTAAAGGATGTCTTCACCTTGGGAGAGCCAACAGGGATCTTAGAAGTCATCATCGACCAGCTCATCCATCTTGATCTTGGTCTGGCAGAGTATAAGGGGGGCTACATTATGAGGCCAAAGAGGGCTAGTCCAAGACCAGCCTCAAAACATTGCAGTTCTACCCACCTCTCACCCTGACCTCAGACCAGGACCAGACTGTCTCCTACTCGAGACTCTGTCGAGCCCATGCAGATGGGTTACTTGAGGCTGACCATTGATGAGAAGCCCTGGCTTTGGAATCGACGCTGCTGCTATTGCTGCAGGGAAGCAAGTCACCTACAGGCCAAACATCCAAAGCTGTAGCCGTCTGGAGAACCACTGAGACCGTCCAGTATCAGGAGGATTATGACAGCAGCAGCTACTATGCCCAATCCCATAGATTCTGGTTTGGTGCTGAAGGCGGAGTTCACCTGGGGCAAGAAACCCAAGGCAGGTGAAGGCTTTTGTGGACTCTGGGGCACTGGGTAATTTTCCACAGTTAGGAGCTTCCTGTCAGCTCAACATAGGAGAGTTGAGCCAGTTCATGCTTGCAGCTGTCTTGGACAGTCACACACTAGGTTCTGGGCAGATCCAGGTATTAGACTGTGGATTTGCAGATGAGGGTAGGGGATCATGTGGAAGACATTAGTTTCTACATCATTGACTCACCACTCATACCTCTGATCCTCAGGTACCCTTGGCTGTCCCAGCATAACTCATCTGTGGACTGGAGGGAGGGGAGAATCGATGCTTGGTCTAGTTATTGTAACAAGGTATGTTTGCACCATGTATTCCTAAGGGATCCAGCCACTAGGTTGCATCTGAAGGGAAGATTTCCAAATGCTGATCTTTGGAGCCTGTTCCTGGGGCTGCCAGGAATGTTTATAATACCTTGTTGCCGTTGCCCGAGGATACGACAGAGTTGAGTGAGCTGAAGAAGAAGAGTAGAAGAGTAGATGGTGTGGAACCATACCATCCACCAAGAAGCCTGAGGAGATGTCTTTGAAGGGGGGTTATGAAGAAGTTGCAACACACAGGGGGGTCAAAATATCTTCCATGCACAAGGACTTGGAAGAGGTTTTCTGCGAGGGAAGGCCTCGACTCTTCTGCCACACAGATCCTACGACTGAACCATAGATCTTCTGCCTGGTATTTGACCTCCATGTGGTTGATTATATGTGCTCTCAGGTCCAGAGAGAAGGACAATTGAAGGATATATAAAGGAAGCTTTTGTTATGGGATTTATTCAGCCTTCCTCCTCATCGGCCGCAGAGGCTTCTTTGTCCAAAAGGAGGATGGGAGCCTGCAGCCATGTATTGATTAGAGGATTAAATCTCATAACTCATTAACTGTTAACCCCACCCCCTCCACTCATGAATACCGCCTTTGCGATCCTGCAAGGGACAAGAGTATTCAGAACTAGACCTATGGAGTGCTGACAGTCTGTATAAGGGAAGGCGATGAGCAGGTGACTGCATTCAATACAACAGGGCTCTACGAGTATCTGGTTATGCCCTTCGGCCTTGAGAACACTCTAGCAGTTTTTCAGCCCTTTATAAATGACGTGCTCCTGACTCTCCTGCTGGTTGTGAATGGAGTAACAACTTCTTGCAGTCACTCCTATCTCACTTACTTTACTGTTTTCAATCTGTTTTGAAAGCTCACTTTTAAACATGATTTTTTTTTTACTATGAGTATGAGGGGTGCCAAAGGTTCTAAAGAAGAAGAAGATGCTCCTGCATCCTTGGATTCTATGATGGATTTGCTTCGAAGACACAGAAATGAACCTTCTGACGAGTTTCAACAACTTATATCTGAATTTAAACTAATGGACACAAAATTGGATTCTATTCAAAAAACCTTAACTGAGCATGATAAACAAATAGAAACTCTGATGATTTTGGATGCAAGAATGGATGATCTGCAAAAGCTCTGTGAAAAGCAATCTAAATCTAATGAGAAATTAAGACAGAAGATTATTGATTTAGAAATCAGAAGCAGAAGAAATAACCTACGTATTCTGTGTCTTGAAGAGTTAACAGAAGGTGATCAGCATACTGAATTCTTTGTAAGCTTTTTGGTACAATTATTTCCTAAAATCTTACCATCTGCACCTACAATCAATAGAGCTCATAAGATTGCCCGTGCCCAGGCCACCTCCGGGAGCCAAACCAGATCAGTTATAATTTGTTTTCATGAATTTCAAACAAAGAAATGTTTAATTTGTGAATCTCGTTGAAGAGGAATGATAGATTACAAGGGTCAGAAGATTAGGATTGTCAAGGATTTTTCACCCGAGGTCATGAATGAGCATGCTAAATTCAAAGAGGTTATGTCAGAACTTTTTAACAAAGTTTTAAAGCCATTTCTTCATTATCCTGCTCATCTTAGAATCACTCTGCAAGATGGTTCTAAAGAATGGTTTTGCTCGAGTGAAGAAACCCAGGATTTTTTAAAAACAATGGATTGACTGTTTAGTATCTTGCTATATGAATAATTGCTTCTCTTACTTTTGGTGAACCTTCGCAGCTGAACTTCTCTGTGATTTAAATGCTTTACTTAGAGAATAAGATTTTAATGATGTCATGGGCAAACTGAGCTTGAAATGGGGCCCAGAGATGACCCTATGAACTGTGCTGCTATTGAGAGAGAGGGGGGGAGGCGTCCAGCGCAAATGAGAGAGAGACAAGATTTCATGTTATGGTTCCTCTGCTGATTGTTTACCTTTCTCCAAGGACACTTTGCTTGCTTGTTAAGATTCCTGCAGAGTGAGAGCAGAACAGAGCCGATTGATGGACAGCTGGTGTCCAGCATGTGGAGATAAAAAGCAGGTCCGCTGGAACATAGACGGACACATCACAAGACATTCAGTGTGGACACTGAATGAGCTTTTTGCACCCATGTGAAGGTTGGGTTTTTGGAGGATCGATTCAGGGAAATCGATCCATGGCTCACAGTGTGAAAAGGTGCGACTGGTGGGGAACTATTTGTGTGTCCTCCCTTGCCTGAGTTCCACACTGAAGAACGGGCGTATGTATTGTGGTCATAGTCGGTGACTTCAGAAGACAATGGGAAGATTGACGGCATCATCTCTCATCACCTCTCTCTCTCTCTCTCTCTCTCCAACATTACTCAAATAACTACCTCGACCTGAACTGAACTGAACTCTTCACCGTCATAAAACTCTATCCATTTACCCCTAGGTTTGAAAGAGCCTGGTTTTGGTTCCTATTTCCACACTTCTGTATATATCATTGCTAACCTGTTTCAAATATTTGTATTCTATAGTACTGTATTGCACAGTTCACTAATAAACACTATTAGTTTATAGTAATACCAGATTCCAAAGTGTTCTTCCATTTCTGCTGGTTCTTTAACCCAGTCACAGGGTACGTGACAATGAGTTAATACTGAGCGTGATTATATGTTATGAATTTTGATGTTTTTTATTATTTCATACACCTTTCTCAAGGTTTTTAAAAAATCAATATAGCTTAGTTTGGGTATTTTACATTCTATTGTTTTGAAACTGTAATAATTAACTAATGTGTGCTTGTTACATGAGCTAAGTTATTTTTGGCCATTATTTAGTCTAGCCTGGAATACAGGTGACTTTGGAATTAATTAGAAGACAAATCAGCAGGTTGTTGGGGGGGGGGAGCGGGTGATATCATTAGCTGTAGCTGCCAGCCTTCTTTTGGATGGCCTTCTGACTTTGGGAGGGGGTAGGGGGACATCTTTTTCTGGGAGCTGTTTTGGGATGTTAGCCAAATCTGTTCATCATGTACAAACAAGTTGGAGGAACTCAGCAGGTAGGGCAGCATCCGTTGAAATGAGCAGTCAACGTTTTGGGCTGAGACCCTTCGTCAGGACTGAAGAAGGAAGGGGCAGGGGCTCTATAAAGAATGTGGAGGAAGAGTGGAAGGTGCCAGATGAAAAATCAATCAGAGGAAAGATCAAAGGGGGGAGGGGAAGCAGGGAGGGGATAGGCAGGAGAGGTGAAGAAGGAATGTAATGGGCAGTAGAAAAAGGCAGAATCATGAGAGAGGTGATAGGCAGCTGAAAGAGGAAGCAGAGTGGAAGTGGGATGGGGGAAGGGAGAGGGAGTAAATTACTGGAAGTTGGAGAATTCGATGTTCATACCAAGTGGCTGGAGACTACCCAGATGGTAAATGAGGTGTTGCTCCTCCAACCTGAGTTTGGCCTCATCATGGCAGTAGAGGAGGCCATGTATGGACATATCCGAATGGGAATGTGAAGCAGAGTTGAAGTGGGTGGCAACCGGGAGATCCTGTCTGTTGTGGCAGACAGAGTGGAGGTGCTCGACGAAGCGGTCCCCCAATCTGCATCGGGTCTTGCCGATGTAGAGGAGGCTGCACTGGGAGCACCAGATGCAATAGATGACCCCAACAGACTCACAAGTGAAGAGTTGCCTCCCCTGGAAGGACTGTTTGGGGCCCTGAATGGTGGTAAGAGAGGAGGTGTAGGGACAGGTGTAGCCAAATCTGTTGCTTGGTTACCCTATTTCAAGGCTTATTGTTTGGTTTTGATGTTCATTTTACTGGTTATTACTTTAATTTTTCTATTAAATAGTATTAATAATGGGTTATACTATTAACTTACTCAGTCTTAACATGAAAGGATTAAATCACCCTGTGAAGCAGAATAAGATTTTTGCCTCTATTAAAAAACTTAAGGCCCCAATTATTTTTTTACAAGAAACACAGGTACATAATTGAGACAACTTATGTCTTATCAGTTGATGGAAAGGACTACATTTTTACTCCTCTTTCCAGGCTAAGTCTAGGGGAGTTTTGATTTTTGTGGATAATATAGTTCAACATAAAGTAGTGTCTGATATTAATGGGCATTTTGTCATAGTGTCAGGAAAACTAGATAATAAATTAATAGTATTTGCCAATCTGTATGCTCTGAATAGAAATGATCCAGGATATTTTGAGTGTTTTTTTTCATTTCTGCCAGATTTGAGCCTTTACTCATTGGTGATGGGAAGAGATTTTAATTATTGGTTAGGTTCAGTTTTAGATAGGTCATCCTTTAAAACAGTGATATCTAATAAATCAGCTTTGTTTATTCAATCTTATTTAATTAAATGCGGTATTGTTGATATATGGTATTTCTTACATCCACTAGATAGGAAGTATTTGTTTTTTTCTCATGTCCATCATTTGTATTCTAGGATTGATTACTTTTTTATTGATAGTCAATTTATTCCTTTAGTTCAATCTTGTGAATACAAAGAAATTGGTGTTTCAGGTCATGCTCAGGTGCTTTTATCTTTAAATCTTCCTGCTTTTCCTCAAATAAACAGACCTTAGGATTTTATTTTAACTTTATTATCTAATAAAGATTCCTTAAAATTTATGGAGAGACAAATTATTCTTTTTTGTGGAGAGAATACTTTGGAAGAGACTTCCAGTCTTATTACATGGGATGCCGTTAAGGCTTTTATTAGAGGTCAAGTTATTTTGTATTCATCAAGAAAAAAGCTAGTAAAAAGAGAATTGAGTCAGCTAATCAGTTAAAACAATTAGACCAAAAATATGCCTTGGCTTCAGATCCTGCTTTATAGAAAAGGCGTGTTGAAATTCAAACTAAATATGATCTTCTTTTAACATATCCAATTGAAACTCAACTTTTAAAAGATAAAAGTCAGTTTTACATCCATGGAGACAAAACAGGTAAATTATTGGCTAACCAATTAAAAACCTTTATAGCTAAATGGCAAATTAAAGAAATTTTTTAAGTCAATTTTGATAGGACAACTGACCATTTAGAAATAAACGATTTTACTAAAGAATTTTATTCTAAACGTTATAGTTCTGACCCTCCCAAAGATAACACTGTAATGAATAATTTTTTAGATCAATTAAACATTCCTACACTTTCTGTTGATAACCGAAAACAGTTGGGTCAATCTATTTCATATGAGGAAATTGCCAAGGCTGTATGTTCCTTGAACTCGGGGAAGGCTCCAGGTCTTGATGGATTTTCTGCAGAATTTTATAAGGGTTTTTTCCTCACTGCTTATACCTCATTTATGAGCAATTTTTCAGACTCCTTTAAGTTGGGTAGGTTGCCACAGTCTTTTTATGAAGCTTCTATTTCGCTTATTCTTAAAAAGAATAAGAACCCAACAGAATGCTCTTCATATAGACCAATCTCCTTACTTAATGTTTATACTAAAATCCTACCTAAAGTTCTGGCCTGTAGAATAGAAAATATTCTACCATCTATCATTTCTGATGATCAGAAGGGATTTATTAAAAATTGATATTCCCACTTTAATATTTGTCATTTATTAAATGTTATTTATTCCCCTTTTAAGGAGATATCCAAATAAGTGATTTCTTTGGACGCTAAGAAGGCTTTTGATCAGGTTGAATGGAATTATTTATTTAAAACTTTAGAAAAATTTAATTTTGAGCCCAATTTTATTCAATGGATTAAATTACTTTATCTATCTCCTTCTGTTAGGGTCCTTCCTAAGTATCAGTATTCCAAAGCTTTTAAACTGCAACGTGGAACTAGACAAGGTTGTCCCCTGAGCCCTTTGCTCTTTGATTTGGCTTTCGAACCCTTAGCCATTGTTTTTCAAGAATCTAATGATATTACTGGTATTCTAAGGAGAGGGATTGTTCATAGAGTTTCACTTTATGCTGATGACCTATTGCTTTTTATTTCTAATGTTGAGACTTCACTACCTCCTGTGCTTTCTCTGCTTTCTTGTTTTAGCCAGTTTTCAGGATACAAGCTGAATTTACATAAGACTGAACTTTTTCCTCTCAATAATTTATTATCAATTAATATTAACCTTCCTTTTAAAAGTGTAAGAAATCAATTTACCTATTTGAGTGTAACAATTAACAAGAATTATAAATACCTATTTAATGAAAATTTTCTTACCTTACTGAATTTTGTAAAAAGGACACTATCAAACTGGTCACCTTTTTCATTATCCTTGATTGGCCAAATCAACTCTATTAAAATGAACATTTTACCTAAATTTGTATACCTTTTTCAGGCATTACCTGTTTTTATTCCTAAATCTTTTTTTGATTCTCTCGATTCTATTATATCTTCTTATATATGGAAAAACAAACATTCTTGACTAAATAAAGTTTATCTTCAAAAATCTAAGAAGAATGGGGGTTTAGCTTTACCATATTTTAGGTTTTATTATTGGGCAGTCAATATATGAAATCTTATGTTTTGGACATATTATATTAACCATAAGGACTGTCCGATATGGGTTTCTTTGGAAGCTAACTCTGTTGCATGGACGTGGCTGTGGGTCGAACCCAAGTGCTGAGCATGGGTGTGGAGACTGCCAAGGGAGATGCTGTCATCGTAGCAAGTGTGGGAAGGGTTCCAAGGGGGGTTTCATCAGAGTCTTGGTCTCAGTAGATAGTTCAGGAACAAGGCTATGTTTAATCATTCTAAACACCATGGAGCGAGGTACTCGTATACGAGTTGACCAATGAACCGGAACCTTCTAGTGGTGGTCTCAGGACTCTTATACTACTCTAATGGCATGCAGGTATTCGTAATTCTTGGAACCTGGGAATAGACTGGGAACTACCAAGGTGTTAATGGCTCAGTTCCAGAGTAAGGCAGCCAGGTGCCAGAAGGGGCCATGACAAACCCTTAATAAATTTTCTATTATTTCTCTTCTCGGATCCTCACTCCCTTTATCTTTTAGTCTTTTAATAAACTAACTGAAAATTTTGTAGTTAAACATACTTTGAGGATTTGGGTACAATTTAGGAAATTCTTTGGTCTTTTGAGATTTTCTTTGTCTTGTCCTATTTGCTCTATTTTTTTAAACCTTCGTTGACTGATTCAGTTTTTAAAGAATGGGATAGATTGGGTATTAAATGTTTCCAGGATTTGTTTGTTGGAGGAAGTCTTCTTTCATTTGAGCAAATGTCAGCTAAATATAGTTTACCTAAAACTCACTTTTTTCATTATTTACAAATTAGAGACTTTGTGTTCTTAACTATATACATTTCCTATAAGTTCCAATAAGGACTTATTAGATGTAATTTCTAATTTGAAACCTTTTTATAATGGTTCAATATCCAATATTTATGGCATGTTGCTAGAAATGAGAAACGCTCCTATAGACAAAATTAAAAATCTTGGGGAACAAGATTTACAGACTTCAATCTCTGAGGAAACTTGGAATGAAAATTTTAAATTGGTTAACACAACATCGTTACGTGCCCATCATTCCCTATTACAATTTGGAGCGGTTCATAGGGCTCACATGTCTAAAGATAAGCTATCTCATTTTTATTCGGATATATCTCCTTTCTGTGATTGTTATAATAATGGAGAAGTTTCATTAATTCACATGTTTTGGACATGTCCGATCCATGAAAGATACTGGAAGGAAGTATTCCAAACTTTCTCGGTACCTTTCAAGGTAAATGTTAAGCCTAACCCTTTGACCACATTATTTGGTATTATTGGAAGAAAATACTTTATTTTGGAGACACCTGATCTGCATATTTTGGCTTTTATTTCTCTTATAGCTAGGAGGGTGTTCTTGCTTAAATGGAAAGATTTTGTTCCACCCACTCATGCTGAGTGGTTACAGGATGTTATGTCATGCTTAAATTTAGAGAAGATCCGTTGTTCAGTTTTTTAATCTAGCCCAGACTTTTATACATTGTGGGGACCATTTTTGAGTTATTTTCAAAACCTTTGATTTGTTGTAAAAGTACAGATGGTGGCTAATGATATATCCTATTATACGATAAGGGGAATTTCCCCCCTTTTTCTAGCTTTTCCTAACAGCTTTGACTTTGGTAGTGGGTTTAGATTTTTTATTCTGTATAACAAAATTATTATATTTCAATATTATGATTTAATTTATTTTTTATGAATTCAGGGTATTGTGATTGTAACTGTATTTTTAATACAATGTATTTGGTACTATTTTATATTTTTCTTTTGACTTATAATATATATCTTCTTGTACTCTGTATTCCTCTATGCTGAAACTAATAAAAATATTTAAAGAGATAAATGATGTGCTCCTACAAAATCCTACCTTGGCGCCTCACCATGACATAGGAGTGACACTGGCCAAACATCAGTGAAGTACGGTGGAGATTTGTTCTCTGGCAGGTCTAACCTAGCTGTGAAGGTGATGTTCTATTGGTATCCTACCAGTCTAGATCTCGTAGTAGGATCGTGGCTAGCTAAGTCAAGGAGGTAAGCATGCCTTTGTTACTTTGTAGGTTATGCCTCTTCAGGCAAAGGCTGCACCCAATGAGGACGCTGGCAGCAGGGCATCTGATGGTGTCTGTGGCAGATGAATCCAAAAGGATCAATGGTACAGCCACCTTGCTGGCATGCAGAGGAACCAGAGTGCTGGTCAACAGATGGCATCACTAGACTAGTTAGTTTTCACTGTGGGACTAGTTCCACTTAGCATCAGATTTGGAAGCCCAGAGGGACTGCATGGTGGGGGCATGACACTGTCTGCCTTATTATTGTGCAAGGCATGTTGGAGTAGAGTTTCTGGATGGTGTGTAAACGTGCCTGTAGAGACTAAACTCTCAACACAGTCAACATCAAAATCGATAGACAACCGAAAAAGAAGAAGCTCTGGGATGCTCCCTATAAGTATGCCTTTGTCTCTTTGGATGATATCCTAATCTTCTTGATGTCCATTGAGTTGCACATCACTCATGCCGGACAATGGACTTTGTAAAATTGGAGTAGTCTGAATTTCACATGACAATCTTTTCATTTTTGGTTTTCCTCTCCAACTTCTGTCTCAAGATGGATCCTATGAAGACCCAGGCAGTCAGAGATTGGACACAACCATCCAGTGTCTAACAAGTCCCACAGTTCCTGCAGTTTGCTAACTTTTACCAGAAGTTGATCAGGAACTTCAGTTTGGTGGCAGCTCTGCTAACAGCTTTATCTAAGAAACCCTCAGGCCTCTTCATCTGGACCACTGAAGTGGAGGCTGCTTTTGCAGGATTTAAACAGCAGCTTACTTCAGCTCCCATCCTGGTTTCATCTAACCTGGACCACCCCTTCATCATGGAGGTGGATATCTCTGACACCCAAATGGGTGCAGTGTTGTCTCAACAATCACCTTCAGACAGTAAATTCCATCTGTGTACTTTCATTTCCAGCCAGCTGGCACTGGCTGAGAAAAACTACGACATCGGGAATCTGAACACAGGGGGAATGGTGTCACTGGTTTGAATGGAGAGGGGGTGCCAAAAACCCTTTAATTGTCTGGACAGACCACAAGAACCTGGCCAAGAGTTGAATTCCAGGCAGGCCAGGTGGTCTCTTCTCTTCAACTATTTTAACTTTGTCCTGACCTATTGACTGGGGTCAAAGACACAAACACCTGACACCTTGTCTCATCAGTTCAAACCCTAAGGAGAGGAGCAACTTGCCACCATTTTGCCCCAAGTAGAGGTGATAGCACCAATCCTTTGTGGGATTGATAAATTGGTTCACAAGGCTGAGACGCAAGGGGAGTTTTCTGAGGATGATCCTCCGAGTGGACTTTGACCCAAGCTCCATTAGGTCACAGGTATTCCAGTTGGGACATTCATCGAGAATAACCACTCATCCAGGGATTACCAGGGCCCTCAAGTTTCTCGAGGGTACTGGTGACCCAGAATGGCAAATGACATTTGACAATACATGCTGGTATCTGAAGTGTGTGTGTGGAACAAGGACCCCATACCAAACACAAGGGCTCCTCCATTCTCCACCTGTTCTGGTCAGACCATGGACATACATCCCCATGGACTTCCACTTCCACGGGTCTTCCACGTTCCGGGGGAGGGCCATCATCATGGTAGATGCGGATCAGTTTTCAAAGGCCTGCAGATCCATTGCCTTCAACAAGTTACCATCTGTGGCAGAGGTGGCTGAATTTGTCCGGGACCAGGTCTTCCCAGTGGACTGTTTCAATTCGTGTTCTACAATTTGCGTCACATTTCTGGAGTGTGTTCTGTAAGCTGATAGAGACAACATTAAACTTTCCTCTGGGTTCAACCCACAATCCAATAGCCAGATAGAGTGGACCAACCAAGATTTAAAATGGACCCTAAGATGCCTGACCGCAAAGACCTGATGACTGGTGTGAGCATTTGTGGCCAGAGGTTGCCCACAACACTTTACAGCAGTTTGTGCACAGGATGCCACTGTTTGAGTTCCAGTTTGATTGTCTTCTGCCTCTTTCCAGATCAGGAGGCCAAAGTTGGAGTCCCTACAGCTGAAGATCTCATCCAATGCTGCAAGAAAAATAGATTAGGGCAAGAGATTTTGCCAGCCTCTACCTGGAGGGTGGAGACAAGGTGAGGTGAAGGAGAAGACAGGGACATGCCTTACAGCCTGGGCAACAGGTATGGCTGTCCACTCACAATCTGCCACTAGAAAATTGGCACCCAAGTTCATTGGTCCCATCAACATTGTGAGGAAAGTAAACCTGGTGACTTTCACCTTGCAGCCTCCCAAGTCAGGAGAAGAGAGGAACAGCATGAAAGGGGAATGCAGGGTAATGGGTCTGTGTGCCAGGAGAAAAGAGGCACCTGGACTGTGTATCAGGGGATGTAAGTTGCTGGGACTGTGTGCCGGGGAATACATGTCACCGGGACTGTGTATCAGAGGAATGCTGGTCACTGGGACTGCGTATCAGGGGAATGCCAGTCACCAGGACTGTGTATCAGGGGAATGCTGGTCACTGGGACTGTGTATAAGGGGAATACAGGACTCGAGACAGTGTGGAGGTCAGTGCAGAATTCCAGTACTGTGTATGTGTGAACACAGGACTTGGGATACATGAGTGCCAAGATTCCATAAAGTCATTTCCATCCACACTGATCGGCTCTGAACAGGAAGATGCTCCTCTTTGCAACGATGGCTGCTCTTGCCACTTCTCTGGCTGTCACTGACTGGCAGGAAAGTAAATTCAGTAAAGTGTGCCCTGAGAATGTTGACACTCACTCACCAGTGTGGGAATCAATGCAGATTACACACACACACACAATCACACTCACTCACCAGTGTGGGAATCAATGCAGATTACACACACACACACACACACACACACACACAATCACACTCACTCCACCGTTATGGGAATCAATGCAGATCACACACACACACACACACACACACACAATCACACTCACTCCACTGGTATGGGAATCAATGCAGATCACACACATACACACACACACACACACACACACAATCACACTCACTCCACTGGTATGGGAATCAATGCAGATCACACACACACACACACACACACACAATCACACTCACTCCACTGGTATGGGAATCAATGTAGATTACACACACACACACACAATCACACTCACTCACTCACTGGTATTTGGATCTGTTGAACACAGACACACACAAACACTCACCAGTATGGGGTCACTGTTGAACACACAGAGACACACACTCATCATATGGAAATCCCTGCCAAACTGCAATTCTCTTGGAAGTTGATAATCATGGCAGCCACCAGCTCTGAAGCCACCTCTTTCAAAATCAAAATTGTACTTCACTGCTTCTTGAGGAGTGACCAGCTTTCAGACCCTTCACTATTCTCTGGCGTTATGTTTTGACTCGTCATTAATATCTTTGGTCTTTCATTCTTGCCAGATTCTTTGTCTGTTGTATTTGATGGGTTTTCTGTGAACACTAAGACATTTTTGATACAAGAGACCGCAGTTGCTGGAACTTGAAACAACATACACAGCTCTAGAGGAACTAAGTAGATCATGTATAAAGGGAAATGGGCAGTCGATATTTGGGTGGTGATTCTTCATCAGGGTCTGGATTTTCCCTCCACAGATGCTTCCTGAGCCATTGTGTATCTCCCATGGCTCCACAGATACACAGCCATATTGAGTAACCATACAAAATGTCAGAGGAATTCAGCACTGCAGACGGCACCTATGGAGAGGAATAAACAACAGGCAGTTTGGGCCAAAATCCTTTATCAAGATACCCATTGGGGTAGGTGTCTGGTGCCCTTCACTGGGTCCTGATTGATATCCAGGCAATAACCAGGGAAGGAGAGTCCTGATGAATGGTCTTGGGCCAAATCGTCAACTATTCATTCCTCGCTATAGGTGCTGCGTGACTTGCTGAGTTCTTCCAGCATGTTATGTGCATCACTCTGGATTTCCAGCATCAGTAGAATCTCATGTGGGTGACCACACTTTTCCTTCTCTCCCCTTCTCTGCGGGATTAACTGAGGAATTACTGCTGTTTCCCAGGAACAAATTGAAGCAAGAGGCAAAGAGGGAAGAAGTAAAGGCATCTCGGAGAGAAGTCATTCTTTTTAACTGAACAGGGCAAAGTCATCGTCGTAGTGGCTATCGTCAGTGTAGACTGAGTCAGAGTGGGATGGCTTTGGCTCAACAGGCTTCGGCGTGAACAGACAGAGGCGAGGGTAGGTTCTGGTAAGTTTTGTTTTACTTGTTTAGAGTAGAGAGAATGCCAGGCAGGATGTTGGAATGCTCCTCTTGCAGGATGTGGGAAGTCAGGGAGACTTCTGGTCTCCCTGACAATGACACTTGCAAGATGTGCATCCAGCTGCAGCTCCTAACAAACCACGTTAGGGAGCTGGAGCAGGAGCTGGATGACCTCTGGATCATTTGGGAGAATGAGGAGTTTATAGATAGTAGCTACAGAGAGGCAGTTAGACTAAAGGAGCAGCGCACAGGTAATTGGGTTACCGTCAGGTGAGGGAAGGGGAAAGGGCAGGCAGAGCAGGGCTCCCCTGTGGCCATTCCCCTCAACAACAAGTATACCGATTTGGATACTGTTCGGGGGATTGCTTACCTGGGACAAGCTGTGGCAGCCAGATTTCTGGCACTGAGTCTGGTTCTGCAGTGCAGAAGGAAGGGTGGAAGAAGAGGAGAGCGGTAGTGATAGGAGACTCGATAGTTAGAGGTACAGACAGGAGGTTCTGTGGTCACGACAGAGACTCCCAGATGGTTTGTTGCCTCCTGGGTGCCAGGGTCAAGGATGTCTCTGATCACGTGCACAGCATTCTGAAGTGGGAGGGTGAGCAGCCAGATGTCATGGTACACATCGGTACCAATGACATAGGAAGAAAGAATGAGGAGGTCCTGAAGAGTGAGTATAGAGAGCTTGGTAGGAAGTTAAAAAGCGGGACTTCGAGTGTGGTAATCTCAGGATTGCTACCTGTGTCACGTGCCAGTGAGGGTAAGAATAGGATGCTCTGGAGGATGAACACGTGGCTGAGGAGCTGGTGTAGGGGGCAGGGTTTCAGATTTCTAAATCATTGGGACCTCTTCTGGGGCAGGTGGGACCTGTACAAGAGAGACGGGTTACACCTGAACTACAGGGGGACCAATATCCTTGCCAGGAGGTTTGTTAGTGCTGTTGGGGAGGGTTTAAACTAGATTTGCAGGAGGATGGGAACCACAATGCCAGAGTAGATAGTGGAGCAGAGGTGAAAATAAATGATGTTAACATTTCATGCAAAGTCACAAATAGAAGGGTTGTGTGTGGTGGTAATAACCTTCTGAGGTGTGTCTATTTCAATGTGAGGGGCATTGTGGGGAAGGCTGACGAGCTGAGGGTGTGGATCGACACGTAGAATTATGACATTGTAGCCATTAGTGAAATTTGGCTACATGAGGGGCAGGACTGGCAGCTCAATGTTCCAGGGTTCCGATGTTTCAGACGTGATAGAGGCAGAGGGATGAAGGGTGGGGGCTGGCATTGCTAGTCAGGGAAAATGTTACAGCAGTGCTCAGGCAGGGCAGATAAGAGGGCTTGTCTACCGAGGCCATATGGGTGGAACTGAGAAACAGGAAAGGTATAACCACATTAATGGGGTTGTATTATAAGACCACCCCATAGTCAGCGAGAATTGGAAGAGCAAATCTGTAGAGAGACAGCAGACAACTGCAGGAACCATAAAGTTGTGATAAGAGGGGATTTTAATTTTCCATGTATTGATTGGGACTCCCATACTGTTAAAGGTCCAGATGGGTTAGAGTTTGTAAAATGTGCCCAGGAAAGTTTTCTAAATCAATATATAGAGGTACCGACGAGAGAGGATGCAATATTAGATCCCTTATTAGGAAATGAGTTAGGACAGGAGACGGAAGTGTGTGTAGGGGAACACTTCGGTTCCAGTGATCACAACACCATTAGTTTCAACTTGATCATGGATAAAGATAGATCTGGTCCTCGGGTTGAGGTTCTAAACTGGAAAAAGGCCAAATTTGAAGAAATGAGAAAGGATCTAAAAAGCGTGGATTGGGACAGGTTGTTCTCTGGCAAGGATGTGATTGGTAAGTGGGAGGCCTTCAAAGGAGAAATTTTGAGAGTGCAGAGTTTGTATGTTCCTGTCAGGATTAAAGGCAAAGTGAATAAGGATAAGGAATCTTGGTTCTCTAAGGATATTGGAACTCTGTTAAAGAAGAAGAGAGAGATGTCTGACATGTATAGGAAACAGGTACTTGAGGACTATAAAAAGTGCAAAAAAATACTTCAGGAAGAAATCAGGAGGGCTAAAAGAAGACATGAGGTTGTTTTGGCAGTCAAGGTGAAGGATAATCCGAAGATCTTCTACAGGTATATTAAGAGCAAAAGGATAGTTAGGGATAAAATTGGTCCTCTTGTAGATCAGAGTGGTCAGCTATGTATGGAACCAAAAGAAATGGGAGAGATCTTAAATGGGTTTTTCGCATCTGTATTTACTAAGGAAATTAGCATGGTGTCAATGGAAATAAGGCAAACAAGTAGTGAGGTCATGGAACCTATACAGATTGAAGAGGAGGAGGTGCTTGCTATCTTGAGGAAAATCAGAGTAGATAAATCCCCAGGACCTGACAGGGTATTTCCTCAGACCTTGAAGGAGACTAGTGTTGAAATTGCAGGGGCCCTGGCAGATATATTTAAAATGTTGGTATCTACGGGTGAGGTGCCAGAGGACTGGAGGATAGCTCATGTTGTTCCGTTGTTTAAAAAAAGGCTCTAAAAGTAATACAGGAAATTATAGGCTGTTAAGTTTGACGTCGGTAGTGGGTAACTTACTGGAAGGAGTACGAAGAGATAGGATCTACAAGTATTTAGATAGACAGGGACTTATTAGGGAGAGTCAACATGGCTTTGTGCGTCATAGGTCATGTTTAACAAATCTATTAGAGTTTTTCGAGGAGGTTACAAGGAAAGTGGATGAAGGGAAGCCAGTGGATGTTGTCTACATGGACTTCAGTAAGGCCTTTGACAAGGTCCTGCATGGGAGGTTAGTTAGGGAGATTCAGTCACTAGGTATACATGGAAAGGTAGTAAATTGGATTAGACATTAGCTCAATGGGAGAAGTCAGAGAGTGGTAGTGGAGGATTGCTACTCTGAGTGGAGGCCTGTGACTAGTGGTGTGCCACAGGGATCAGTGCTGGGTCCATTGTTATTTGTCATCTATGTCAATGATCTGGATGATAATGTGGTAAATTGGATCAGCAAATTTGCTGATGATACAAAGATTGGAGGCGTAGTGGACAGAGAGGATGGTTTTCAAACCTTGCAGAGGGATCTATGATCAGCTGGAAAAATGGGCTGAAAAATGGCAGATGAAGTTTAATACAGACAAATGTGAGGTATTGCACTTCGGAAGGAAAAATCAAGGTAGAACATACAAGGTAAATGGTAGGACACTGAGGAGTGCAGTAGAACAGAGGGATCTGGGAATACAGATACAAAATTTGCTAAAAGTGGCATCACAGGTAGATAGCGTCGTAAAAAGAGCTTTTGGTACATTGGCCTTTATGAATCAAAGTATTGAGTATAAGGGTTAAAATGTTATGGGTAGGTTGTATAAGGCATTGATGAGGCCAAATTTGGAGTATTGTGTACAGTTTTGGTCACCAAATTACAGGAAGGATATTAGTAATGTTGAAAGAGTGCAGAGAAGGTTTACAAGGATGTTGCCAGGACCTGAGAAACTGAGTTACAGAGAAAGGTTGACTAGGTTAGGACTTTATTCCCTGAAGCGTAGAAGAATGAGGGGAGATTTGATAGAGGTATATAAAATTATGATGGGTATAGATAGAGTGAATGCAAGCAGGCTTTTTCCACTGAGGCTAGGGGAGTAAAAAACAGAGAACATGGGTTAAGGGTGAAGGGGGAAAAGTTTAAAAGGAACATTAAGGGGGGCTTCTTCACACAGAGAGTGGTATGAGTGTGGAATGAGCTGCCAGATGAAGTGGTAAATGTGGACTCACTTTTAACATTTAAGAAAAACTTGGATGAGAGGTGTATGGAGGGATATGGGCCAGGTGCAGGTCAGAAAAATGGTTCGGCACAGCCAAGAAGGGCCAAAGGCCTGTTTCTGTGCTGTCATGTTCTATGGTTCTAACACATGACAAGACTATGTGGTGGAGACATGGAAGGAGATGAGCCTCAAAGACCTGACACACTGTGCCTGAAGTATAACACTGAGCAGCAGACTAAGCATACACTCATCTCCTACAAGTCCACCGTCCCCCAGGACCTGGTGCTGAGCCGCAAGGATGAAGGAACCATGAAGGTGATCGTCAGTGGCAAGGATGTCTGATTCCAAGTGTCCACATCTGCATCACCCAGGACAAGGAGCAGCAGCTGGTTGGCCTAAACATCAGTGGAGAGCAGTCCAGTCTCAAGCTCCAGGAAGGCACGCGGCCTGTCACCGCCGGGAGCAGGGTGATTGTGGGCCAGCAGGAGGAGAGCATCGGAAAAGAGCAGAACTTTGTGGGAGAGATCCTGGACTCCAACTTATGGGATTGGGTTTTATCGCCCATTGACATCAGGAACTTCTCCATGGGTGACTTCTCCATCCAGGGCAATGTCATTAGTTGGCTGAATGCTGGAATAGAAACCAAGGGCAAGGTCATGACCAGGTTATGAACCAGGAGCCAGTAAGGGGCTGCAGTCTGTACTGTTCCCCACGTTATGTAGCATCTTGTGAGTTCACATCAATGAAAGGATCTCACCTGCACTCCTCTCAACTTTGGTGGTGTGCTCTTCACTTCTCCTTACCCACCCCACTCACAAATCTCTCCACGCAGTCACCTGGGGAAAGGAAAGGGCTGTAGTTACGAAGCTGCTCCCTCAGCACTGGGTACGATACGAGACGCATTGACCTTTGGTGTCAAGGTCCCGCTGTAGGTCCTGAAACTCAGCTGGTGGGAACATGGAACAGGACATGATTCTGTTCAGTCTAAGCAAGTTAACAATACTTACTACCTCTTCATATCTGAGTCTTTTCAGGTATCTGCCTCCACTGCCACCCAAGCTCCCGGTTACAGGCACTCACCACTCAGTATAAAAATCCTCCCACCACATTTTTCACCTTTACCCTGCCCCGCCCACCATAAATGTATGCCCGCTAGTAATGGACTGTAATGCATCCCTGGGGTGCAGGTACCAGCAATCTACTCTGCCCATGTCTCTCATGATTTTATTGATTACCTGGTCTGCCACAGGTAATCACTGACACAGCACAAATTGCCTCACTCTGTAACTGAGGGCACCGGGAAGTGTTTCTGCCAGCCCGGTCCCTCTGATCTCACCTCAGCCCAACAATCAGCACTCCCACACATGTAGCCCTCCTCAGGGCCGAAGCTCTGGAATGGCCTCCCCACCCCTCTCCCATCGATATCTTGGCTGCTCACTCCAAGGAGTTGGGCATCTACTGAAGTAGCTGAGGATTGAGGAGCATTCAGAAATGTGTGTTGTAATGAAAAAACTCCCTTCCAGTCACCTTCACCATCCAGAATTTCTCCCAGTCAGTCCACAGCCCAGCCTGGACCCTCACCCAGCCCCATCCCTCACCCAGCCTGGACCCTTTCAGGCCACCCCACCTGAAGCCACATCCAGTCCATCCCAACCCGCACCCTCACCCTGTCCATACTCAATCTGGGGGGGGGGGGGGTGGGAATTTCTCAACACACAGGTTCCTGGGCTCTCGCTGCGCCTACTCACGACAAACCAGCATACTTGGCTTCCTCCAAGCCCTGGCTCTCATCAGCCCAGACAGACTGAAGAACAAACTGCTGGGGGAGCTCAGCTGGTCTGTGCATCAGATCACATACGTGAGAGAGAGGGTTGAGACAAGGACTGGAAGATGATGAATGGAGCCAGGTGAGGTGGGGGGGGGGAATAATAGTGAGGGAGGGGATAGGAAAGGTGAAGCAAGGGAGAAGAAAGACACTCAGATTGCTGTGGGGCTGACAGGCAGTGGAACCAGCTGGGCGTTGCAGGTGGCATGACACCTGCTGCAGAAAAACTGAGAAGCTTCTAGAAAAGTACTACATTTACTACAGCAACTACAACACATACTACAGAAATATAATTACTAGAAAATTTATTGGATGATTACATGTAATTATATAAAAGAGGGAAGTGGGAGTTATCTGAAAGTGCAGAGTTTAGTGTGCACAGCATCAGGTTGTAGCTGCCAAATGGAGTGCCGTTCTTCAATTACATTTGACCTCAGCCTGGCAGTGGTGAAGGTTCACAGGCAGTCAGGTTGATGCAGGAATGGGAAGGAGAGATGAAATGTATTGTAACCGGAAGTGCAAGGTGGCCATTATGGGTGATCTTGCTGATACAGGGAAGGCCGTGTCAGGAGCACTCAATACCAATACGCCCATTTGAGGCAGGTCCTTGCAATGTTTTTTTCTCAGCTGAAAGGGCAGTTTTGATCTTTGAATGGTGGTGAGGGAGGAGGTGATGGGGCAAAGTGGTGACCGACAGTGCTGTTTGTCAACTATTTGAATGATGTGGATGACAATGTAACATGATTAGCAGGTTTAATTGGATCTGCTGACACTGATCTGCAGGTTCTTTGCAAGTTAAGAAGAGGCAAATCAAGAAGACTTGTTGATTGTTGCTGTTTCGTTCAGTGTTACAAGAATAAAGAACAAACAAAAGAAAAAATAACAGTGGTCATCTCATACTCAGACTAGAGATACTGACATCCCAGCAATAGTCAAGTCAAGTCACTTTTTATTGTCACTTCAACCATAACTGCTAGTACAATACACAGTAAAAATGAGACTGTGTTTTTCAGCACCATGGTGCTACATGAAACAATACAAAAACTACACTGAACTACGTAAAAACAACACAGAAGAAACTACACTAGACCACAAACCTACCCAGGACTACATAAAGTGCACAAAACAGTGCAGGCATTACAATAAATAATAAACAAGGCAAGAGGCACAGTAGAGGGCAGTAAGTTGATGTCTGTCCAGACTCTGGGTATTGAGGAGTCTGATGGCTTGGGGGAAGAAACTGTTACATAGTCTAGACGTGAGAGCCCGAATGCTTCAGTGCCTTTTCCCAGATGGCAGGAGGGAGAAGAGTTTGTATGAGTGCGTGGGGTCCTTCATAATGCTGTTTGCTTTGTGGATGCAGCGTGTAGTGTAAATGTCTGTAATGGCGGGAAGAAAGACCCCAATGATCTTCTCAGCTGACCTCACTATCTGCTGCAGGGTCTTGTGATCTGAGATGGTGCAATTTCCGAACCAGGCAGTGATGCAGCTGCTCAGGATGCTCTCAATACAACTCCTGTAGAATGTGATGAGGATGGGGGGTGGGAAATGGACTTTCCTCAGCCTTTGCAGAAAGTAGAGATGCTGCTGGGCTTTCTTTGCTATGGAGCTGGTGTTGAGGGACCAGGTGAGATTATCCACCAGGTGAACACCAAGAAATTTGGTACTGTTAACGATCTCTACCGAGGAGCTGTCAATGTTCAGTGGAGAGTGGTGGCTCTGTGCCCTCCTGAAGTCAACAACCATCTCTTTAGTTTTGTTCACATTCAGAGACAGGTTGTTGGCTCTGCACCAGTCTGTTAGCCACTGCACCTCCTCTGTGTAAGCTGACTCATCGTTCTTGCTGATGAGACCCACCACAGTCGTGTCATCGGCAAACTTGATGATGTGATTCGAGCTGTGTATTACTGCACAGTCATGGGTCAGCAGAGTGAATAGCAGTGGACTGAGCACAAAACCCTGGGGAGCCCCCGTGCTCAGTGTGATGGCATTGGAGATGCTGCTCCCGATCTGGACTGACTGAGGTCTCCCAGTCAAGAAGACTAGTATCCAGTTGCAGAGGGAGGTGTTCAGGTCCAGTAGGCTCAGCTTTCCAATCAGTTTTTGAGGAATGATTGTGTTGAATGCTGAACTGAACTCTATGAACAGCATTCAAATAAAATATCTGGTTTCAAGTGGTGTGACACCTGCTGCAGAACAACTGAGAAGTTTCTAGAAAATACAGAATCAACAATATTACCAGAAAATTTATTGATTACATGTAGTTAAGCAAGCATGGGAAAACTAAACTACAAGAAAAATAACAATTCTACACCCTAATTCAACATTTTCAAGATGACCCCAGAAATAGTGGTGGACAGTTAAATATTTTATCGGAAAGCAAGGTAAATCATTCTCTCGCATGGCGTGCGCTATTTCACTCACTCTCCTCCTTCCCAGCTGTGGGCTTCCCTCAACATCTCCCTGCCCTACATTACTCCTTCAAGTCCTGGCAATCCCCCTTTATCTACTGTAAGACCATAAGCTATAGGAAAAGAACTAGGCCATTTGGCCCATTGAGATTTCACTGCCATTTCATCATGGCCGATCCAATTTTCATCTCAGCCCCAATCTCCTGTCTTCTCCTCATATCCCTTCATGCCCTGACTAATCAAGGATCAATCAACCTATGCCTTAAATAAAAGGCTTGGTCTCCACAGCTGCCTGTGGCAAAGGATTCCACAGATTCTCTACTCTCTGGCTGAAGTAATTCCTCATCTCTCTTCTAAAAGGATGCCTCTCTATTCTGAAGCTGTGTCTTCTGTTCTTAGACTCTCCCATCACAGGAAACATCCTCTCCACCTTTCACCATTCAATAGGTTTCAATTAGATCACCCCTCATTCATCTGAACTCCAGTGATTTCAGGCTCAGTGCCATCAAATGGTCTTCATGTGATAAGCCATTTAATCCTGGAATCATTTTTATGAGCCACCTTTGAACACTCTTCAGCACATCCTTTCTAAGATAAGGTACCTAAAACTGCTCACAATATTCCAAGTGAGGTCTCACCATTGCTTTATAAAGTCTCAACATTACATCCTTGCTTTTGTATTCTAGTCCTCTTGAAATGAATGCTAACATCGCATTTGCCTTCCTCACCACAGATTCAACCTGCAAATTAACCTTCAGAGAATTCTATACAAGGACTCCCAAGTCCATTTTTTGTAATTTCCCTCCATTTACAATATAGTCAACCCTTTCATTCCTTTCAGCAAAATGCATTACCATACACTTCCCGACACTGTATTCCTTCTACCACTTCATTGACCATTCTCCTAAACCATTTTAAGTCCTTCTGTAGCCTCTCTATTTCCTCAAAACTACCCGTCTTCCACCTATCTTCATATCGTCTGTAAATTTTGCAAAAAAACCATCCATACCATCATACAAATTATTAACATATAATGTTAGAAAAATCAGTTCCAACACAGACATCTGTGGAACACCACTAGTCACCAGCAGCCAAACAGAAAAGGCTCCCTTAATTACCTCTCTTTGCCTCCTGCTAATCAACCACTGTTTTATGCATGTTTGAATCTTTCCTGGAATAACATGGGCTCATAACTTGTTAAGCAGCCTCATGCATGGTGCCTTGTCAAAGGTCTTCTAAAAATCCAAGTACACAACATCAACCAATTCTTCTTTGTCTATCCTGCTTCTTATTTAGAATAGAATAGAACATTACAGCACAGTACAGGCCCTTCAGCCCTCCATGTTGTGCCGACCCATATAATCCTTAAAAAAAAGAGTACTAAACCCACACTACCCCATATTTGACTCCCTTCTGACTCTGTCACACTGAGCACTGGATCCCCACAAAGCTGTGTGCTCAGCCCATTGCTGTTCACACTGCTAACCCATGACTGCAGCCAGATTCAAGGGGAACCTGATCATTAAATTTGCTGATGATACCACAGTGGTGGGGCCCATCAGCAAAAATGATGAAACAACGTACAGGGAGGATGTCAAACACCTAGAGAGCTGGTGCAGTGATAACAACTTGATGCCTAATGTCACCAAAACCAAGGAGATGATCGTTGATTTCAGAGGGTCTCAGCCTGAGCACACACCCCTCAGCATCAGCCGCTCCACAGTGGAGAGAGTGGAAAACATCAAGTTCCTTGGGGTGCAGATCTCGGGCAATCTCACCTGGTCCAGGAAAACCACTGGGATTGTGAAACGGGCCCAGCAGAGATTGCATTTTCTGAGGAAGCTTAAACAAGCATCACTCCCCACGAACATCTTAACTACATTCTACAGAGGAGTGGTTGAGAGAGTGCTGACCTTTTGCATCACAACCTGGTACTCCAGCTGCAGTGCTGCCAACAAAAAAGCCTTGCAGAGGGTGGTTAGGGGAGTAGAGAAGGTTATTGGGGTCTCCCTACCTTCTGTCCAAGACCTCTTTCAGAGTTGATGCCTCCAGAAGACACGGTACATCATTAAAGACCCCTCACACCCTCTTCATAAACTGTTTGTTCTTCTGCCATCAGGCAAATGTTACAGGAGCATCAAAACAAAAACCACAAGGCTACTAACCAGCTTCTCCCACAGGCAGACTGCTAAACATCTGCTCTACCTGACTCTGCTTTGGACACTTTTAACTCGCACTGGACACTTATAACTTGATTTTAACCGACATGTGGCTGTTGTGTTTTACTATTTATTGTTGTGTTTACTATTTATTGCTGCGTTTGTTATGTTATGATTGTACTTGCCCCTGGGAAACGCTGTCTCATTCTGCCCTGCAGAGCTGAGGTATGGTTGGAATGATAATAAAGTTTTTGAATCTGAATCTGAATTTTAGACATTTCTTCAAAGAATTACAACAGATTTGTCAGGCAAGATTTTCCCTTAAGAAACTATGCTAACTATGGCCTATTTTATCATGTGCCTTCAAGTATCCTGAGAGCTCATCCATAATAATCGACTCCAATAACTTCCCAACCACTGAGGTCAGACTAACCGGCCTATAGTTTCCTTTCTTCTGCCTCTCTTCCTTCTTGAAGAGTGGAGTGACATTTGCAATGTTTCAGTCTTCTGGAACTATTCCAGAATCTAGTGACCATTACTAATGCCTCCACAATCTTTTCAGCCACCTCTTTTAGAACACTAGGGAGTACACCATCTTGTCTAGGTAACTTATCTACCTTTAGATTTTTCAGTTTCCCAAGAACCTTCTCTGTAGTAATGGTAACTTCACACACTTCATGACCCCTTGACACCTAGAACTCCCGAATCACATGATTCTCAAATGATTCTAAATCATTTAAATGATTTAAATCATCCTTAAAGACAGGTGAGATACTGGAGGACATCTAAAGCTGTTCTGCTGTTTTTAAAAAAAGCTCTTAAAATTAAACCACAAAATTATAGGCTTACATCAGTAGCAAGAAAGCTATTGTAAGGTATTCTAAGGGACTGGATATATGATTATTTGGATAGAAATGGACTGATTAAGGATATTCAACATAGCTTTGTGTATGCTAGGTTATGTCTCTAACCAATTTTATAGAGTTTTTCATGCAAGTTACCAGGAAAGTAGATGAAGGCAAGGCAGTGTATGTTGACTATCTGGATGGTAGTAAGGCATTTGATAAGGTCCTGCATTGAAGTTTAGTCAAGAAGGATCAGTTACTTGGCATTCAAGATGAAGTAATAAATTGGATTAGGAATTGGCTTTGTAGGAGAAGCTAGACAGTGGTCATAGATGGTTGCCTATCTGACTGGAGGCCTGTAACTAGTGGTGTGCCACAGGGATTGGTACTGGGTCCGTCGTTGTTTGCCATCATTGATATAGATGACAATGTGAGTAACTGGATCAGCAAATTTGCTGATGACACCAAGATTGGGTGTGTAGTGGACAGTGAAGGCGGCTGTCATGGCTTGCTGCGAGATCTCGACCAGCTGGAAAAGTGGCAAATGGAATGTATTTATACAGTGCAGGGTAAGCCTTTCAGCCCCTTCTTTTTTTATAATATATTTTCATTGAAGGAATGACACAATACAGAATACATAATGGTTACATTTTCCTCCATTTTGCTTTTATATCTTACCCCTTAACAAATCTCCCCTCACCCACCCTCCCTGAACATACCATGGCAGCTAAAGTATTTACAATACAACAATTCACAAATACAAGTATGAACATTTCACAGCCATACCCCCACACTACTTCGAGACAAAGGCCCACACACATCCACAAGATGTCAGATGATCCAAAATACACTCATGTTACAATTCATCAACCACCCTGAGAGGTAAACCATATGCATGTTAAAAGTGAGGCAACTTCCCAAGTACAATCAAGTGCCCTCAACTGGTAGGTAATTCCTTAAGACTCCCAAATTATGACAAGAAAGGCCCCATTTCGAATAGAACTTCTTCACTGACACCCTCAAAGTGAAGTTAATCTTTTCTAATTTCAGAAAAAGCATTACGTTCTCTAACCGACTAGCAGAAAATGGGGGAGTGGCAAATTTCCAGACCAGCAAGATTCTCCGACAGGCCAATAGTGATGTAATTGAAATGATGTCCAACTGGCTTGCATTTAAACCCAAAACATCTGCCACACCAAATACAGCTATAAGCGGCCAAGGTCTCAGTGTCACCCCCAAAACCTTAGTGATAATTTTAAAAACCAGTGCCCCTTCTTGCCGTGCCACCCAGCAATCTATAATTTATCCCTAGCCTAATCATGGGGCAATTTACAACGACCAATTAACCTCCCAACTGGTACTTCTTTGGAAAGTGTGTAAAGGTTAAAGGGATCATGAGAGGAACATTGATGACATCCATTAGTTTTTGTACTAGTTGGACATTCTTGATTGGGATCCTGTAGCAATTAGAAACCTTCTTTGTCTTTTTAAGTTTCTAAAATTATGAACAGCTCCCAAACCATATCAGAAATCAGTATAGATACCAGCTGATTATCTTTCTTCCAATTCACAGACTTCAATCAAAGCTTTTAGTCTTGCCTTTTGCACAGAAGTACAAGAGCTTTGTTTCCTGAAGCCAGCACTTCAGTTCAGAAGCACCCATTTGAATTCCTTTTTCAATGGTTGTTGAGTCATCCCTGTATAGAATGAGATCTTCGCTCAGGGTTTCTTATTGCAGAAGCAGTACGCAATGTCATCTTTAAAGTTTGAAATTCTTTCTGTTGTTCTTCATTGAGAATCACAGGAACGTCTAAGCACTTATTGTCCTTCAGCGGGTTGTTGAATGGTTGAGCAATAGTTGATAATCTGCCACTGGCTTGTCAATACATTCATTAACAATGGTTTCATCTTCAGTCCAGTGTGTCTACACTCCCATGGTCTTCATTGGAGCAAGCTATGACATTGCTGTCAATCTTATTGTGTTATCACTGCCATCCTGACTTGAGTTGCTAGGGGCCGGTGCAGGTTCCACGTCATGTCTCTCCTGCAATTCCTCCAAGTTCAAATGGTTTGCTGTTTTGGAGGACTCTTTGATGTAGGCTGTAATTCCTCAGAGTTCAAATGGTGAAACAGTTTGATGATTTCCTGGGCAGAGCACAGGCAGTATCATCAGTAGCAGGACATTCCCCTTAAAGTGGCAACTGCATTTTCAATTTGTTTCTAAGATTAACACATTTCGATTGAATTAAAAACATCAGAGGTTCTGCAGATGCTGATCTAAAACTACACAAAACACAAGTTCACCAGCATTTTGTGTGTGTAACTTCAATTGAATTACCATCTTGCTCTTTCTTTAGTTTAATGCAAGTTGGCCATTTCTTTCCATTAGCGAATACTATACCCATCCCGTTAACTCTTTCACTCGCTCACAGTTGATCAAACCCTACACAGTCTTATCTCTAAATCAGCAGAGCAATTTTCTGGACTTAATGCATCCCTTGTCTTAATAAACTTAACATATTAGGTAGTTTTCATCCAGACTTTTTTGTTAACTTCATCCAGTTTAAATGTTTTATTTAGATAAGAGTTCTCAGAAGGTTTCACAACATTGCTTTACTTCCCTTGGACAGAACACGTGGAGCATCTCACTACAGTGTGAATTGCTGACGTATCTTCAGGCTGGATGACTGAGTAGATCCCCTCCCACACACAGAGCAGGTGAATGGTCTTTTTCCCACTGTGGACTCACTCTGCAGGTAAGCTGTGAGTAAATCCCTTCCCACACTGAGAGAAAGAGAATTATATCTCACTGAGATCAATTCTCTGGCAATTCAGAAAGTCAGATGTCAGGCGTTCCGAATCCCTTGCATGGTCAATGCATCAATGCAGTTGAAAACTGATCTCCAGTGAATAAATGCTGGAACACCCTGGATCCAGTGTGTTACACTGAGTTACAACAGAAAAGTTCATTTCAGACACAAAGTATGTTTCCAGCTGGGATGAGACACATCTTCATCTTGGTGTTTCCAAGAAAATATCTGGTCACTCCTTAATATCTGGACAGAGACAGCGAAACAGATGTGGTGTTGTGCTTGAGGTTCCCATACACAAATTTTCTGCCGATTCTAACCTATAACAAATTTGCAAAACACATCAATGGATGCTGGAGAATATTTCAGGTGAGATTTTAGTCTGTGGTGAGCTCTGACATCACATTGTTACAAAGTTCAACTTAAGTTGGAGGAATTCCCCATCTTCTAACTGGTCACAGATCAGGCATCATGGCTGACCATCTGATTGTATCACTGTCCATACCAGAATGGGCCATTTCTGCCCTTCATCAATCTGTGGCTTGGCTCAGTTTGTCTCTCTCCATTAGTATTATCTCAAGTTCTGGTCATCTCCCACAGTGCTACAAAGAGCACTTGATAATACATTTCTGATCCTAGAGATTGTCTATCTAGTCTGACCCCCTCCCCCCAGTTGATTGGCAGGGGTGAATATCACAATGGCAATGACAATGAATATGGTGTGGAGGGCAGTAGTCTTTCTCACTGGAGTGCGGCAATTTTCTGATGTGGAAGCTACAGGTTAGTTGTTATCTAGGACAAAGGTGTATAATGTCATTTATGTACCCAGAGAGAATGGTACAAAACAAGTTCACACCTATAGAAACCTCCAAGAACAATTGGAGATAGAAATGAAAGTGATTTTCTCAAGAACCAGATCATTCACGAGGTTGAGGGAGTGATAGAGAGGACATATAAAGAAGTAGTTACACACAAGGTGCAGGACACTGGAAACTGAGTGACAGTCAGGAAGGAGAAAGCAGTTAAACAGCCAGTGCAGATAACCCCTGTGGCCACAATGCTCAACACAGGTATACCACTTTGGAGGGGATGACCTAGCAGAGGGAAGTCACAGCAGTCAGGTCTCTGTGACTCAGAAGGGAAGTGGGATAAGAGGTGAGCTGTGGTGACAGATTCATTAGATGGGGGAAAGAAAGGTTCTGTGGACGAGAATGGGATTCCTGGATGGTGTGTTGCCTCCCAGGTGCCACAGTCTGGGACATCTTGCACTGAGTCCGCAGATTTCTTAAGTAAAAGGTTGAACACCCAGAGATCGTGGTCCAAGTAGGTACCAATGATATAGGAAGAGTGATGAGGTTCTGCAAAGTGAATTCAGTGAGTTAATGGCATCTTAAAGATCAAGAATCCAGGATTGTGATCTCAGGATTGCTGGCCATGCCACAAGCTAGTGAGGCCAGAACTAGGAAATTTATACAGTTTAATATGTGGCTAAGGAGTTGGTGTAGGAGGGAGGGCATAAGACTTCTGGGTCTTTGGGGTCTCTTTCAGAGGAGGTGGGACCTGTACAAAAGAGACGGTATGCACTTGAACAGAAAGGAGACTAATATCATAGTGGGAAGGTTTGCTAATGCTCCATAGTGGAATTTAACCTGGCATTGCAGAGGGATGGGAACCAGAGTGTCAGAACAGATAGCAGAGTGGTTGAAGAGACAGATGTTGTTATCACCTCAGGCAAAGTCAGGAACAAAAAGGTTGAGCATGTTGTGTCTAATATCCTGAGCAGTGTAAGAAGTATCATAGGAAAAGTGGATGAGCTCAGGCATGGTTCAACACCTAGAATTATGACATTGTAGCCATTAATAGGACTTGGTTGCATGAGGGGCAGGACTGGCAGCTCAATGTCCCAGAGTTCTGTTGTTTTCAACATGATAAGAGCCTGGAGAACTCGGCATTGAGCTATTAAGGGTGGAACTGAGAAATAAGAAAGTTTGACCATGGGGCTATATTACAGACCAACCAACAATTCGAGGGATTTAGAGAAACAAATTTGCGGAAAGATTGTAGACTGTTGCAGGAACATAAATTGTTATCGTAGGTGAATTCACAAATTTACAGAGATTAGACAGTTTCAAGGAACATAAGATTGTTCTATTAGGTGATGTTAACTTTCCACATGTTTACTGGGACTCCCATAATGTAAATGAACTAGGTGGGATAGAGTTTGTCAAATGCATTCAGATAAGTTTTATTCATCAGTACATTGAGTCCCAAGAGAGAGTGTGTGATAGTGGATCTGCTATTAGGAAATGAAAGAGGGCCGGTGGCAGAAATTTGTATAAGTGAACACTTTTCATCTAAATATCATAATGCCTTTAGTTTCATAGTAATTATGAAAAAAGATAGGTCTGGTTGGCAGGCTGAGAGTCTAACTTGAAGAAAGACCAATATGGATGGTATGAGAACGGATCTGGCAGGAGTGGATTGGGACAGGTTGTTTCTGGCAACAAAAAAAGAGGTTCATTGCTGGGAGGCACAAATGAGGTGCTTGTGGAGAATAATAAATGCAAGAGAGTACTTAAAAAAGAATTTAGGAGGGCTAAAAGAAGTCATGAGATTGCCCTGGAAGACAAGATGAAAGAGAATCATAAGGAGTTCTACAGAGATGTTAAGAGCAAAACAATTGCAAAGGACGAAATTGGTTCTCTGGAAGATCATAGTAGTAATCCATGCATGGAACCAAAAGAGATTAGGGAGACCTTAAATCTTTCTTTTTTGCATTTGTGTTTACTTAGAAATGGACACAGAGTCTACATCAATGATTGAGAGAAGTTTGGATAAGTACATGGATAGTAAGTGCATAGAGGGTTTTGGTCCTGGTGCAGGTCCATGGGAGTAAGTAGATAAAATGATTGTCACAGACTAGGATGGCCAAAGAACCTGGTAGTGCGCTGTACTTTCTCTGACTCTGAAGGAAGCAAGGAAGGATTTTGTTCTTTCCCCCACCCAGACGTCACTAGTTGATATTTTCATTCAGATTTAGATGACTGGAGCTCGACAGTATCTGGGAGAAGCATCCGCTCCCATTTGTTCCACATTGCTTCCAAATGGACACGGACTAGCTAGCAATATACTGGTAGTGTCATTCATGGCTGCTTCTTTACCCAGAAAACCCCACCAAAGAGATCTCGGTCTATCCGTCATGGACCCAGTGAGGTAGAGCCCAAGAATTTAATTCACTGGTGTTGCTGCCAGTTGGATTCTCAGATGAATCGCTTCCCACACACTGAGAAGGTGAATGACTTCTCCCCTGTGCGACTTTGCTGATGTATCTGCTGGTGCAGTGGCCCAGTGAATCCCTTCCAAAATGAGAGGCAATGAATGGCATCTCACTGCTATCAGCTCTTTAGCCGTCCATCAGGTCAGATCCACAGACATGTTCATGGATTCCGGTTCTCCTTGGTTCAGCTGGTGTGTTGTCTTCTCAATCATCTCCTCCTCCATATGTGAGTGGGAATAGAAGGATTCTTTTCTAGTTGGCGGCCAATGACTAGTGGTGTTCTGCAGGGGTCTCTGTTGGGACCACTTCTTTTTATACTGTATATCAATGATTTAGATGATGCAGCTTCAGCTTCACAATCATCTCCTCCTCCACATGCAAGGATCAGTGACATTCAAATGCTGAGCAACTGATGTGGTGTTGTGTTTGAGATTCCCATACCCAAATCCATAGTCTTTTCTATCCTGTAAGAAGTTTATGTAATTGTCTGAGACATGTTTCATTGAGATGTTTATTTTATGTTTTTGTCATAAATTCATGATTATTTTATCATCTTAAAATAATGTTTGATTAAAAATTTTGTGCCTTTTCTGTAAGGTTTTATTTAGAGTGTAATGGGTCACATGACCAGAGTTTAATAAGAGCATGACTGTGGCATTATGGGTCAGAACCAACATGGAAGGAGAGAAACACTTATGGCACTAAAATAACCTTATTCTGCATGTGGTCCAAGAGGCGCACACGGTCATTGTTTTTTATTTGTTTTACATAATGTTGTTGATGTGCCTTTACATGGACAGTGTGATACGTTTTTAGTGATTTTATTTGATTTCAGCACACTTTTGTTGTGCTGATGTGTTTTTGGGGCTGTTTATCAGCAGACTTTACAGACTTGAGAGACTTTAACAGACTGAAAGATGTATGTTTCAAACCTTTTATGTCCTTTATTTTCTTGTAGCTTTCATGGTGACTGCTGAAGAAACAGAGAGATAAAAATAAATCTTCAAGGACATCTCTATGTTGCGTGGCCATTATTTCACTGGATCATTGCAGTTACAGTTTACAAAGTACATCAATGGGAGACAATCACTATTGCAGCTAAGATCATGTTAGTCTTTTCCATGATCTCTGATACCACACTGTTACAGTGAGTCTCCAAACAGTTTCGAGAAAACTGGACACGTCATCAAATTCATGGTATACTTGTCTCTATCAAAATGGGTCATTTTTGACCTTCATCAATCTGATGTGGCTCAGTTTCTCTCCCTCATAGAGTACAGCACAGAAACAGAACCTTGGCCCATCTAGTCTCTGCCAAACCATTAATCTGCCTGCTCCCCTTGACCTGCACCCAGACCTTATACCTCCATACCCCTCCCATCCATGTACCAATCCAGTTCAATCTCTTTAATATTGAAATCAACCACACATCCATCATTTGTGCTGGCAATTCATTCCACACTTTCACCAGCCCCTTAGCACAGAGTTTCCCCTTAAACATTTCACCTCTCACCCTTAACCCATGACCTCTATTTGTAGTCTCATCCACCCTTAATGGGAAAAGCCTGCTTGCATTTACCCTATCTAAACTTCTCATAATTGTGTATACCTCTATCAAATCTCCTCTCAGTCGCCTATGTTCTAGAAAATAAAGTCCTAACATCAAGACGTATGAAAAAGCTGGATGAACTCAGCAGGTCGGGCAGCATCCGTTGAAAGAAGCAGTCAACGTTTCGGGTCAAGACTCTTCATCAGGACTAAAGAAGGAGGGGCAGGGGCTCTATAAGGAAGGTGAGGGGAGGATGGAAAACCAATCAGAGGAAAGATCAAGGGGTGGGGGAGGGGAAGCAGGGAGGGGATAGGCAGGAGAGGTGAAGAAGGAATCTAAGGGGAAAGCACTATGGGTAGTAGAAGAAGGCAGAGTCATGAGAGGTGATAGGCAGCTAGGACAGGAAACAGAGTGAAGGTGGGCTGGGGGAAGGGAGAAGGAGGGAATTAATGTAAGTTGGAGAATTCGATGTTCATCCAAGAGGCTGGAGGCTACCCAGACGGTATATGAGATGTTGTTCCTCCAACCAAAGTTTGGCCTCATCATGGCAGTAGAGGAGGCCACGTATGGACATATCCGAATGGGAATGTAAAGGAGAGTTGAAGTGAATGGCAACCGGGAGATCCTGTCTGTTGTGGCGGACTTACACTTGCAGGGATAAGTGCCAGGTGGGAGAGTAAGTGTAAGTGCTACACCTGTCCCTACACCTCATCTCTTACCACCATTCAGGGCCCCAAACAGTCCTTCCAGGTGAGGCAAAACTTCACTTGTGAGTCTGTTGGGGTAACCTATTGCATCCGGTGCTCCCGGTGTGGCCTCCTCTACATCGGCGAGACCCGACCCAGATTGGGGGACCTCCCCGTCAAGCACCTACGGTCCGTGTTTTCCCCTTAGATTCCTTTTTCATTTCTCCTGCCTATCCCCTCCCCCACCCTTTGATCTTTCCTCTGATTGGTTTTCCACCCTCCCCCCACCTTCTTTAGTCCTGATGAAGGGTCTTGACCTGAAACATTGACTGCTTCTTTCAACGGATGCTGCCCGACCTGCTGAGTTCATCCAGCTTTTTTGTATGTCTTGATTTGACCACAGCATCTGCAGTGCACTTTGTGTTTAAAGTCCTAACATCATCAGCCTATCCCTACAACTCAGGTCTCAAGTCCCAGCATACTCTTGTAAATTTCCTCTGCATTCTTTCAAAAGTATTTAAATCTTTCCTGCAGATAGACGACCAAAACCTGGTCACAACATTGTATAGCACTTCAACATAACATCCCATCTCCTGTACTCAATATACTGACTGATAGACGCCAATGTGCCAAAAGCATTCTTTATTCCCCTGTCTACCTGTGATGCTACTTTTAAGGAATTATGGATCTGTATTCCCAGATACTTCTGTTCTGCTCTACTGCTTATCTGGTGTGTTTGGTCCTCCAAACTGTAACGTTGCACATGAAAATCCTTCTGCCATTTTTCATCTCGTTTTTCCAGCTGGTCCTGATCCTGCTGCAAGCTTTGATAGTCCTCTCACTGTCCACTACACTCCCAATCTTGGTGTCATCTGCAAATCTGCCAATTCCATTTACCATGTAAATATCCAGATTGTTCATATAGATGAAAAAAAAAACTGGACCCAGCATCAATTCCTGCAGCACACCACTAGTCACAGGCATCCAGTCAGAGAGGCAACCACTTGCTGGCTTCTTCTTCAAAGCCAATGTCTAATCCAGTTTAGTACATCATCCTGAATGCCAAGTGAATGAAGCTGCTTGACCAACCTCCCATGTGGATCCTTGTCAAAGGCCCTACTAATGTCCATGTAGACAACATGCACTGCCTTGCCTTCATCATTTTTCCTAACACTCTCAAACAATTCTATCAGATTCTTTAAACAGAACTTACCACACCCACAGAGTCATGCTGACTGTCCCTAATCAGTCCCTGTCTATCCAAATGCTCATACATACGGTCGCTTAGAATATCTTCCAATAACTTTCCTACTACTGATGTCAGGCTCACCAGCCTATAATTGTTCCACCTGCTCCTACACCTCCTTCCTCACTACCATTCAGGATCCCAAACAGTCCTAGGTGAGGTAACACCTCACCTGTGACTCCGTTAGGGCTATATACTGCGTCTGCTGCTCCCAGTGTGGCCTCCTATACATTGGTGAGACCTGACGCAGACTGGGAGACCACTTCTCTGAGTAGCTACACTCCATTTGCCAGAAAAAAATGTGGGATCTCCAAGTGGCCACACATTTTAATCCCACTTCCCACTCCCATTCCGACATGTCAGTCAATGGCCTCCACCACTGTCATGATGATGGCACACTCAGGTTCAAGGAACATCATCTTTTATTCTGTTTGGGTAGCCTACAACCTGATGGCATGAACATTGATGTCTCAAACTTCTGGTAATACCCTCCCCCTGCACCATTCCTCATCCCCTTTTCCCTCTTTCACATTTTCTCCTTGCCCGCCCATCACCTCCCTCTGGTGCTCCTCCCCACTTTCCTTTTTTTTCATAGCCTTCTGTCCTCTTCTGTCAGACTCCCCCTTCTCCAGCCCTGTATCTCTTTTACCAATCAACTTCCCAGTTCTTTACTTCATCCCTACCCTTCAGATTTCACCTATCACATTGTGTTTCTCTCTGCCCTCTCCATACCTTTAAATCTATTCCTCAGCTTTTTTTTCTCCAGACCTGCCGAAGGGTCTCAACCCGAAACATCGACTGTACTCTTCAATAGATGCTCCTGGCCTACTGAGTTCCGGCAGCATTTTGTGTGCGTTGCTTGGCCAGCATCTGCAGATTTTCTCTTGTCTGGAATTTCCTGGTTTATTTTTAGAACAGTAGCTATCCATTAATCCTCCTTTACCTCACCTGTGGCTAAGGATATTTTAAATATCTCTTGCAAGATACCTGCAATTTCTGCTTTAGGAAATATTGAAGCAGGACTAGTTCCTCAAGTCCTGTAAATAACCTTGTAAATTTCCTCTGCATTCGTTCAAACTTATTTATATCTGTCCTGCAGATAGGTAACCAAAACCTGGACACAACACTTTATAGACCAACATTTTAACCAATTTCAAAGCATTCTTTATTCCCCTGTCTACCTGTGATGCTACTTTTAAGGAATTATGGATCTGTATTCCCAGATACTTCTGTTCTGCTCCACTGCTTGTCTGGTGTGCTTGGTCCTCCAAAATGTAACATCTCACATTAAAATCCTTCTACCATTTGTCAACTCATTTTTCCAACTGGTCCAGATCCTGCTGCAAGCTTAAATAGTCCTCTCACTGTCCACTATACTCACAGTCTAGCAGCCAACTGCAAATTTGAAGATTCAGTTTACCACATTATCATCCAGTTGGTTGATATAGATGACAAAAAAAATGGACCCAGCACTAATCCCTGCAGCTCACCACTGGTCACAGGCTCCAGTCAGAGAGGCAACCACCTACAACCAATTGCTGGCTTCTTCTGCGAAGCCAGTGTCTAACCCAATTTAGTACATCATCCTGAATGCCAAGTGAATGAAGCAGCTTGATCAACCTCCCATGTGGGACCTTGTCAAAGGCCTTGCCAACGTCCATGTTGACAACATGCAATGCCTTGCCTTCATCAATTTTCCTGCTAATATCCTCAAAAAATTCTATAAGATTTGTTAGACATGTCTTACCATGCACAAAGCCATGCACTGTCTCTAATCAGTCCCTGTCTATCCAAATACTCACATTTCGCTTAGAATGCCTTCCAGTAACTTTCCCATACTGCCTTTAATTTCCTGGCTTATTTTTAGAGCCTTTTAAAAACACCAGAACAGCAGTAGCAAGCCATTAATCCTCCTGTACCTCACCCATGACTAAGAATGTTTTAAATATTGTTGCTAGGGCAGGTACAATTTTTCCCAAGCCCCTCTATACATCAGATTCCTAAATTTTCTTCCCATTTACAAAATAGTCAATGCCTTAATTCCTTCTACCAAAGTGCATGATCATACACTCTCTTACACTATATTCCATCTGTCACTTAGTTGTCCATGTTCCTAAACTGTCCAAGTCCTTCTGCTGACCCCCTGCTTCTTCAAAATTACCTGCTCCTCCACCTAACTTTGTATTGTCTGCAAACCTGGCCACAACATCATCAATTCTGTCATCCAAATCTTTGACATATAATATGAAAAAAGGCAGTCCCAACACAGACCCCTGTGGAACACCATTCAATAGTCACCAGCAACCAACCAGAAAAGGCTCATTAACCCACTGCTCCACACCCCCAAACCAAACACCACTACCTTACCATTTCCAGTTAGCAACCATTATGTGCAGACTCTCCTGAGCCTTTATGAATATCCAGTCAATATATATAGTATATAAGCTAAGTACAGACATTTTTGTTATTGTGTTCTTTATCTTATTAGAAAATAAAAGCAAGGATGTACTGCTAAAGCTTAATAAGATATTGGTGAGTCCTCATTTGGAGTACTGTGAGCCGTTTTGGGCCCCTTAAAAAGGAGAGGGTTCAAAAGATGTTCACAAAAATGATTCTGAAATTGAAAGACACATTATCTGGGGAACGTTTGATGGCTCTGGGCCTGTATTCACTGGAATTCAGAAGATTGAGGGAAGATCTTATTAAAACCTATCGAATGTTGAAATGCTTCAATGGAGTGGATGTGGAAAGGATGTTTCCTATGGTGGGGAAGTCAGAGACCAAAGGACACAGCCTCAGAATAGGGGAAGTGTCCATTTAGAATGTGGCTGAGGAGGAATTTCTTTAGCCAGAGAATGGTGACTCTGTGGAATTTGCTACCACAGGCAGTTGTGGAGGGCAAATCACTGGGTATATTTAAGGCAGTGGTTAATAGATTCTTGATTAATCAGGGCATGAAGGGATACTGGATAAAGGCAGGTGTTTGGGCGGAGAGGGAAAATTGGATCAGCCATAACGAAATGGCAGAGCAGACTCGATGAGCCACCTGGCCTCATTCTGCTCCTATATGTTACCATCTTATTTTTGGCATATCCTGGACAACGTGAAATTACACCCACAGTGTCCAACCTCTTGACGTACATGACTCAGAATGATGTCCGAGTGATGGAGATCCTTTGCCAATATTACAGCCTGTTAGGCTCTTTAGGCATGGCAGCCCTACTAAGCCGTCCACCAACTCTCAGACACTATCTTCAAGAGCTGTATTAAGCCTGAAAATATGGTTGTTCTTTTTCACATTTTCTCTATTTTGCAAACTTGAGAATTCATCAGGAAAGCTGTTTCTTTGGCAAAATTCGGTGATCTCCCTTTCAGCCTTTCTGAGCTTCTCCACTAAGAGACAATCTCGGCTCTTCTGACCGTTGGTTTTCCCAATCTTTCTCCCCAAGGAATACCCTTGTTGTTCATCCGAGTCAGACTGAGCAAGAGCAATATTGAATTGCTTCCTCTTCTGACTAAGAAACAAGAGCAGGTTCGTAAATCTAAGAATTTAGGCCACTGGTTTCCTCAAATGAGTCCAGAATGAGAAATGATAGATTATAGCTGTTATCATGTCGACCTCCTCTTCAACCTGCATGGTATCCATTGTAACACTCTTTTTGACTTCCAGATAATCTAGGAGAAGTTCTCCAGCACAATTGGGATTCACTGACTGTTCCCTTTAAGGCTGAAGAAGATACTGAGGCCCTGACACCCACATCTCATTCTTCAGGAAGGCTTTCATCTTCAACCCTCTTGAGGCTATGTCTGACAGGTAGCGTGGAGTGTTGACATTGAACATAGAAATCTACAGCACATTACAGGCCCTTTGACCCACAATGTCATGCTGACCATGTAGCCTACTCTAGAAACTGCCTAGAATTTCCTACTGCATCACACTCTATTTTTCTAAGCTTCATGTACCTATCTAGGAGTCTCTTAAGAAATGACACCTTAAGAATTTCTGAGACTCTGCTTGCACTGAAGGTTCTGAACCTAGAAGTTTCATTCTTGATATGCTTCAGCACAGAAGTACTATCAGTCAGAAACTCTGAGTCAGGAAGCTGTTTGTGTGGCTCCTTCCTCCACAATTTGTCCACACGATTGCCGTCATAGCAGCGGTGAGCTCCATGTGAGGGTTGGAAACTGACTTCAACAGAGCTTCCCTAGATTTTCCTATGGTAAAAGCATTGTGCACCTGAGTGTCTTTGTTGTGCAACAACAGGTAGGTCATTACTCCATCGCCATCTTCAATTGTGTATGTAAAATAGTATAACTGTGCAGCAGTACCTTCAAAATCCAGGGGTTTCAAACGTCTAATAACATTGAAATCTTCAACTGGCAGAGTTCTTCCAATCAGCTTGTCTGCTCATGAGCAGCTGATATTGTATAGTGTCATCCCAGCCAAGCCCTTTCTTACATTGATCTTGTAAGATCTTTTTAGCAGATAGAATCACTGGACTCAAGATTCCTAGAGATTCATAGATGGTCTAACTGTGGAGAGGATCGTCCTTTAGGTGAGTGGCCTAACTTGGATTGTGACTGTAAACTTGAAAGTATCAGACTAAATGCACCATTGCATACCTAGAACTGAAGGAGTACATTTATCCAAATCCTTCATTTCTTTCTCTCTTTGCTCTTCTGGTATCACAGACAGTACATTATGTCTGTTGCTTACCCACATTGTGAGTTGAAAACTGCCTTTAACACAAGCGGATACCAGGTCATGATAGAGAGACGCTTCTTCTTCCTCGAGACACTGACACAAGATGGTCATCAACATAGAGGCAATGCAAAATCTTATTCACCATCTTGTGGGTGAATTTCTCTTCATTGTCTTCTGGACATTTCCTAAGAGTGAAATTGGCATAGCTTGGTGAAAAAGTTGCTCCAAAGAGATGTACCAACATTCTAGAGAGTCCACCATACTGTATCTTGGCTGAGATCACCACCAGGCCAGGAGAAACTTCAGCAGATCTGCACCTTCTGCTAGTACTTTAACCTGATGAAACATTGATCCAATATCCACCATGATCACCACTGGTTCTTTTCCGTATCTGAACCCCAGTCCACATCAGTGAGCTCATAAACTTATAGTCACTGTTGAAGCTGAGCATTAAGTGATACTCCTTAAAAGATCTCTCCACAGTCAAACACAAAACAAGGTTTCCCTTTTCAGGGGTGATAAAAACACGATGTGGAATATACCAGACTTCCCCATCACTGTACTCTGCTGGCACTCTTTTGGCATAGCCTTTGGAGATGTGATCCTTTGTGAAAGCTGTGTCATCAGTGAGGAATGTCAAATCTATCCAAAACTTGTTTGTTAAATTTAGAGCAGGCTGTTCAATTGTCTTCCCATTATTTGGCCAGTTAACCTACTTTCTCAAAGGTAAACTAAACTGGTAGTGGCCATCCACCAGTTTTGCAAAATTTGCAAGCAGCTCCATGAACTTGTAGTTTTCGCTTGACAAACCAGATTGTTCATCCTGACTGCATTCAGGGAACTCTGCCTTCAGCTACTGCTGCCAAATCTCATTGAATTCCAAAACAGATCCTGTTAACTGTCAGCTCTGACTGCGCACAGCCTCTTCCATCATCATGGTCTCCTTTCAGTGATCCCATCTGTTGCAAGAATCACCCCTTATAATAATATAATAATCAGGGAGGCCTAGAGAGAATCTGTAATTAATGGCAAATACCTTTATTGTCTACATAGAAGAACACATGAACTTACACAATCAAATATGTACCTGTGTTCACACCGACTAAGTTTTCCTAACCTTCCATGAAGAGCCAAAGAACAAAAGATATAATACCAGTTAAGGAGCTTCTGCAGCTGGCCATATGTTCCTCAAGTCCTGTTTTAAATCTCCACATGCCTGTGGGGCTCCTCACATGCACAATGCTGAACCTCCTAGCAAGTTATCGCTGCAGTATACTTAGAAACAAATGTAACACTTACCCAACAGGCTGGTATATGTCTAGGGGAAAAAGAGATCCAGCCACTCACCAACCCCACCTCCTGTACATGCAGATGCTGTGAGAATCAAGTTTATGCCGCGCGTACCACACAATATCAAACTCACACCAGATACCGTTACAGAATACACTTTAAAGATTTTACTAAAACTAAAATCTTACTATGCAATACAGTATATATGAAGGAAAATAAAATAAAGCAAAAGGCGCCAACTTATCAAAGTTCAGTCAGTTTAGTGCACATCGTTGGAGCTCAACCATCAAACCATTCAACCCCTTGTCGCTTGCCTCCGACCTCCATGTCCTCGCACCTGGGACCACCCTGGTGGTCGACCGAGCAGTGCAGTGCACATCCACCTTCCTCGGCATCTCCTTCCCGCCTCCCCTCAAAAGACCGCAAAACTCCCCAAGCTCCCAGCCCCACAAGACAAAATAACATCCCCCATTGGTTAACAAATGAATACAATCCCCATATCAGCAAGTCCAAAGCTAAACAACTGCGAGAAAAAAAAACTTATTAGACATAAAAGCATTCCTACTCTAGCAAACCAAAGAAGCCATTTTGATTACATACACAGTACATTGTACACATAGAAAACATGCAGTACAATACAGGCCCTTCAGCCCACAATACTGTGCCGAACATGTACTTACTTTAGAAATTACCTAGGGTTACCCATAGCCCTCTGTTTTTCTAAACTCCATGTGCCTATCCAGGAGTCTCTCAAAAGACCCTATCTTATCGGCTTCCGTCACCATCAGTGGTCGCCCATTCCACGCACTCACCACTCTCTGCATAAAAAACTTACCACTAACATCTCCTCTGTACTTGCTTCCAAGCACCTTAAAACTCTGGCCTCTCATGTTAGCCATTTCAGCCCTAGGAAAAAGCCTCTGACTATCCACACGTTCAATGCCTTTCATCATCTTATACACCTCTATCAGATCACCTCTCATCCTCCGTTGCTCCAAGGAGCAAAGGCCAAGTACACTCAACTGATTCTCATTAGGCATGCTCCCAATCCAGGCAACATCCTTGTAAATCTCCTCTGCACCCTTTCTATGGATTCCACATCCTTCCTGGAGTGCGGCGACCAGAAATGAGCCCAGTACTCCGAGTAGGGTTTGACCAGGGTCCTATATTGCTGGAACATTACCTCACGGCTCTTAAACTCAATCTCACAGTTGATGAAGGCCAATGCACCATATGCCTTCTTAACCACACAGTCAAACTGCACAGCAGCTTTGAGTGTCCTATGGACTCGGACGCCAAGATCCCTCTGATCCTCCACACTGCCATTACCATTAACACTATATTCTGCCATCATATTTGACCTACCAAAATGAACCTCCTCACACATCGGGTTGAACTCCATCTACCACTTTTCAGCCCCGTTTGGCATCCTATCTATGTCCCGTTGTAACCTCTGACCCTCTGACAGCCCTCTACACTATCCACAACACCCTCAAACTTTGTGTCATCAGCAAATTTACTAAACTATCCCTCCACTTCCTCATCCAGGTCATTTATAAAGATCACAAAGGGGTCCCAGAACAGATCCCTGAAGGACACCACTGGTCACTGAACTCCATGAAGAATATGACCCATCTACAACCACTCTTTGCCTCCTATGAGCAAGCTAATTCTGGATCCACAAAGCAAGGATCTCATGAATCCCATGCCTCCTTACTTACTCAATAAGCCTTGCAAGGGGTACCTTATCAAATGCCTTGCTGAAATCCATATACACTACATCTACTGCTCTACCTTCATCAACGTGTTTAGTCACACCCTCAAAAAATTCAGTCAGGCTCGTAAGGCACAACCTGATCAGACTTGTAAGCTTTTCAGTCTGCTGTAAGTCATCCCCACAGTCGCCAACGTCCTTTTCCTTAGTGAATACTGAAGCACAGTATTCATTAAGTACCTCTAGTTCCATACACACTTTTCCACTGTCACATTTGATTGGTCCTATACTCTCACATCTTATCCTCATGTTCTTTACCTACTTGTAGATGCCTTGGGGTTTTTCTTAATCCTGCTCACCAAGGCCTTCTGGTGGCCTTTTCTGGCTCTCCTAATTTCATTCATAAGCTCCTTCCTGCTAGCCTTATATTTTTTGAGTTCTCTATCATTAACTAGTTTTTAGTACCTTTCATAACCTTTTCTTTTCTTCTTGACTAGATATTCAACAGCCGTTATCCACCATAGTTCCTGTCCCCTACTTTCCTTTCCCTGCCTCATTGGAACATATCTATGCAGAACACCACACAAATATCACCTGAATATTTGCCACATTTCTGCCATACACTTCCCTGAAAACATCTGTTCCCAATTTATGCTTCCAAGTTCCTGTCTGATAGCTTCATATTTCCCCTTACTCCAATTAAATGCTTTCCTAATTTGTCTGTTCCTACCCCTCTCCAATGTTAAGGTAAAGGAGATAGAATTGTGATCACTATCTCTAAAATGCTCTCCCACTGAGAGACCTGAGAGCTGACCAGGTTCATTTCCCAATACCAGATCAAGTACAGCCTCTCCTCTTGTAGGCCTATCTACATATTGTGTCAGGAAACCTTCCTGAACACATCTAACAAACCCCATCTAAACCCCTTGCTCTAGAGATGTCAATCAATACTGGGGAAATTAAAATCTCCAACGATGACAACCCTGTTATAATTGCAACTTTCCAGAATCTGTCTCTCTATCTGCTCCTTGATGTCCCTGCTACTGTTGGTGGTCTATAAAAAACAGCCAGTAGAGTTATTGACCCCTAAAACAGCCAGTAGAGTTATTGACCCCTTCCTGTTCCTAACTTCCACCCACAGAGACTCAGTAGACAATCCCTCCATGACTTCCTCCTTTACTGCAGCCGTGACACTTTCTCTGATCAGCAGTGTCACACCTCCACCTCGTTTGCCTCCTTCCCCATCCTTTCTGAAACATCGCTCTAAGCTCACTTTGTTCATGATACTCCTTGCATTAAAAGTCACATCTCAAACCATCGGTCTGAGCGTATCCCTTCTCTATCACCTGCCTGTCCTCCCTCTCACACTGTTTACAAGCTTTCTCTGTTTGCGAGCTAACTGCCCCTTCCTCTGTCTCTTCAGTTTGGTTCCCATCCCACAGCGATTCTGCTTTAAACTCTCCCCAACAGCCTTAGCAAACCTCCCTGTCAGGATATTGGTCCCCCTCAGATTCAAGTGCAACCCGTCCTTTGTACAGGTCAGTCCTGCCCCAAAAGAGGTCCCAATGATCCAGAATTCTGAATCCCTGCCCCCTACTCCTATCCCTCAGCTATGCATTTATCCTCCCCCTCACTCTATTCCTATACTCACTGTCACAAGAAACAGGTAATAATCCCAAGATGACTACCTTTGTGGTCCTGCTTCTCAATTTTCTTCTTAACCCCCTGTAGTCTGTTTTCAGGACCTCCTTCTTTTTCCTACCTATGTTGTTGGTACCAGTATATACTGTGACCCCTGGCTGTTCACCTTCCCACTTCAAGATATAACCAAATAACAATTACAGCACAGAAACAGGCCATCGTGGCGGTTCTAGTCCGTGCCAAACGCTTACTCTCACCTAGTCCCACTGGCCCACACTCAGCCCATAACCCTCCATTCCTTTCCTGTCCATATACCTATCCAATTTTACATTAAATGACAATACTGAAACCTGCCTCTACCATTTCTACTGGAAACTCGTTCCACACAGCTACAAATCTCTGAGTAAAGAAATTCCCCCTCGTGTTACCCTTAAACTTTTGCCCCCTAACTCTCAACTCATGTCCTCTTGTTTGAATCTCCCCTACTCTCAATGGAAAAAGCCTATCCACGTCAACTCGATCTATCCCCCTCATAATTTTAAATATCTCTATCAAGTCCCCCCTCAACCTCCTATGCTCCAAAGAATAAAGACCTAACTTGTTCAACCTTTCCCTGTAACTTAGGTGCTGAAACCCAGGTAACATTCTAGTAAATCTTCTCTGTACTCTCTCTATTTTGTTGATATCTTTCCTATAATTCGGTGACCAGAACTGTACGCAATACTCCAAATTCGGCCTTACCAATGCCTTGTACAATTTTAACATTACATCCCAACTCCTACACTCAATGCTCTGATTTATAAAGGCCAGCATACCAAAAGCTTTCTTCACCATCCTATCCACATGAGATTCCACCTTCAGGGAACTATGCACCATTATTTCTAGATCACTCTGTTCTACTGCATTCCTCAATGCCCTACCATTTACCATGTATGTCCTATCTGGATTATTCTTACCAAGATGTAGCACCTCACACTTATCAGCTTTAAACTCCATCTGCCATTGTTCAGCCCAATCTTCTAACTGGCCTAAATCTCTTTCAAACTTTGAAAACCTACTTCATTATCCACAACGCCACCTACCTTAGTATCATCTGCAATCCAATTTACCACCTCATCATCCAGATCATTAATGTATATGACAAACAACATTGAACCCAGTACAGATCCCTGAGGCACACCACTCGTCACCGGCCTCCAACCTGACAAACAGTTATCCACTACTACTCTCTGGCATCTCCCATCCAGCCACTGTTGAATCCATTTTACTAATTCAATATTAATACCTAATGATTGAACCTTCCTAGCTAACCTTCCGTGCAGAACCTTGTCAAAGGCCTTACTGAAGTCCATATAGACAACATCCACTGCTTTACCCTCGTCAACTTTCCTCATAACCTCTTCATTTGTCAAACATGACCTTCCATGCACAAATCCATGCTGACTGTTCCTAATCAGACTCTGTCTATCCAGATAATTATACATACCATCTCTAAAAATACTTTCTATTAGTTTACCCACCACTGACGTCAAACTGACAGGCCTGTAATTGCTAGGTTTACTCTTAGAACCCTTTTTAAACAATGGAACCACATGAGCAATACGCCAATCCTCCGGCACCATCCCCATTTCTAATGACATTTGACATATGACATATCATGGACATGAACAGAAACATCCTAGACCCTGGCACCTGGGAGGCAAACTGTATCCCAGTTTCTTTCCTGTGTCCACAAAATTGCCTGTCTGACCCCCTGATTATAGAGTTCCCTATCACTTCCGCCATCCTCTTCCTTTCCCTACCCTTCTGAGCCACAGGGCCAGACTCTGTGCCAGAGACACAGCCACTGTTGCTTCCCCCAAATAGGTTATTCCCACCAACAGTACTGAAACAGGAGTACCTATTGTTAAGGGGAACAGCTACAGGGGTACTCTTTAGTATCTGGCTCTTGCCCTTCCCTCTCTACTTATATCACCCAAGGCTCCGATGTGACTACTTGCCTTTAGCTCCTATCACCTCCTTACTTTCCCTGACCAGATGAAGGGCATCGAACTGCGTCTCCAGTTCCCTAATGCCATCCCTAAGAAGCTGCAGCTCGATGCACCTGGTGCAGATGTGGCCATCCGGGGGGGCTGGGAGTCTCCTTGACTTCCCGTATCTGACACCCAGTACAGAACACCGGCCTCACAAACATATTTACTATTCCTATTTTTCACAAATAACTTACCTCACCTCGACCATTATTGCCGAAGCCCTGTAGAACCAAAGCCCTCCTACTCTGACTCTATCTACTCTCTCACCAGCTCTATACAGCTGTCATCTTTTTAAACCCTTCCCACCAGTCTAACTCGCTGACATCCATGCACCTGCACAGCCATTCCTCGATTAAACCGCCAAAGAAAAAACTGATCACCTTTTAAACACTCCCACTGGTTTAACTCACTGACGTCCACGTGCCAACAGTCGTTTCTCAATTCTATTCTAGAAGATATTTAAATCACTCTTCATTACAGCTGAGATACTGGATGACAGCTAAAGTTGTTCTGCTGTTTTAAAAAAGGCTCTTAAAAAATATACCAGGAAATTATAGACTGCTGAGCCTGACATTAGTAGGTACTGGATATGTGAGTATTTGGATAGAAATGGACTGATTATGGATAGTCAGCCTGGGTTCGTGCATGCTAGGTCACGTCAACCAATATTAAGAGTTTTTTGAGGAAGTTACCAGGAAAGTTGAAGGTAAGGCAGTGTATGTTGACTATATGGATGTTAGCAAGGCATTTCATAAATTCCTGCATGGAAGATTAATCAAGAAGGATCATTACTTCGCATTCAAGATGAAATAGTAAATTGGATTAGAAATTGGCTTTGTATGAGAAGCTAGAGAGTCGTTGTGGATGGTTGGCTATCTGACTGAAGGCCTGAGACTAGTAGTGTGCTGCAGGGATTGGTACTGGGTCCGTTGTTGTTTACCATCATTGATACAGATGACAATGTGAGTAACTGGATTTATTTATTGTTGCCATACAGTGCAGAGTAAGCCCTTCAGCCCGTTCCTGCCGTGCCACCCAGCAATCTATAATTTATCCCCAGCTTAATCATGGAGCAATTCATCATGACCAATTAACCTCCCAACCGGTACTTCTTTGGAAACTGAGAAAAGGCTAAAGGGATCACGAGGGGCAAGTTCTTCACTCAGAGGGTCAACTTATGTCCTGAACTTCGGATTCCACCGCCATTAGGAATATCTGTCGACCATCTTTTGCACTCCAATGTGTCCAATGGAATGAATATTGTGCCAGATAATCTTGTTTGTTTATCTGTGATACAGAGTTCAACGTTGTTTCTATAATTCCAGTTGCCAGATTTACTGTATATATTGCTGGTACTTCTTTTATTTCCTTTATTTAATAGACAATAGACAATAGGTGCAGAAGTAGACCATTCGACCCCTCGAGTCTGCACCGCCATTCTGAGATCATGGCTGATCATTCACTATCAATACCCAGTCCCTGCCTTGTCCCCATATCCCTTGATTCCCCTATCCATCAGATATCTATCCAGCTCCTTCTTGAAAGCATCCAGAGAATTGGCCTCCACCATCTTTCGAGGCAGTGCATTCCACACCTCCACAACTCTCTGGGAGAAGAAGCTCTTCCTCAACTCTGTTTTAAATAACTGACCTCTTATTCTCAATCCATGCCCTCTGGTACTGGACTCTCACAACATCTGGAACATATTTCCTGCCTCAATCCTATCAAATCCTTTAATTATCTTAAACGTTTCAATCAGATCCCCTCTCAATCTCCTCAATTCCAGCGTGTACAAGCCCAATTTCTCCAATCTCTCTGCGTAAGACAGCCCTGCCATCCCAGGAATCAACCTAGTGAATCTACGCTGCACTTCCTCAATTGCCAGAATGTCCTTCCTTAAACCTGGAGCCCAAAACTGTACACAATATTCCAGGTGTGGTCTCACCAGGGCCCTGTACAAATGCAAAAGAACATCTTTGCTCTTGTATTCAATTCCCCTTGTAACAAAGGCCAACATTCCATTTGCCCTCTTCACTGCCTGTTGCACTTGCTCATTCACCTTCATTGACTGGTGAACTAGGACTCCTAGGTCTCTTTGCAATTCTCCCTTACCTAACTCGACACCGTTCAGACAATACTCTGCCCTCTTGTTCCAGCTTCCAAAGTGGATAACTTCACATTTATTCACATTGAATGACATCTGCCAAGTATCTGCCCACTCACTCAGCCTATCCAAGTCTCAATGTATTCTCCTAATGTCCTCTTCGCATGTCACACTGCCACCCAGTTTAATATCGTCAGCAAACTTGCTGATATAGTTTTCAATGCCCTCATCTAAATCATTGACATAAATCGTAAAGAGCTGTGGTCCCAATACAGAGCTCTGTGGTACCCCACTAGTCACCTCCAGCCAGTCTGAGAAACACCCATTCACTGCTACCCTTTGCTTTCTATCTGCCAACCAGTTTTCTATCCATGTTGAAACCCTGCCCCCAATGCCATGAGCTCTGATTTTACTCACCAATCTCCTGTGTGGCACCTTATCGAATGCCTTCTGAAAATCTAGGTACACAACATCTACTGGCTTACCCTCGTCTAACATCCTTGTTACACCCTCAAAAAACTCCAACAGATTAGTCAAGCATGATTTGCCCTTGGTAAATCCATGCTGGCTCGGCCCAATCCTATTTCTGCCATCTAGATGTGCCACTATTTCGTCCTTAATAATGGACTCAAGCATCTTCCCCACGACTGACGTTAGGCTAACAGGGCGATAGTTCTCCGTTTTCTCCTTCCCTCCCTTCTTGAAAAGTGGGACAACATTAGCCACTCTCCAATCTTCAGGAACTGATCCTGAATCTAAGGAACATTGGAAAATGATTACCAATGCATCCGCAATTTCCTGAGCCACCTCCTTTAGAACCCTCGGATGCAGACCATCTGGACCCGGGGATTTATTAGCCTTCAGTCCTACCAGTCTACTCATCACAGTTTCTTTCCTAATGTCAATCTGTCTCAATTCCTCTGATATCTTATGACCCTGGCCCATCCATACATCTGGGAGATTGCTTGTGTCCTCCCTGGTGAAGACAGATCTAAAGTATGCATTAAATTCTGTTGCTATTTCCCTGTTTCCCATAACAATTTCTCCCAATTCATTCTTCAAGGGGCCAACATTGTTCTTAACTATCTTCTTTCTCTTCACATAGCTAAAAAAGCTTTTGCTATCCCTTTTTATATTCCTGGCTAGACTGAGCTCATACCTGATTTTTTCTCTCCGTATTGCTTTTTTAGTTAAGATCTGCTGTTCCTTAAAACTTTCCCAATCATCTGTATTCCCACTCATCTTAGCCCTGTCATACTTCTTTTTCTTTAATGCTATACAATCTCTGACTTCCTTTGTCAACCATTGTGGCCCCTTCCCCCTCTTTGAATCCTTCCTTCTCATTGGAATGAACTGCATTTGCATCTTTTGTATTATGCCCAAGAATATCTGCCACTGCTGATCCACTGTCTTTCCTGCCAGGGCATCCGCCCATTTAACTTTGGCCAGCTCTTCCCTCATGGCTCCGTAGTCTCCTTTATTTAATTGCAACACTGACACCTCTGATCTGCCCCTATCCCTCTCAAATTGTAGATAAAAACTTATCATGTTATGATCACTACTTCCTAATGGCTCCTTTATTACTTCAAGATCACTTATCAATTCCTGTTCATTACACATCACCAAGTCCAAAATAGCCTCGTTCCTGGTTGGCTCAAGCACAAGCTGTTCCAAAAATACATCCCTTAGACACTCCACAAACTCCCTATCCTGGGGTCCAGCACCTACCTGATTCTCCCAGTCCACCTGCATGTTGAAATCTCCCATAATGACTGCATTACCTTTAGCACATGCCAATGTTAACTCCCTAATCAACTTGTACCCAATATCCACGCTACTGTTTGGGGGCCTGTACACAACACCCATTAGGGTCTTTTTACCCTTACTGTTCCTCAGCTCAATCCACACAGACTCTACTTCCCCTGTTCCCAAGTCACCTCTTGCTAAGGACTGAATCTCATTCCTCACCAACAGGGCCACCCCACCCCTTCTTCCCATATTTCTGTCTCTACGATAGCATGTATACCCTGGTACACTCAATTCCCAGGCCTGATCCCCTTGCAGCCATGTCTCCGTTATCCCAACAATATCGTAGTTCCCCATTTTCATCTGAGCTTCAAGCTCATCTGTCTTATTTCTGACACTACGCGCATTCAAGTATAGAATTCTTAGCCCATTCCTCCTCTCTTTGCTTAAAACACTGTCTACTGTACCTAACCCAGCTCCTTGAACTTCCATCGGGCAAACTACACCCTGAATTTTGATGACCTTCTCAAGATCACCCAAACCTTGTACACATTTAACCCCATGCACCTTTTGACCAACCCTCTGGATCTGGATCCCTGCCCCCTGCACATCTAGTTTAAACCCCCCCGAGCAGCACTGGCAAATACTCCTGCAAGAATGTTAGTACCCCTCCGGTTCAGATGTAGACCATCCCTTCGAAACAGATCCCAATGTCCCTGGAACAAAGACCAATTATCCAAAAACCTGAACCCTTCCTTCCTGCACCATGCTCTCAGCCTCGTATTAGTGTGCATAATCATTCTATTCTTCGCCTCACTCGCACGTGGCACAGGTAGCAATCCCGAGATTGTCACCCTGGAGGTCCTGCCTTTCAGCTTCACTCCTAACTCCCTGAACTCTCTAAGCAGGACCCCCTCACTCACCTTACCTACATCATTGGTCCCTACATGGACCACTACATCTGGGTTCATGCTCTCACTCTCAAGAATAGCCTGCACCCGATCTGAGATGTCCCGGACCCTGGCACCAGGGAGGCAACATACCATCCGAGACTCCCGATCTGCCCCACAATATCTCCTATCTGCCCCCTCTAACTATAGAGTCCCATGAAACTATCGCTCTCTTCTCTTCCCTCCTCCCCTTTCTAGTTGAGGGTTCAACCTCTGTGCCAGAGGCAGGACCACTACAACTCATTCCTGGTAGGTCATCCCCATCAACAGTATCCAGTACGGTATACTTATCGTTAATGGGAATGGCCGCAGGGGTGCTCTGCTCTCTCTGCCTGCTCCCCCTGCCCCTCTGGACCGTCACCCATCTGCCTACTTCTTGGTTTTTTGGTGTGACTACCTCCTGATAACTCCTATCTATCTCTGCCTCCACCTCCCGAATGATCCGTAGTTCATCCAGCTCCTGCTCCAACTCCCTAACTCGGTCTGATAGGAGCTGCAGCTGGACGCACCTTTTGCAGGTGTGGTCATCAGGGACAACTGTGTTGACCCTGACCTCCCACATACTGCATACGGAGCACACCACTGCTCTGACTGTCTCCCCCATACCTGAACTGGATTAATAGAATAAGTCTAAAAAGCACCTAGCGACCTTACCTTCTTCCCCTCAGCGAGCAATCACACAAGCTTACCGAAGTCTCCTTACGCCGAAGCCCACTTAGCCAAAGCCCAGGACTCTGCTTCCACGGACTCCATTTCTTCCCATGTTGCTTCTTTTGCAATTTTCTCCGTGAATGGGTTTCCACAGCTTACACTTTGTAGTCATTTTGAAGTGGCTTTTTCATTTTAACACAGCAATTTTTCAGTAGTTGTATGACATCCATAAGATCTTGTACTAGTTGGCCATTCTTGATTGCGGTCCTGCAGCAATTAGAAACCCTCTTCATCTCTATAAGTTTCTAAAATCATGAACAACTCCAAAACCTTATCAATAATCTATACAGATATCAGCTGATCATCCTTCTAATAAGCTTGTTTTGTCTTTTGCACAGAGGTACGAGGAGCCATTTTTCCTGAAGCCAGCACTTCAATTTAAGAAGCAACCATCTAAATTCCTGTTTCAATTGTTTCATCTGTTTCAAATCAGATCTTTGATCAGGGTTTCGTAATGCAGACGCAGCCCACAATGTCACCTTTAAAGTTCAAAATGTTTTCTGTTGTTCTTCATTAAGATTCACAGGATCACCTGAGCACATATTGTCCTTCAACCGATTGCTGAGTGGTTGAGCAATAGTTGATAATCTGCCAATAGCTTGTCAATACATGGAATCAGAATCAGGGTTATTATCACTGGCATGTGTTGTGAAATTTGTTAACATAGCAGCAGCAGTTCAAAGCAATACATTACATAGAAAACAAATTTCGCAACATATGCCAATGATATTAAAACTGATTTTGATGGAATTCCAAAGAAACTAGTTCTTATTTTCTCAGACAATTTGGAAGATAAAAGAATGTTCTTAACCTTTTGTTCCACGCTAAAAATTCTTTACTTGTCTTGGATCGTTCCAAGTTCTAAATCCTGCCAACAACGCCAATAGACAGATGTTGGTGTTTAAATCAAGATTATTTTAAAATCAGTAATAAAACATAAAACTTGTTGCTTTGGGATAGTTTTATTAAAGGTTGATAAAACAGGAAAGGAGCAGTGACAAGGTCTTCTACTTGAAGATAGAAATTAAAGATATGGCACCTAGCATTAAACAGCTATTTTTATACTCAAAGAAAATTTCCATTCAAATCTATAGATAACAATAATTCTCTCCCCAGTGTGTACTCACTGGTGTGTCTGCAGTTGGGATAACTGAGTAAATCCCTTCTCACATTCAGACCAAGTGAATGGCTTCTCCCCAGTGTAAACTGACTGGTTTGCCTACAGGATGCAGAACTGAATGAATTCTTTCCCACACAGAACAGCTGAACGGCTTCTCCCCAATTTGAACTGACTGGTATCCCTCTAGGTTGCATTAACTGAGTGAATCCGTTCTCACGCACAGCAGGTGAATGGCTTCTCCACAGTATGAACTGACTGATGTTCCTTCAGTTGCCATGACTGAGAGAATCCATTCCTACTTTAAGGCAGGTGAACGGCTTCTCCCCAGTGTGAACTCGGTGATGTGACACAAGGTTGGATGACTGTGTGAAACCCTTCCCACATTCAGAGCAGATAAATGGTTTCTCCCCAGTGTGAACTTGCTGGTGTGTCAGTAGTGTGTATGAGTTTGTGAATGCCTTCCCACAGTCTAAGCAGGTGAATGGCCTCTCCCCAGTGTGAACTCGCTGATGTACTTTCAGTTCTGATGACCGAGTGAATTCCTTCCCACAATCTGAACAGGTGAACGGTTTCTCTCCAGTGTGAACTCGCTGATGTTCCTTCAGTTGACATGACTGAGAGAATCCAATCTCACATTCAGAGCAGGTGAACGGCCTCTCCCTAGTGTGAACTCGGTAATGTGACACAAGGTTGGATGACTGAGTAAATCCCTTTCCACATTCAGAGCAGGTAAATGGTTTCTCACCAGTGTGAACTCGCTGGTGTGTCTGCAGGTTGGATTTCTGAGTGAATCCCTTCCCACAGTCTGAGCAGGAGAATGGTTTCTCCTCTGTGTGAACTTGCTGGTGTCTCTGGTACGTGGATGAGTCTGTGAATGCCTTCCCACATTCAGAGCAAGTGAACGGCCTCTCCCCAGTGTGAACTCGGTAGTGTGCCACAAGGGTAGATGATTGAGTGAATCCCTTCCCACATTCGGAGCAGGTGAATGGTTTCTCCCCAGTGTGAACACGCTGGTGTCTCTGTAACGTGGATGAGTCTGTGAATGCCTTCCCACATTCAGAACAGGTGAATGGCCTCTCCCCAGTGTGAACTCGTGAATGTGACACAAGGGTAGATGACTGAGTGAATCCCTTCCCACATTCAGAGCAGGTAAATGGTTTTTCCCCAGTGTGAACACGCTGGTGTCTCTGTAGCGTGGATGAGTGTGTGAATGCCTTCCCACAGTCTGAGCAGATGAACGGCATCTCCCCAGTGTGAACTGACTGGTGTGCCAGTAGAAATGATGACTAAGTGAATCCTTTTCCACACACAAAAAAAAGGGGAATGGTCCCTCTCACATATGAACCCACTGGTGTACCAGCAGGTGAAATGACTGAGGTATCCCTTCCCACAGTCTGAGCAGATGAATGGCCTCTCCTCAGTGTGAACTGATCGCTGGGTCAATAGGTGAGATGACTGAGTGAAATGTTTTCCACATTCAGAGCAGAAGTAAAGCTTCTAATGAGAATGAACTCACTCATGTGTCAGCTATTCAGAGGATCGAGAGAAGCTCTTCCCGCACACAGAACAGTTGAGCGATCTCTCTCCCTGGTGAACTCAGTGGTGTGTCCACGATGGGATGAGTGACTGTATCTCTTCCCATGGTCTGAGCAGGTCAATGTTCTCTCACTGGTGAATTTTCTGATATTTCTTCAATATCATTTACAAAGTGAATTGCTTCCCACAATCGGAACACGTGGAGCATTTCACTACGGTGTGAATTTCTGATGTATCTTCAGGCTGGATGACTGAGTAGATCCCCTCTCACACACAAAGGAGGGGGTGAAAGGTCTTTTTCATACTGTGAACTCACTATGTATCTGCAGGTAAGCTGTGAATAAATCCCTTCACATACTGAGAGAAGGAGAATGATATCTCACTGCGATCAATTCAGAAAGTCGGGTGTCAGATGTTTTGAATCCCTTGTATAATCAATGCATCAATGCATTTGAAAACTGACCTCTAGTGAATAAATGCTGGAACACTTTGGTTCCAGTGGGTTACACAGAGTTACAACAGAAAAGTTCATTTCACACACGGAGTACGTTTCCAGCTGGGATGAAACGCATCTTCATCTTGGTGTTCCCCAGAAAATATCTGGTCACTCCTTAAATATCTGGACAGAGACAGCGAAACAGACGTGATGTTGTGTTTGAAGTTCCCATACACAAATTTTATGCAGATTCTAACCTGTAAAAATATTTGCAAAACACATCAATGGGTGAAGAATATTTCAGGTGAGATTTTAGTCTGTGGTGAGCTCTGACATTATATTGTTACGAAGTTCAACTCAAGGTGGAGGAATTCCCCATCTTCTAATTGGTCACAGTTCAGGCATCCTGACTGACCATCTGATTGTATCCCTGTCTGTACCAGAATGGGCCATTTCTGCCCTTCATCAAACTGTAACTTGGCTCAGTTAGTCTCTCTCCATTAGTATTATCTCAAGTTCTGGTCATGTCCCACAGTGCTACAAAAAGTACTTGATATTATATATCTGATCATAGAGATTTTCTAATTAGTGTGATCCCCTATTCCCAGGTGAACATCACAATAGCAATGCCAATGAATATGGTGTGGAGCAAATTTGTGAACTGGAAGCTACATGTCAGTTGTTACCAAGGACAAAAATGTATAATGTCATTTATGTACCCAGAGAGAATGGTACAAAACAAGTTCACACCTATAGAAACCTCCAAGAACAATTGGAGATAGAAATGAAAGTGATTTTCTCAAGAACCAGATCATTCACGAGGTTGAGGGAGTGATAGAGAGGACATATAAAGAAGTAGTTACACACAAGGTGCAGGACACTGGAAACTGAGTGACAGTCAGGAAGGAGAAAGCAGTTAAACAGCCAGTGCAGATAACCCCTGTGGCCACAATGCTCAACACAGGTATACCACTTTGGAGGGGATGACCTAGCAGAGGGAAGTCACAGCAGTCAGGTCTCTGTGACTCAGAAGGGAAGTGGGATAAGAGGCGAGCTGTGGTGACAGATTCATTAGATAGAGGGAAAGAAAGGTTCTGTGGACGAGAATGGGATTCCTGGATGGTGTGTTGCCTCCCAGGTGCCACAGTCTGGGACATCTTGCACTGAGTCCGCAGATTTCTTAAGTAAAAGGTTGAACACCCAGAGGTCGTGGTCCAAGTAGGTACCAATGATATAGGAAGAGTGATGAGGTTCTGCAAAGTGAATTCAGTGAGTTAATGGCATCTTAAAGATCAAGAATCCAGGATTGTGATCTCAGGATTGCTGGCCATGCCACATGCTAGTGAGGCCAGAACTAGGAAATTTATACAGTTTAATATGTGGCTAAGGAGTTGGTGTAGGAGGGAGGGCATAAGACTTCTGGGTCTTTGGGGTCTCTTTCAGAGGAGGTGGGACCTGTACAAAAGAGACGGTATGCACTTGAACAGAAAGGAGACTAATATCCTAGTGGGAAGGTTTGCTAATGCTCCATAGTGGAATTTAACCTGGCATTGCAGAGGGATGGGAACCAGAGTGTCAGAACAGATAGCGGAGTGGTTGAAGAGACAGATGTTGTTATCACCTCAGGCAAAGTCAGGAACAAAAAGGTTGAGCATGTTGTGTCTAATATCCTGAGCAGTGTAAGAAGTATCATAGGAAAAGTGGATGAGCTCAGGCATGGTTCAACACCTAGAATTATGACATTGTAGCCATTAATAGGACTTGGTTGCATGAGGGGCAGGACTGGCAGCTCAATGTCTCAGAGTTCTTTTGTTTTCGAAGTGATAAGAGCCTGGAGAACTTGACATTGAGCTATTAAGGGTGGAACTGAGAAATAAGAAAGTTTGACCATGGGGCTATATTACAGACCAACCAACAATTCGAGGGATTTAGAGAAACAAATTTGCAGAGAGATTGTAGACTGTTGCAGGAATATAAATTGTTATCGTAGGTGAATTCACAAATTTACAGAGATTACAGACAGTTTCAAGGAATTTAAGATTGTTCTATTAGGTGATGTCAACTTTCCACATGTTTACTGGGACTCTCATAATGTAAATGGACTAGGTGGGATAGAGTTTGTCAAATGCATTCAGATAAGTTTTATTCATCAGTACATTGAGTCCCAAGAGAGAGTGTGTGATAGTGGATCTGCTATTAGGAAATGAAAGAGGGCCGGTGGCAGAAATTTGTATAAGTGAACACTTTTCATCTAATCATCATAATGCCTTTAGTTTCATAATAAATATGCGAAAAGATAGGTCTGGTTGGCAGGCTGAGAGTCTAACTTGGAGAAAGGCCAATATGGATGGTATGAGAACGGAGATGGCAGGAGTGGATTGGAACTGGTTGTTTCTGGCAACAAAAAAGAGGTTCATTGCTGGTAGGCACAAACGAGGTGTTTGTGGAGAATAAATAAATGCAAGAGAGCACTTAAAAAAGAAATCAGGAGGACTAAAAGAAGTCATGAGGTTGCCCTGGAAGACACGATGAAAGAGAATCCTAAGGGGTTCTACAGATATGTTAAGAGCAAAACGACTGCAAGGGACAAAATTGGTCCTCTGGAAGATCAGAATGGTAATCCACTTGCGGGACCAAAAGAGATGGGGGGGAGATCTTAAATCTTTTTTTTTGCATCTGTATTTACTCAGGAGATGGACACAGAGTCCATATCAATGTTTCAGGGAAGTTTGGATAAGTACATTATTAGTAAGTGTACGGAGAGCTTTGGTCCCTGTGCAGGTCAATGGGAGAAGGCCGTTTAAATGATTCTCACAGACTAGGATGTTCGAAGAGCCTGGTGGTGTGCTGTAGTCTCTCTGACTCTGAAGGAAGGAAGGATTTTGTTTCTTTTTACCCCAGACATTGATATTTTCATTCATTGGAAGGTAGACACTTCATCTGAGATTAAATTGAACTCTATATTAGTTCAGATTTCCCCATCCTTAGATTTAAATAGCTGAATATCGACAGTGTCTGGCGGAGAGTGTACGCGTGGTGTCACCATGGATGCCTCTTTACCCAGAAACCGCCACGAACGAGATCTCGGTCTATCTGGGACCCAGCAATGCGCATGCGCGATAAAAATCGCGCCGTCACTTTGGCTCCTCAGCCGAAAGCTGCCGGAGTCCCGGATACGGATCGTGCGGCTGAGAGAGGAAAAGGATCGGGACTGTCCCGGGGTGCAGCGCCACAGTGTGTCCGAAACTCACAGGAATTGTCCTTCAGTCGCGGTGTGGCTGCCGACGAAATCCCCGCCCGGAACCCTGTTCGTACCTGCTCTCGGTCCTCCTGAGGGTCTTGTTCACTCAGCGCATGTGCGATTTCGAGAAAGATCTGCGACCCTCACGCCTGCGCATTTGATCGTCTGATCACCAGCGGCAAATTCTGAAGTGCCGAGGTGTCTGGGTAACTGAGGTGACTCTGTACATGTCTGCAAGCTCCGGTTACCTTATGCCAGGGGTCGGCAACCATTACCACTGAAAGAGCCATATGGACCCATTTCCCACAGAAAAGACAACACTGGGAGCCACAAAACCCGTTTGACATTTTAAATGAAATAACACTGCATACAACGTTTTTTTTTGCCTTTATTTTATGTATAAACAAACTATAATGTGTTGCATTTATGAAATTGATGAACTCCTGCAGAGAAAACGAAATTACATTTCCGCATGCAACAAAAACATTTTGAACTCTGAAAAAAAGACGTTGGGTTGAAGGTTACTCCATGGTTAGCCTATCTTCGATCGAAAAATTAAAAGAAATCGCGCACTGGCGGGTGTCAGGCTTTGGTAGTGGTGATGTATATTAATAGCGATAAAAAACACGTGGCGGTGTGCTACACGCAGCGCTAAGATAACGACACTACTGTCAAAGATAACTTTATTCAAACTAAACAGCCTTGCTTTAAAGCCTCCCTCAACCCGCCCCCCCCCCCCCATGGGCGCGGATGCTCCAAAAGACACGTACTCACAAACCCCTGCAGGCTATCTCCCTTAGCCGGAACGGTGGCTAATTGTGAGCCAGTTCGGATCTGCCAGGAAATGGGGTCGCCTCAATGTTTTATTTAGATTGTACAAGATCACCATAATCTTCAAATTTCGAATTACATTTCAAAAACTAAATGTTTTTGAACCACGGGGAGCCGCAGCACAGAGATGAAAGAGCCGCATGCGGCTCCGGAGCCGTGGGTTGCCGACCTCTGCCCTATGCCATATGGCTCAAAAACCGGTTAGTGTTTTTATGTAGAACACTCTGAGGGACTTTAACTCAATATCAACAGGTATTGGGTGTGTCAGATGTCAAAGTTCAACCCACTTACAAATAGAAAACACACGAGATTCTGCAGATGCTGAAATTTAGAGCCACAGAAAAATTTCTGGGGGAACTCAGCAGGACAGTCAGAATCTAAGCAGAGGAATTATCTGTCCAGGCATGGTGAGGAGTCTTAGCTCCAAATGTCAATTGTTTATTCCTCTTCATAGATGCTGCTTGACTCACTGAGTTCCTCCAGCATTTTGCAAAAATTAACAATTTTTCAATCAATTAGTTTCCAAATGTTGCTAATCTTTCATTGACAGTTGCATACTCCTGCTCTGATTCCCTCTTTCTCCTCCCGATAAAGTCTATCTCCCACATCTTTCCGGACCCCCAGAGCCTTGGCTTTTGCTGGGACTCCCTTTGGTTTCTGAGCCTCATCCATTCAAGATTTACCCACCATTCTGCTGTCAGACAATAGTAGACTTCAGAGTGTGTATTGCAACAACTGAGCTGCATTAGGCACAACCCTTTGAAATCAGTGAAAAGGACCCAACATGTTGAAAAGAGCACAGAAGTTTAACTGTCTGTGACATTCTTCTTTGGCCCAGAGCCCTGAAGAATGAGGAATGTCGGGGACAAAACCACAGTGAGCCCATCGTCTACTTCAGTCTCCAGAAAATCATGCAGGAAATTCCAGGGAAACCTCCTCACCCACGGTGGTGATCAGTTGCAAGCTGTCAGTCGTGGGAAAAATGCTTGAGTCCATTATTAAGGACAAAATAGTGGCACATCTTGATGGCAGTAATAGGATTAGGCCGAGCCAGCATGGATTTACCAAGGGCAAATCATGCTTGACTAATCTGTTGGAGTTTTTTGAGGGTGTAACAAGGATGTTAGATGAGGGTAAGCCAGTGGATGTTGTGTACCTAGATTTTCAGAAGGCATTCGATAAGGTGCCACATAGGAGATTGGTGAGTAAAATCAGAGCTCATGGCATTGGGGGCAGGGTTTCAACATGGATAGAAAACTGGTTGGCAGATAGAAAGCAAAGGGTAGCAGTGAATGGGTGTTTCTCGGACTGGCTGGAGGTGACTAGTGGGGTACCACAGGGCTCTGTATTGGGACCAAAGCTCTTTACAATTTATGTCAATGATTTAGATGAGGGCATTGAAAACTATATCAGCAAGTTTGCTGACGATACTAAACTGGGTGGCAGTGTGACATGTGAAGAGGACGTTAGGAGAATACAGGGAGACTTGGATAGGCTGGGTGAGTGGGCAGATACTTGGCAGATGTCATTCAATGTGAATAAATGTGAAGTTATCCACTTTGGAAGCAGGAACAAGGGGCAGAGTGTTGTCTGAACGGTGTAGAGTTAGGTAAGGGAGAAATGCAAAGAGACCTAGGAGTCCTAGTTCATCAGTCAATGAAGGTGAATGAGCAAGTGCAACAGGCAGTGAAGAGGGCAAATGGAATGTTGGCCTTTATTACAAGGGGAATTGAGTACAAGAGCAAGGATGTCCTTTTGCATTTGTACAGGGCCCTGGTGAGACCACACCTGGAATATTGTGTACAGTTTTGGTCTCCAGGTTTAAGGAAGGACATTCTGGCAATTGAGGAAGTGCAGCTTAGATTCACTAGGTTGATTCCTGGGATGGCAGGGCTGTCTTACGCAGAGAGATTGGAGAGATTGGGCTTGTACACACTGGAATTGAGGAGATTGAGAGGGGATCTGATTGAAACGTTTGATAATTAAAGGATTTGATAGGATTGAGGCAGGAAATATGTTCCAGATGTTGGGAGAGTCCAGTACCAGAGGGCATGGATTGAGAATAAGAGGTCAGTTATTTAAAACAGAGTTGAGGAAGAGCTTCTTCTCCCAGAGAGTTGTGGAGGTGTGGAATGCACTGCCTCGAAAGATGGTGGAGGCCAATTCTCTGGATACTTTCAAGAAGGAGCTAGATAGATATCTGATGGATAGGGGAATCAAGGGATATGGGGACAAGGCGGGGACTGGGTATTGATAGTGAATGATCAGCCATGATCTCAGAATGGCGGTGCAGACTCGAGGGGCCGAATGGTCTACTTCTTCACCTATTGTCTATTGAGATGAACAAAGGTAGATTTAAAGGTACTGATATGGAACAGAAAGACAGGCAGGGGCCAGCTGGACTGAGTGGCCTCTACTATGCAATGGGCATGTGACAGACCCATGCACCTGCGATGCAGGATTTGAAATAGAACTGATTATGTCTCACAGATCTACAATATTAAACTCTAGTCTAATATCAAAGCAAAATGTATTATCGGAGTACATATGTGTCACCACATATAACCTACAGATTCATTTTCTGCGAGCATACATTGCAAATCTATAGATTAGTAACTAAACAGAATCAATGTACAACAAACTGTGCAAGTGCAAATATAAATAATAGCAATAAATAACAAGCATGAACTAACAAGATAACCATTTGTACCTTCTGCCTAATGGCTACAGCGAGAAAAGAGCCTGGAGGTGATCTTGATGATGATGGATGCTGCTTTTCTATGGCAACATTTTGTGTGGATATGCTCAGTGGTTGGGTGGGCATTACCCATGATGTACTGGACCAAATCCACCACCTTTTGTAGGATTTTCCACTCAAAGGCATTGGTGTTTCCATGCCAGACTGTATTGCTGCCAGTCAGCACACTTTCCACTACACATGTATAGAAATATGTCAAAGTTTTTGAAGTCATGCCGAATCTCTGCAGAATCCTAAGGAAGTAGAGGCGTTGTTGTGCTTTCTTTGCAATTATATTTATATGATGGGTCCAGGACAGGTCCTCTGTGAAAATGACAGCTCAGAATTTAAAGGTAGTGACCCTTTCCACCTCTGATCCTCTGATGTGTACTGGCTGATGAACCTTTCTCTGGTTTCCCTCTCATGATGTCTACAGTCAGTTCCTTGGTCTTGTGACAATAATGAGTGGATGCTGCTATGACACCCCTCAGCCAAATTTTAAATCTCCTTCCTGTGTGCTGATTCATCACCACCTTGAATACAGCCCACAACAGTGGTGGCATCAGCAAACTTGAATATGGTGTTGGAACTGTACTTAGCCATTTAGTTATAGGTGTAATATGAGTAGAGCAGGGGGCTAAGCTTACATCCCCTTGGTGATGCTGTACTGATGGAGATGTTGTTGCCGATCCGAACAGACTGGGGTCTGCAAGTGAGGAAATTCAGGATCCAGTTGCACAAGGGAGTATTGAGGCCCAGGTCTTGGAGTTTACTGATCAGTTTTGAGGGACTGATGGTGTTAAGTGCTGAGCTATAATCAATAAAGAGCATCCTGATGTATGCATCTTTACTGTCCAGATGTTCCAGGGTGTGTGAAAAGCCAATGAGATGGCATCCACTGTGGACCTGTTGCTTTGGTGAGCAAATTAGAGTGGATCCAAGTTGCCACTCAAACAGGAGCTGATAGGCTTCAACCTCAGTCTCTCAAAACACTTCATCACTGTGGATGTAAGTGTCAGTGTCAGTGTAAGCCTCAGTCCTAGGTGTGATAAGTAGTCACAATATCTGTAGAATCTGACATTAATAATGTTGGGAACTTGCCCCTAGATTCAGTCACCATGACGGTTAACATTCATTTTAACATACATCTCACTTGAACTTCCTCCCTGATGTGATGTTGCTGGTGCTTCAGCAGGTGGGATGACAGAGTAAATCTCTTTGCTCACTCTGGACAGAAGTGTGGCTTCTACTTGCTGTGAATTTGCTGGAGCCTCACAAGATGGTTAACTGAATTAAAACCTTCCCACACTCAGAACAGTTGTACACCTACTCCTCTGCATCAATTGGCTGGTGATTCAGTAGCTCTCAGGTTGCAGTACTTATAAATCCTTTCCCACACTTGGAATAGATGAATAGTCTCTCCCCAGCATGAGCTCACTGGGGTGTTTCTGCAGGTTGGATACTCAGATGAATCCCTTCCCACACATGGAGCAGGTGAACGGTTTCTCCCCTGTGTGACTTTGCTGCTGTATCTGTTGGTGCAGTGGCCCAGTGAATCCCTTTCAAAATGAGAGACAATGAATGGCACCTCACTGCTATCAGCTCTCTGGCCGTTCATCAGGTCAGATCACAGACGTGTTCATGGATTTGGGTTCTCCTTGCTTCAGCTGGTGTGTTGTCTTCTCAATCATCTCCTCCTCCACATCCTAGTGGGAATAAAAGGATTCTTTTCTAGTTGGTAGCCAAGTGACTAGTGGTGTTCCACAGGAGTCTGTGTTAGGACCGCTTCTTTTTATACCATATATCAATGATTTAGATGATGCAGCTTCAGCCTCTCAGTCATTTCCTCCTCCACCTGCAAGGATCTGTGGCAATGAAATGCTGAGCAACTGACAGACTCAGCAGAACTGACGTGCTGTTGTGTTTGAGGTTCTCATACACGAATCCTTTGCCTTTTCTATCCTGTAAAAAGTTTACAAAGTACCTCAATGGGAGACAGACAATATTTCAGCTAAGATCAAGTTAGTCTTTTCCATGACCTCTGATACCACACGGTTACAGTGAGGCTCAACACAGTTTGGAGGAACAACACTTCATCTTCTAACTGGGCACAGTTCAGGCATCTGGACACAACATCAAATTCATTGTTAATCTGTCTGTATCAAAATGGGTAATTTCTGACCTTCATCAATCTGATTTGGCTCAGTTTCTGTCTCTCATAGTGTCATAGTAAAGTACAGCACAGAAACAGGACATTTGGCCCATTTAGTCTGTGCCAAACCATCAATCTGCCTGCTCCCCTCGACCTGCACCCAGACCTTATACCTCCATATGCCTCCCATCCATGTACCAATCCAGTTCAGTTTCTTTAATATTGAAATCAACCACACATCCATCATTTGTGCTGGCAATTCATTCCACATTCTCACCAGCCTCTGAGCAAAGATGTTCTCTCAAATATTTCTCCTCTCACCCTTAACCCATGACCTCTATTTGTAGTCTCACCCACCCTCAGTGAAAAAAGCCTGCTTGCATTTACCCTCTCATAATTGTGTATACCTCTATCTAATCTCCTCTCAGTTGATTGTTAACCTTTCCCTGTAACTCAGGTCCTCACGTCCCAGCAATAACCTTGTAAATTTCCTCTACATTCTTTCAAACTTATTTACATCTTTCCTGGGTGTAGATGACCAAAACCTGGATGCAACATTAAATACAATTCCAAGATAATATCCCATCTCATGTACTCAATATATTGATTGATGGAGGCCAAAGCACTAAAAGCATACTTTATTCCCCTGTCTACCTGTGAAGCTACTTTTAAGGAATTATGGATCTGTATTCCCAGGTACTTCTGTTCTGCTGTACTGCTAATCTGGTGTGTTTGGTCCTCCAACTGTAATATCTCACAATAAAATCCTTCTGCGATTTTTCATCTAATTGTTCCAGCTGGTCCAGATCCTGCTGCAAGCTTTGATAGACCTCTCACTGTCCACTATACTCCCAATCTAGGGGCCATCTGCAAATTTGCAGATTCAGTTTAACATGTTACCATATTAGATGACAAAAAAAGACCCAGTACCGATCCCTGCTGCTCACCACTAGTCACAGGCATCCAGGCAGAGAGGCAACCATCTCCAACCGATTGCTGGTTTCTTCCCTGAAGCCAACGTCTAATCAGATTTACCACATTATTCTTAATACCAAGTGACTGATGCTGCTTGATCAGCCTCCCTATGTGGGACCTTGTCAAAGGCCTTGCTAACACCCACATTGACAACATGCAATGCCTTGTCTTCATCAATTTTCCTGCTAACATCCTCACAAAATTCTATAAAATAGTTAAACATGACTTACCATGCACAAAGCCATGTTGACTGTCCCTAATAGATCCCTGTCTATCCAAATGCGCATATTTCCAGTCACTTAGATTACCTTCCAGTAATTTTCCCATACTGACTCACCGGTCTTTAATTTCCTGGTTTATATTTAGAGCCTTTTTAAAACAACAGAACAGTAGCAATCCATTAACCCTCCAGTACCTCACCCATGACTAAAGATATTTTAAATATTACTGCTAGGACTGTTGCAATTTCTCCCAAGTCTCTTTACATCCCAGATTTCTGAACTTTCTCCCTGGGGCTCAGAAGGGTAAGGAAAGGAAGAGAATGGCAGGAGTGATAGTGGACTCTATAGTTATGGGGTCAGACAGACGATTCTGTTGTCACAGGAAAGAAACACAGGTAGTAGTTTGCCTCCCAGGTGCCAGGATCCAGGATGTCTCTGATCACGTCCACGATATCTTGAAGAGGGAAGGAGAACAGCCAGAGGTCTTGGTACATATTGGTACCTACAACATGGGTAGGAAAAGGGAGGGGTTCCTGAAAGCAGGCAGTTAGGAAGGAAGTTGAGAAGCAGGAGCTCAAAGGTAGTAATCTCAGGATTACTGCCTGTTCCATGTGATAGTGAGTATAGGAATAGATTGAGGTGGGGGATAAATGCGTGGCTGAAGGATTGGAGCAGGGGGGCAGGCATTCAGATTTCTGGATCATTGGGACCTCTTCTGTGGCAGGTGTGACCTGTAGAAAAAGGACAGGTTGCACTTGAATCTGAGGGAGACCAATATCCTGGCTGGGAGGTTTGCAAAGGCTATAGGAGAGAGTTTAAACTAGAATTGCTGGGGGGTGGGAACCAAATTGAAGTGATGGAGGAAAGGGAGGTTGGCTCACAAGTAGAGAAAGCTTGGAGACAATGCAAGAGGGAGGATAGGTAGGTGATAGAGAAAGGATGCACTCAGACCGATGGATTGAGATGTGCCTATTTTAATGTGAGTAGTATTATGAATAAAGCAGATGAGCTTAGAGCATTGATTAGCACTTGGAGCTATGATGTTGTGGCCATTACAGAGCCTTGGATGGTGCAGGAGCAGGAATGGCTACTTCAAGTGCTGGACTGTAGATGTTTCAGAAAGGACAGGGAGGGAGGCAAGAGAGTTGGAGGTGTGGCACTGTTGATCAGAGATAGTGTCACAGCTGCAGAAAAGGAGGAAGTCATGAAGGGGTTGTCTAAGGAGTCTCTGTGGGTGGAATTTAAGAATAGGAAGGGGTCAATAACTCTACTTGGTGTTTTTTTTTATATAGACCACCCAATAGTAGCAGGGACTTTGAGGAGCAGATAGGGAGACAGATTCTGGAAAGGAGTTGTACCAGAAAGCCAACTGTATAATATGGGGCAATTTTATGTCGTAGTAACATGTTATTGGGCATGCGCTATTGGGCGCGTATTGCTCTGTATATAAGTGTTCAATTCGGTTTTAGTTAGTAAAGAACCCTGTTAACATAGTTTCAGTGTTTTTATTAATGATATTGTTGTGTAAACGGCCACATACACAACAAATTGGCCATGAGGTTAATGAACCTGCATCGTATCGGAACTCCGTGATTTAGTTGAAAACGGTACTCAGAAGAGGCAGTGAGGAGGCGAGTCTGGAAAAGAAGTGGGAGCAGCCTGAGTCGGAAACGTCGGGAGATCGAAAGACACAGTCAGAGCCACGGCGCGTCCAGGCAAGACCAGCCGGTGCTTAACCTCAGGGCTGAGGGTTTGCCTGCCCCAGAAGGGAAGGAGAAAATGGACCGACACACGCATCTAAGTGTGCGCTCGCAACGCTAGCAAAAAAAAAGGTCATGTGAATCAAAAAGAAAACAAGGGACGGGGCTAAATTGACATAACAAGGATAAATTAACATAACAAGGATGGCGTTAATTGGAACCATTACAGCATTTGATTGTGGCATTGAAAACTGGGCAACTTATATTGAAAGAATATTTGTATTGTGATGCTAACGATGTTAATGAAGAAAAGAAAGCCAGCTTCTTACTTTTGGTGTAATGGGCGTGAAAACATGTGGGTTGCTACGGAGCTTCTTAACCCCTGAAAAGCCAGTTGACAAAACGTTCAAGCAAATAGTAGACACTCTCCAACATCATTTAAACTCCAAACCATTAGTCATTGCTGAAAGATTTAAATTTCATAAACAGAATCAGACCAAAGATGAAAGCATTTCTGAACACAAAATACTCTGTAGGTGCTGAGGTCAAAGCAACATGCACAACATTTTGGAGGACCTCAGCAGGTCGGGCAGCATCCATGGAAACGAACAGTCAACGTTTCGGCCGAGACCCTTCATCAGGACAGAAGAGGGAGGGGCAGGGTGCGGGGAGGGTGGGAAGGAGAAGGCTGGTAGGTGCCAGGTGAAAACCAATCAGAGGAAAGATCAGGGGGTGGGGGAGGGGATGCAAGGGTGGGATAGTTAGGAAAGGTGAAGAAGGAATGTAAGGGGAAAGCACTATGGGTAGTAGAAGGAGGCGGAACCATGAGGGATTTAATAGGCTGCTGGTGGAGGAGGAGGCAGACTGAAACTGGGTTGGGGGAAGGGAGGGGGAGAGAATTACCGGAAGTTGGAGAATTCAATGTTCATGCCAAGGGGCTGGAGACTACCCAGACCACCACTCCTCCAACTTGAGTTTGGCCTCATCATGGCAGTAGAGGAGGCCATGTTTGGACATATCCAAATGGGAACGTGAAGCAGAGTTGAAGTGGGTGGCAACTAGGAGATCCTGTCTGTTATGGCGAATGGAGTGGAGGTGCTCGACAAAGTAGTCCCCCAATCTGTGTCGGGTCTAACCGATGTAGAGGAGGCCGCACCAGGAGCACCGGATGCAATAGGTGACCCCAACAGGCTCACAAGTGAAGTGTTGCCTCACCTGGAGGAATTGTTTGGGACCCTGAATGGTGGTAAGAGAGGAGGTGTAGGGACTTGTGTAGCACTTATGCTTGCCAGGTGGGAGATCCGTGGGGAGGGATGTGTGGACTAGGGAGTTGCAGAGGGAATGATCCCTGCAGAAAGCGGAGAGGGGTACAGAGGGAAAGATGTGCTTAGTGGTGGGGTCCTATTGAAGGTGGCGGAAGTTGCAAAGGATAATGTGCTCAATCCGGGGACTGGTGGGGTGGTAGGTGAGGACAAGGGGAACTCTGTCCCTGTGGTGGTGACAGGAGGATGGGGTGAGGGCCGAAATGCGGGAAATGGGTGAGGGCATCATTGATGATCGTAGAAGGGAAACCATGATCCTTGAAGAAAGAGGACATTTGAGATGTCCTAGAACGAAAAGCCTCATCCTGGGAGTGAAAAAAGTTGGGGAGCAGTACCAGTATAGGTTTGGAGCATAGACTGTTCTTCATATCCAACAAAGAGGCAGACATAGCTGGGGCCCATGCAAGTGCCCATAGCTGTACCCTTAGTCTGAAGAAAGTGGGAAGAGCCAAAAGAGAAGTTATTAAGTGTGAGTATCAGTTCTGCCAACCAGAGGAATGTGGTAGTGGTGGGGAAATGGTGAGTTCTATTGTCCAGAAAGTAGCGAAGGGCTTTGAGGCTTTCTTGATGGGGAATGGAAGTGTATAAGGATTGGACATCCATAGTGACAATGAAGCATTCGGGAATGGGGAACTAGAAGTTATTAAAGAGGTGGAGGGCATGGGATGTATCTTGGATGTAGATGGGGAGGGACTGAACTATGGGTGACAAACTAGAGACCAGGTAGGCAGATTCAAGTTCGGTGGAGCAGGAGCAGGCCGAAACTATGGGTCTACCGGGACAGTCAGGCTGTGGATCTTGGGGAGGAGGTAAAACCAAGCAGTGCAGGGTGTGGGAATTATGAGGTTTTTTTGGCTGAGGAGAGCATTTCTGAATATTGTGCGGAATTGCACAAATTATCAGAACATTGTCGATTTGGAGCTGGTCTATCAGACATATTGAGGGATAGGTTAGTGTGTGGCATGTATTGTGAAACCACACAGAAGTAGTTCCTGTGTGAAAAAGACCTTATATTTGAGAAAGCGCAAAACATCTCAATATCATTAGAAACAGTTGCATGAGGAGCTTCACAGATACAACAAAAATTTCTGGAATATGCTATGAATAAAATGTCACTGCACAGAAATGAAGGAAAGAAGTGTTACCGTTGTAGGAACAGGTCACATGACCCTGATGTTTGTTGGTTTAAAGACAAAGAATGCCGAAACTGTGTCAAACAGGGCCACACTGGCAGAGTATGCAAAGCTAGTAAACAGCAGGAAAAGGACAAAATACAAGAAACAACAAACCTCAGAAAGGAAAATACAATAATGTGCACAAATTGAAAGAAAACAATGCTGATGAAAACTACTCAGTCAAAAGGGAATTGTCTAGTCTGCAACTTCACAGCGTGAAAGAGACAGATGATTGAAGAGTAATATGGATCACTCCAGAAGTGGCAGGCGTGAGACTGAAAATGGATTTGGACACAGGCTCAACTTTAACAGTGATCTCTGTACATGACTACAATCGACTGTTTTCTCACATACCTCTGAAATGAACTAAACTACTGCTAAAGACTTACGCAGGACAGAGAGTGCGTCCCAAAGGTAAAGTTAAAGTGACAGTGACCTACAGAGACAAAACACAGCAGCTGAACCTCTATGTACTGAAAAATGGAGGACCACCATTGCTGGGATGTGAATGGCTCAGGAAGATCCAGTTGGACTGGCACACCATCAAGACACTAGATGTGTCAGCAAAGGAGGGCAACAAGACTACATCTGAGAGACTGTCACAAATACTTGCTGACTCTGAGGAAGTGTTATTGAAAGGAATAGGAACACTTCAGGGCATGAAGGCAAAGATTGAGATTGAGGAAAACGCTTGTCCAAAATCTCACAAAGCCAGACCAGTGCCATATGCAATCCGTCCTACAGTAGAGGCAGAGCTGAAAAATCTGGAGCAGACTGGGGTCCTGTCAAAGGTAGACTGGAGTGAATGGGCCACGCCTATTGTTCCAGTGATGAAGAAAACCTCTAGCACAAAACCAGGAAAACCAAGCAAGGTGTACATATGTGGCGAATTTACAGTGACTATCAACCCAGTGCTCCACACAGTACAGTATCCCCTACCCCGTATTGAGGACATTTTTGCTTCCCTGTCAGGAGGGGAACACTTCACAAAAATTGATTTGACCCAGGCTTATCTCCAAATGGAAATCGAGGAATACTTGACAATAAATACACACAAAGGACTTTGCCAGTACAACAGGTTGGTGTTTGGGATAGCTTCAGTGCCTGCAATCTGGCAAAGGGCCAAGTTCTGCAGGGGATTCCAGGGACTCAGTGTTACCTGGATGACATCATTGTCACTGGCAAGAATGACGACGAACATCTTTCTAACCTAAAACAAGTGCCCACCACGAGAATATGGGCGCAGAGCTAATCGACAGAAGTGTGAGTTTTTCAAAAAGGAAATTTCATACTGTGGACGTGTGATCAACAAAGATGGCTTACACATGTCTCAAGACAAGATAGGAGTGCGCTTAAGTCACCACCACCTGAAAATGTGTCTCAGCTGAGAGCATATCTTGGTCTAGTGAACTACTACCACAAATTCTTGCCTAACCTATCCACAGTCCTACACCCACTAAATGCATTATTACAGGCAGGGACACAATGGAGGTGGACTGAGAGCCGGGAGAAAGCATTTCAGAAAACTAAAAGACTCATGACTTCAGATGGGGTGCTCGCGCACTTTAACCCATCCAACCTATCCATTGGATAGGTAAGGACCTATCCAACTAGCTTATAACCCATATAACAACTACAGCACAGAAACAGATCATCTCGGCTCTTGTAGTCCATGCCAAATGCTTACTCTCACCTAGTCCCACCTACCAACGCTCAGCCCATAACCCTCCATTCCTTTCCTGTCTATATACCTATCCAATTTTTTTTAAATGAAAAATCGAACCTGCCTCTACAACGTCTACTGGAAGTTCATTCCACACAGCTACCACTCTCGGAGTAAAGAAGTTCCCCCTCTTGTTACCCCTAAACTTTTGCCCCCTAAATCTCAACTCATGTCCTCTTGTTTGAATCTCCTCTACTCTCAATGGAAAAAGCCTATCCACGTCAACTCTATCTATCCCTCTTATAATTTTAAATACCTCTATCAAGTCCCCCCTCAACCTTCTATGCTCCAAAGAATAAACACCTAACTTGTTCAACCTTTCTCTGTAACTTAGGTGCTGAAACCCAGGTAGCTTGTGATGCCTTGCCCCATAGGATAGGAGCTGTGTTATCGCACAAGTTTCCAGATGGCTCAGAAAGACCAATAGCCTTTGCCTCAAGAACATAACTTCAGCTGAGCGCAACTACACACAGGTTGATAGAGAGGCCCTCAGCCTCGTGTGGGGAGTCACTACCTGTATGGCCAAAATTTTACTCTATTTACTGACCATCAGCCTCTCGTGTCAATTTTCAACCCAAGGAAAGGCCTTCCAGTGATGACAGCACAAAGGCTACAGCGATGGCCCCTTTTCTCAGGAGGTCATAGGTATGACATTGAACACAAGGGGACCAAGCAAAACAGCAACGCAGATGGTTTGTCACATTTACCACTGCCCACTTCCAAGGTAACTACACAAATGAACTCAGCAGAGGTCTTTCACATGACAATAGTTGAACAATTACCAGTAACAAATACCCTCATTGAAAGGGAAACGCGCAATGACCCAACGTTGTCAAAAGTGTATGACATCACGGGATGGCCAGCGTGGGGTAACACACTGTTTCCGGCCTTTTCAGCAAGGAAGTAGCAGTGTCATTGTGTTGGGGAACACTAATGTGTGGCTCACGAGTGTGTGATTCCTTCCAAGCTATGCACCAGAGTGCTGAAGGAACTGCACAAGGGGCACCTGGGTACTGTAAAGATGAAAAGTCTTGCCTGTGCCTATGTGTGGTTGCCAGGAATTGATTAAACAAATTGAGGACATGACCAAGAACTGTGCTGGATGTCAAAAGATCCAAAACACACCATCACAAGCCCCTTGGGAGTGGCCACATCCATTGGTGTGGCACTCATCACCATGGCAATGAGTGCACATCAACTTTGCTGGACCATTCATGTATTCTATCTTTTTAATCACCTTTGATGCACACTCCAATGGCCAGAGGTAATCAAAATGAAGACAACCACATTGGAAAAGGCCATTACAGTGCTGAGGACCATGTTCACCAGGAATGGCATACCAGAGCAAATCTGCACAGACAATGGACAACAACTTGTCTCTAAAGAATTCCAAAGTTTTGTGAAGAACAATGGAATCAAGCACTTTACATTGGCTCATTACCATCCATCCACAAATTACTTGGCAAAAAGATTTTTACAGACATTCAGGAAAGCCCTCAAGGCAAGGGACCACAAAAGTCAACCTCTCCAACAGAAGAAAGACAACTTCCTCCTTGCTTATCGTAATGCAGTACATGCAACCACTAACCAGACTCCAGCGATGATGTTTTTGAACATGAATGAATGTTTCTGAGGTCCCACATGGATCTTCTCAAACCAAATGTACGGCATGATGTAGAGAACAGACAGTTCAAATGCTTGAATGCTAAGTCCATACGGAGCTTCAATGTGGGTCAGTCAGTTCTTGTTAGGGATTACCAGAATGAAAAGCAGCAGCTGGGTATAATTTCCACCATTGACGGGCCACTAATGTATAGAGTACAGGTGGGAGAGGATGTATGGAGATGTCATGTGGATCAAGTCCTGAATGCTCAGGTGGGAAACACAACAATATCTTGCCCTGACTCCCCAGACATAGAAGAAAACACTCCTGATGTGACCATATCAGTCTCGCCCACAGATAAGCCTGTCATCAGGGCTGGGGATCCACCTGATGTACCTGTGGAGACTCATTCCCCAAAGCAAATGTTGTAGGGCAGATGTTACCTGGAGAGGCTGAGAAGACTCCCACAAAGACTTGAGTTAAATTATTATTAGGTTACTTTGTTATAATTTCATATCATTAAGTTATTAACTAAACAGTGGGTGGGTGTTTGTATATTAAGGGTACACATACAATATTTGTTTAATGTAAAAACAGTTGATACATTTTTTAAAGAAAAGGGGAGGAGTGTACCATATAACCTACTGTATAGTATGGGACTATATTATGTCATAGTAACACAGTATTGAGCATGCACTATTGGGAGTGTATTGATCTGTATATATGTGTTCATGTTCAGTTTGAGTTAGTAAAGAACCCTATGTTAATGTAGCTCCAGTCTCCAACATTTTTATTAATGATATTGTTGTGTAAATGGCCACATACACAACAAGAGTAATAATAATAGGGTTGTTGTGGTGAGAGATTTTAATTTCCCAAATATTGATTGACATCTCCCTACAGCGAGGGGTTTATTTTCATTTTAAAATCTTTTTTATCAATTATTATTGAAGATTAACAAAACAAAAAAAAGATACATTAAGTCAATGTCATTATGTACAATAAAGAATTAAATTAGCAAATAACTGATTAACAAAGCTAAGCAATATATCAATAATAAGGAGAAAAAATAGTGTTAAGAATATTTTTTGAAAGAAAAAGAAGGAAAAAAAAGAACTACTAACTAAAAAAAAAACCCCTACTGACAGAAAAAGAACAAAAACAACAACAAAAAAACCCATTTGGGAGCGCAACCCCGAAGCTATACATCATACCAATTTCCAAAAAAAACATCAATCCACCAACTGAAATCCACTTAAAGAAAAATCGGAAGGAAACCATATTAATTAATTCAAATCAGATGATAGTAGCGGGCAACTGAACCCACCTTTTCTCAAAATCGAATCGAGGATCAAAAGTTCGACTTTAATTTTCTCCAAACGAAGACATCGCATCACCTGAGAAAACAATTATATCAAAGTAGGAGCAGAAGCATCTTTCCATTTCAACAAAATAGCCCTTCTGGCCAATAATGTAACAAATGCAATTACATGTTGGTCTGATGGAGAAATACTATGAATATATTGAGGAATTATACCAAATAAAACTGTCAATTTATTAAGTTGTAAATTAATTTTTAAAGCTTTAGAAATTGTAGAGTAAATAGACTTCCAAAAACGTCTCAATACAGAACACGACCAAAACATATGCGTCAATGTGGCTGTCTCGGTTTTACATCTATCACACTGACTATCAACATTAGGAAACATTTTAGACAGTCTTTCCTTTGTCAGATAGTAATGATGTACAATTTTAAATTGAATTAAAGAGTGATTGGCACAAATCGAAGAAGAATTGACCAACTTCAAAATTTGCAACCAATCTTCTGTTATCAGGGTCATGTTAAGCTCTCTCTCCCAATCTTGCTTAATCTTAAGTGAAGGGTAATTGTGCTGTTGTAACAATAAATTATAAATTTTCCCAATAAAACCCTTCACTAAAGGATTCATTTTTAAAATAATTTCTAACAGATCAGAATCTTGTATATATGGAAAATTACATGTATTTTTGTAATAAGTATCTGACCTGAAGATATTGCAGGAAATGTGAATACGAGAGAAAGTATTTAGTTACTAATTTTTCAAAAGACATCAGTAGGCCATCTTGAAACAAATCCATGAAGGACTAAACCCCTTTATTCCTCCAAAGAAGAAGAGTAGAATCACTTTATGAAGGTTTAAATAAATAATTTTGATAAATTAAACTAAAAAGTTTAAATTTTTTAAGAGTAAAAAAATTACAAAGCTGGAACCAAATTTGTAATGACTGCTTAATCACAGAATATAAATTTAAATTAGTAATTTTGGCCAGTTGTACAGGCAGAGATGCTCCTAATAATGAGGTTAAGTGAAAGTGTTTCACAGCATTCAATTCCAAATCAGCCCACAGATGTCGTTCATCTCTGTCAGCCCAATATAACTAAAAACACATATAATGTATATTAACAGCCCAATAGTACATTCCTAAATTAGGCAAAGCAAGACCTCTATCTTTTAAAATTTTTTGTAAATGATATTTAGCAATTCTTGGTCTTTTATTATTCCAAACAAAAGATGAAATAATGGAGTCAACCTGATCAAAGAACTTCTTAGTTAAAAAATAGGGATACTTTGAAATACATATAAAAACTTTGGTAAAATCATCATTTTAACTGCATAAATTCGGCCAACTAACAAAAGTGTAAGTGGATTCCATCTAGAAAATAATTGCTTCATAAAATTCACTAAAGGAACCAAATTAGCTTTATGAAGATCTTTATGATTTTTAGTGATAATAATACCTAAGTATTTAAATGAGTCTGTAACTCTAAAAGGAATGTCATCATATATGGAAGCAGAATCATTTAGGGTAAATAATTCACTCTTATGAAGGTTTAGCTTATATCCCGAAAACATTGCAAAATCATTTAATAGTTTCAATAAACGAGGAATAGATTCTTCAGGATTCGAAATATAAACTAAAAGGTCATCAGCATAAAGAGAGATCTTATGAACAGTCCCATTTATAAGAATTCCATGAATATCTTTAGCTTCACGAAGTGCAATAGCCAAGAGTTCCAGCACCAAGTTAAACAGCAAAGGACTTAATGGGCATCCTTGTCTCGTACCCCGTGAAAGCCGAAAAAAGATCTGCAATTGTTAGTAATAACTGTAGCAATAGGGTTTTTATATATCACTATAATCCACTTATTAAAATTAATACCAAAGCCTAATTTCTCCAAAACATTAAATAAGTATTTCCATTCAATTCTGTCAAATGCCTTTTCAGCATCAAGAGAAACAACAAATTAGGGAGCCTTAGAAAAAGATGAATATATAACATTTAACAGCCTCCAAACATTAAAAAAGGAATAACAGCCCTTTACAAAACGTGTTTGATCTTGAGAAATAATTTTGGCTAAATAGTTCTCCAGCTGATTAGCCATTATTTTTGAGAGAATTTTAGCATCCACATTTAATAATGAAATAGGTCTATATGAAGCACAGTCAGCAGAATCTTTATCTTTCTTAAGAATTAAAGAAATAGAAGCTTCATAAAATGTGGGAGGTAACTCTCCTAACAAAAAAGAATCTTCAAGCTTTTCCAACATATATGAAGAGAGCAATTTTTCAATTTTTTAATAAAATCCTACAGAGTAACCATCCAGTCCAGGAGCTTTACCAGATTTCATTCAAAAAATAGCTTTCTGAATTTCACTTTCAGTAATAGGAGCATCAAGAGATTGTTGATCTTTAACAAAAATTTGAGGAAAATCGATCTTTTGTAAAAAGGCATTCATTTTGGAAGAATCAACTGGACACTGAGATTTATAAAGTTACATATAAAAGTCTTGAAAAATTTAATATTTTCATAATTGCATGCTAAACTACCATCCCCCTTAAGAATTTTTAAAATTTGTCTTTTAGCTCTAGCTGCTTTTAATTGAAATGCTAATAGCTTATTATTTTTTTCTCCAAACACATAAAATTGACTTTTCAATTTAAGCAAATTACTTTCAATAGGATAAGTTAATAATAAATTATATTGTGATTGGAGTTCAACTCTTTGTTTAAATAAATCAATGTTAGGAGAGACCGCATAAATATTATCCAAGTATTTAATTTGTTTGGAAATGTTATCTAACTCTGTTTTTGTCTGTTTCTTAAGCTTAGCTGAATAGGAAATTATTTGACTATGCAAATATGCTTTAAATATGTCCCATATAGTCAATTTCGATACATCTCCCAGACTGTTAAAAAGAAAACAATCTTTTATCTGAGTCTCAATAAATTTGACAAAGTCCAGACTTTGTAATAAATTCTCTGGAAAACGCCAGGGAAAATTTGCAATAATGACATCATTCAATTCAAAAGCTAAACTTAAAGGTGCATGATCCGAAAGATCAATAGCATCATACTCACATTTCTGGACTTCGGACAAAAATTGGGGATCAACTATAAAGTAATTGATTCTTGAATATTTTTTGTGAACATGTGAAAAAAAAGGAATAATCTTTATCATTAGGATGTAAATATCTTCAAATTTCAACCAGGCCAAAATCAATTAGAAAAGAGTTAATAAGTGATGCAGAACAACTCAGAAGCCGCTGATTGGTTGAACTCTTATCAATCAAAGGATTTAAACAACAGTTAAAAACACCACCCATTAACAACATATATTCATTTAAGTCTGGCAATAAATCAAATACATTTTTAAAAAAGGAAGGATCATCTCCATTAGGTCTGTGTTGCCTTTATGGCATTTGTTTAGTTTATAATATTTTCACTTTAGTAATTCATTTGTTAGCATTTTCTAGTTAAAGTTAGGATTGTTTAAAGTAAATTCGTTGTCTGTGATATATCGCGGCATGCGATGACGTTACATCCGGTTTCGCCGCGTCTTGTGGGAAAATAACAGTTTGGAGAAACGGGAAGGAGGGGGCTCACATGTGTAGGATCAGCGCAAGAAAAGTTGTCTTTCTATGCACTAGAAACGTAGTGAAGCAACGCCGTAAGTTCATGAGATAATCGATATGTTGAATTAAAATGTTAACGCTGATTCTGTTAAAAGTAATAATGGTTGATAAGGTTTATGTTTTCATTAGTTAAAGAGTTGCGGATAGTTTGTGTTGAAGTGCATTTAAAGCAGTCAATGGCGTAGGTAGGTTCTGACTGTATGCTGCATTTTAATATAATGTAGTTGTTGTAGTTTACTTTTGCAAGTATTTACGATGTAAATGTGATATCAAGAAGGAAACAAATACTGTACAAATTTTGTATTGTTTTATCAACAGTTTTCACCATACGTTAATGAGGAAGAGTGAACAGTAAACGGTTAATCTTACTGCGATCCTGTTTTCATTGACTACGGTTTACCTCGGTGTTTAGTTCAGCGTTCTCTTACACCTGAGCGAGAACACTACAAGGTCTATATAAGTTAACCAGAACAATTTTTCTATTACAGATTGTTCCTTTAACAATTAAAAATCTACCATTAATATCTGACACAATATCTTCTTGGATAAATAAAATATTAGATTTAATAAAAATAGATACTCCCTTTGTTTTATTTAGCCAAGTAGCATTAAATTGAAGGCCCTTCCACATTTTAAAAGATCTATTTTGATCGCCCATTTTGATATGTGTTTCTTGAACAAAAATTATATTGGGCTGGAATCGATTAATGACTTTAAAAGTCTTCTTTTGCTAAATAGGATGATTCCAACCACGTACATTCCAACTTATAACATTTATCTGTTTAATTGCCATAAAAAAAAGATTTTATTTTACTTAACGTATAAATGAATGCATAACAGCACAGGCTAACAAAAACTAGCGGTGATAAGTACAACCATACACAAAATATGCATCCTCTGGAACTCCGTAATGGGAAAAAAATACCAAAAAGAAAACTAACATTAATCTTACAATTGATCCTATAAATCAAAAATAACCCCAATCCACTCACTACCCCAAAAAGCCTGAAATTCAGCAAAAAAAGCTGAAATGCCTCCCCATAGAAGAAAAAAAGAGAGAGATTCTGCGAACTGCTCATTTTATAAAAGTGGTTTTAAAAAGCTTTCCTTAATTCTTCCCCCTAGTTACAAAAAAAGACAACATCCGGCCCTAAAATAAATAAGTCCTACAAAGGAAAAAAATATTTTGCTAAATATAAAAAGCCTAACACTACAAAGCAACACAACACCATATCAAGTAATGTTAAGAAGTTCTAATATATATGCAATTTAAGTATCAATTTACTTTAATACCTTCCATTACTTTGCAGAGTATTATTGTACTGAAACCATAAAAACTGGTAAGGCTAGGTAATCATTAAAACATGGAACAGATTCCCAGCTGAAATGGTTAATACAAGAGGACAGAATTTTATGGTGGTCAGAAGAAAGTATAGGGATCTCAGAGAATTTTTTTTTCATAGACCAGTGGGTACGTGGAAAAATCTACCATGGGTGGTCATAGAGGCAGACACAACAAGGACATTCAAGAAGCTCCTAAATAGGTTCATAGTGAAAGACAAATAGAATTCTCTAGAGAAGCATTAAATTAATCATAAAATAAATTGAAAGGTAAACAGAACAATATGGGCCAAAAGTCCAGCACTGTTCCATTTTTCTCTACAAAATCTAGCTCCCCATATCCAACATAAAAGTTCAGAGGAAAAAGTGTTTATATTTAATTGTTTATAAAAATACACTGGGGAATGGAAAACAATCTCCAAGGATGCCAAAGCAAAAAATTAAACAAAGAGAGAAATACCTATGTAATCCCCAGTGAAGAAAAATCAGCACCATTTTCCATTTAACTGACACTGTAGTGTTCTTGCACAGGTGTAAAAACTCTGTACTAAACACCAAGTATAAACCGGTCAATGAGGCGTGATCCCAGTAAGATTAACCGTTTACTGTTCACTCTTCCACATTAACGTATGGTGAAAAGGCATTGCTTCTATGATGTTTCTAGTGCGTAGAAAGAAAACTTTTCTCACGCTGATCCTGTACACACAAGCCCCCTCCTTCCTGTTTCTCCAAACCAGTATTTTCCCACAAGACGCGGCGAAACCAGGTGTGACGTCATCGCATGCCGCGATATATCACAGACAACGAATTTACTTTCAACAACCTTAACTTTAACTAGAACTCAACCTTCCTGCCATGTCCATCCCTACTAGGGAATGTGGCAGTGATTCTGGCCATGTGAATGAGGAACACAAGTCCTCTCACTAAAGAATTCAAAGTGGAGAACCGCTGAAAGTGTTCATTAGTACGTATTGATTCTTCGAGGTAGGTGACTCCTGCTTGTATTTGCGGCCGAATCTCCAAGTGTCTTTCGGGTTCGATCAGCTCAAATGTCTCGCTCATTTGAGTTTTTTCTGTTGGTGGCTGATACAGAAAGGGGGGTCCAGTGAACCAGGATGTCTGCACCAGATGGGATGCAGGTAAGGATCTTGGTGCATGGTCTGCAGGGTTATCCTCAGTACGTACATAATGCCATTGTTCAGGTTTTGATGACAGGCAGATACGTTGAACTCTATTATGAAGGTACACGTAGAAATGTTTTGATTCATTATAAATATAACCAAGCACTACTTTGCTATCTGTGTAGAACTTGATATCGTCCAGCTCTAGGTCTAGCTCGTCCTGGATAAGATCCGCCATTTCCACAGCCAGGACAGCTGCACACAGTTCAAGCCTTGGAATTGTCAGCTCGGACTGAGGAGCAAGCTTCGCCTTACCAGTTACAAATCCTACTTCAACTTGATCATCCTTCCTGACTACTTTCAAGTAAACCACAGCACCGATGGCCTTGGTAGACGCATCTGAAAAAACACAAAATTCTGTGTGCGCTGCCTCTGTGGGTGAGGTCACAGTGTACCTACGTCGGATATGAAGCTGTTTTAGATCTTGAAGTGAATCTCTCCAAGCCTCCCATTTGCTTAGCTTGTCTTCTGGTAGGGTGGTATTCCAGTCAGAGAGCTCAGAGGTAAGTTCTCTGAGAAGTACTCTTCCCTGGATCATAACTGGTGCCAGTAGACCCAAGGAATCGAAAACACTGTTGACAGTGGAGGGAACTCCATGGCGGGTGAATGGCTTGATCACAGTTGGCACGGAGAACGTGATTGTGTCAGTTGTAATCTCCCAAAGGAGACCCAAACTCCTTTATGTGGGTATGGTTTCTCCATCTAGATCTAGGTCTTTAATTGCTGGAGCACAGTCATCATGTGGAAAGGCCTCCATTACTGCCTGACAGTTTGATGCGAACTTATGCAAGCGGAGCTTTGACTCTGCGAGTGAGGCTTGTGTACGTCGGAGCAGATCGATTGCTTCATCTTCTTTCTGTAGTGATATCGAGCCATCATCGACATAGAAGTACCTTTCTACAAACTTAACGGTGTCATCGCCGTGTTCCTGTGCACCCTCTCTGATGGCTCTTCGCAGCCCATAGATGGCCACGGCCGGTGATGGACTATTGCCAAAAACGTGGACTTTCATCCAGTACTCAATGACTTCCTTGTTAATGTCATTGTCCTTGTACCATAAGAAATGGAGGAAATTGCGATGGTCCTCCTGTACTAAGAAGCAATGGAACATCTGCTGGATGTCCGCTAAGATTGCGACCTTCTCCTTCCAGCAGGACCCCGAGAAGGGTATTATTGAGGTCGGGGCCTGTGAGGAGCACGTCATTAAGGGAGATACCAGTGCACTGAGCACTGGAGTCAAAGACCACCCTGATCTGATTGGACTTTTGTGGGTGGTAAACCCCAAACGTTGGGAGGTACCAGCACACCTCACCTTCCCTCAGTGGCGGTGCTACTTCAGCATGTCCATTAGCGAAGGTCTTCTCCATAAATTTTATGTATTGTTGCTGCATCTCAGGTTTCCTTTTCAGGGTTTTTTGCAAGGATGTGAACCACTTGACTGCCTGCTCTTTGTTGTTTGGCAAGCGCTGGCATGGTTCTCTGAAAGGTTGTGGGGCAACCCAATTATTTCCTTCGTCTCTGAAGACCTTGGTGTCCATTATTTTTAAGAAGGTGGCGTCTTGTGCTGATGGAGTAAGTTTATTATTATGCTCAGTTTGAGTGAAGACTGACTAACCCAGCGTCTAGTTGGTTACTTTACATTTGTTAAAGCCTTGTCGTGCTTCCTTGATACACATGAAACTTGTGCAGGGTTGAAAAATTGAATGGCGGCCACTCTCTAGCACTTTGGTCTTGAGTGTGTTAACTGTCGGTTTGAGTACATTGCCAAGACACACCTCTCCTATCACCAACCAGCCCAGAACCAGGCGTTGGGCAAAGGGGGCGTCGTGTGGTCCATTGACCTGCTGCCTAACCTTGTGCACCTGGAGCACATCTCTTCCTAGTAGCAGGAGTATTTCTGCTTTGGGGTCCAGTTCTGGGATGTGCTTGGCAATGTGGTGGAGATGCGGCTGGTGTCACACAGCACTTGGCGTCGGGATCTCGGTACGGTTATTCAAAATTTCATTGTACTCTAAGAGTGGAGGGAGACAGATGACAACTTTACCATCCAGGGACTCGAGCTGGAAGCCTTCTGCCTTCCTTCCATAAGTTTCCACACTGCCTGAGCAAGTTCTAAGGTAGTATGGGAACTGATTACTCTTAATGTTGAACAAGTCAAAGAGCTCTGGTCTGACTAGTGAGCGATTGCTCTGGTCATCCAGAATTACATAGACTTTGATGGCCTTGTCTTTGGCTCCCTTAGGGTACACCTTAGTGAGGCAGATCTTTGAACAAGAATGGCTTGACTGACCTTGACCACAAACTTCTGTGCAGCTCGAGCTGACAACAGTTGTCCTGGAGTGAGCCTCTCCCTCCCCGCCGTCCTGTTGTGAGGGTGAAGGAGCTTTGTCAGTTTGCGGTAACGGGCCGGGATGCATGGCCCCATTGTGATTAGTGCTATTACATTCCGGGCATTTCACGGAGATCGTACACTCTCTAGCAAGGTGAGAGGTAGAGGAACAGCATTTAAAACATATTTTTTTCTCCTTGAGAAGGGTCATCCTCTCTTCAAGGGGTTTTTTCCTAAACATTCTGCATTTTTTGAGGGGGTGGGGTTTGTTGTGCAATGGACAGTTCTTGCTAGGGTCATTGTTAGTTGTAAAGACTTCAGTTTTACGCCCTGAGACAGGTTTATTGATGTTAAAGTTATTCGAAGTGGATTTGACTGGCTTGGTGTGAATTGTACTGCTACCTTGACTCATGAAGCTAGGGTCGTTTTGATTCTTCACCTCCTTGCACACAAACCTAGTGAAATACTCAAAGGGAGGAAATCGACCATTGTTCTTTTTCTTGTACTCTGAGCCAACAGACACCCACCTTTCCTGCAGCCCAAATGGAAGTTTGTCCACAATTGGTCTAATTCCATATGAAGTATCTAAATATGACAGGCCAGTTAAATAGCCATCTTCTTTAGCACCTTCAATCTCCATGAGTAGATCTCCGAGCTTACTTAGCTTAGTGTGGTCTTTGGCTAACACCTTAGGAAAATTTTCCAGGCGTCGAAATAGTGCCGTTTCAATAATTTTAGGGGCTGCATAGCACTCCCGAAGTCTCTCCCATGCTTTGCGTAAGGCTAGCTCGGGTTTGTTGATGTACACTGAACGTATGCATCTCACCTGTTTGCATGATTCTTTTTCCAGCCATTTCGCCATAAGATCCAACTCTTGGGTTGCTCCGAGCTAGACTCCATGGATAGCGTTGGTGAATGAGGAGTACCATGCATGGTAATTTTCAGGCTTATCGTCAAACTGGTATAGTCCTGAAGTGACGAGATCTCGTCGTGCTAAATACTGTGCCATGGGTTCAACTGCTAGTGGCATGCTGGCTGGGGGAATATGTCGTCAAGTATATGACTGAGGGTGTACATTTGTTACGGGATTTGCTGTACTGAATTCAGCCTTTGCCTCTACTCTCGCCAAATCTGGTAAGTTTGGTGTCAAGAAGTATTTGTCATCAGCCCTTACATTCTTGAATTCGTCACCAAGTTGCAAGGGTAAATTGTCTTCCTCAGATGGATGTGATGCAATTGGGCCTCTCTGAGTCTCCTCATGAGGTGGGACATTAGCATATACATATGGAGAGGAAGAACGAATCTTCAAATCCATCTGAGATCGGACGTAGTTGCTAGTGCGTTCCAATCCAGTCCTTTCTGAAGTAGATTTTACTTCTTCCAGAACATGTATTTCTTCGGCATTTTCTAATATCTCTGCTTCCACCCTGGCAGCTTCTGCTTCTCGGTGTAGCGTCAGCACTTCTAACTCTGACTCTACCCTTACCTTTTCCTACTGGTTTTCGGCTTCCCTGGCAGCCTTTTCCATTTTGCTTCCTGTTCAACATATGACGCTTGGACCTTAGCAGCTTCTGCTTTAGCTCTTGTATGGGCAGTCTTATTTGTTGATGCCCTACTGCTCCTGGCACTGGATGGCAAGACTTGATGCTGGATCATGATGCCATTGTAGCACTTGAAACACCTGGCAACGCTGCCTTTTCACTGTAGTGTTCTTGCACAGGTGTAAAAACTCTGAACTAAAAACCAAGTATAAACCGGTTAATAAGGCACAATCCCAGTAAGATTAACCATTTACTGTTCACTCTTCCACATTAATGTATGGTGAAAAGGCGTTGCCTCTATGATGTTTCTAGTGTGTAGAAAGAAAACTTTTCTCGCGCTGATCCTGCACACACAAGCCCCCTCCTTCCCGTTTCTCCAAACCGGTATTTTCCCGCAAGACACGGCGAAACCGGGTGTGACGTCATCGCAGGCCGCAATATCACAGACAACGAATTTACTTTCAACAACCTTAACTTTAACTAGAAAATGATTACAAATGAATTACTAAAGCGAAAATATAATAAACTAAATGAATGCCTTAAGGCAACACAGACACACCCAATGAAAAACTTTTTTTTAAGAAAAAACTATCTATCGACTAAGCTCCCAGCTATATATATATATAAAACCTTATGAACTATGGAAACTATCACTTAATTAATAAAAAAGGAGAATAAAACAAATAATAAAACAGATAATCAAACAGTCTATCCATTGTCTTAATTCACTCAGTAGACCAAACAGATTTCGAAAAGTTATTCATCATTCACATCCAAAGTTTCACATCTTCTTCAAATGATCGATCAATCAAAGAACATCTTAAGCAAATCAAAAATGTTCAAAGTTTATATTCTTTCTGAAAGAAAGATTATTCAGTAGACCTAAAACCATTCAAACCTCAGCTCCAGGCAGAATAGAGTTAACATATTCCAACACCTCTTTGGGGTCCAGATAAACATGTGGAGTCGAATCTTTGGGAAATAGTTTTAATCGGGCTGGATATTGAAGTGATGGGAATAATCCCTTATCATAGGCTATCTTCATGGTTGGAACAAATTTAGACTGCAAAACCATAACCTCCCATGGATAATCTTCATAAAAGCGAAGCTCAGAACCATTAAATTTAAAAACTTTTTGTTTCCTTGCATATTTTATTTGGTCTTTAACTTTAAAATGAAGAAAGGAGATCAAAACTGACCTTGGCCTATCTTGGCGAGATGTCACAGTAAAAATTCTATGTGCTCTTTCAATGTCAGGAGGCTGAGATAAAATATCAAGAAACAGAGATTGAAACAGGATAGCAAAATAGTCTAATAAATCTCCAGTCTCAGATCCTTCCTTCATCCAACAATTTGAATATTATTCCAATGAGATCTTGCTTCCAAATCGATGATCTTCTTTTGTGACTTCTCCAAATGCGCTGACATTCCTGCAATTTGCTGCTTCGCCTCAAGTTCAGAATTCAGAGAGATAATGTATTCCTGCACAAAACTCTTTTAACCACTTCATCTCAGAAGAGGTAGCATCAAGTTTTACCATGTTGTTGTCTATCTTCTTATCAAGACTCATCAGCAAATTTTTTAATTGCTCGACCCAAGCTGGCATTTTGTCCGACTTTTTCTCCTTTCCATTACTGGATTCGGGAAGCTGCTTTCCACTTCTTAAAAATTGTGATATAATAACAACTATTCCCCTCTAAGATCTGACAAATAAAAGTTAAAAATTCAAAGTTTAAAATATGGGGAAAAGGAAGAATTAATTGCAGTCATACAAATCTGTGTGTCTATAGACAGTAGGTGGAGTCTCCGAGCAAGGAGTTTAGATGGGGTGGAGTTTGTTAGGTGCATTCAGGAAGGTTTCTTGACACAATATTTGATAAGCCTACAAGACGAGAGGCTGTACTTGATCTAGTATTGGGAAATGAACCCAGTTAGCTGTCAGGTCTCTCAGTGGGAAAGCATTTTGGAGATAGTGATCACAATTCTATATCCTTTACCATATCATTGGAGAGGGATAGGAACAGACAAGTTAGGGAAAATTCTTAACTGGAGTAAGAGGAAATAGGCTATCTGGCAGGAACTTGGAAGCATGAATTGGAAACAGATGTTCTCAGGGAAACGTACGGAAGAAATGCAGTAAATGTTCAGGGGATATTTACGTGGGGTTCTGTGTAGATACTTTCCAATGAGACAGGGAAAGAATGGTAGGGTACAGGAACCATGGTGGACAAAGGCTATGGTAAATCTAGTCAAGAAGAAAAGAGCTTACAAAAGCTTCAGAAAAAATAGGTAATGATAGAGATCTGTAAGATTCTAAGGCTATCAGCAGGGAGCTTCAGAATGAAATTAGGAGAGCCAGAAGGGGCCAGGAGAAGGCATTGGTGGACAAGATTAAGGAAAACCTGAAGTCATTCTACAAGTATGTGAAGAGCAAGAGGATAAGACATGAGAGAATAGGACCAATCAAATGTGACAGTGGAAAAGTGTGTATGGAACTGAAGGAGATGCAAGAGGTACTTAATGAATACTTTGCTTCAGTATTCATAATGGAAAAGGACCTTGGTGATTGTAGGGATGACTTGCAGTGGACTGAAAAGCTTGAGCATGCAGATAGTAAGGAAGAGGATGTGCTGGAGCTTTGGGAAAGAATTAAGTTGGATAACTCATCGGGACCAGACGGGATGTACCCCAGGCTACTGCGGGTAGCCAGGGACGAGACTGCTGAGCCTCTGATGATGATCTTTGCATCATCAATGAGGACAGGAGAGATTCTGGAGGATTGGAGGGTTATGAATGTTTTTCCCTTTTTCAAGAAAGGGAGTAGAGCTAGCCCAGGGAATTATAGGCCAGTGAGTCTTACTTCAGTGGTTGGTAAGTTGATGGAGAAGATCCTGAGAGGTAGGATTTATGAACATTTGGAGAGGTATGATATTATTAGGAGTAGTCAGCATGGCTTTGTCAAGGGCAGGTCATGCCTTATGAGCCTGATCGAATTTTTTAAGGATGTGATTAAACACATTGACGAATGTAGAGCTGTATATGTAGTGTATATGGATTTCAGCAAGACATTTGATAAGGTACCCCAAGCAAGGCTTATTGAGAAAATTAGGAGACATGGGATCCAAGGGGACATTGCTTTGTGGATCCAGAACTGGCTTGCCCACAGAAAGCAAAGAGTGGCTGTAGATGGGTCATATTCTGCATCGAGGCCAGTGACCAGTGGTGAGCCTCAGGATGTACAAAAAAGCTGGATGAACTCAGCAGGTCGGGCAGCATCCGTTGAAAGGAGCATTCAACATTTCAGGCCAAGACCCTTCGTCAGGACTAAAGAAGGAGGGGGCAGGGGCCCTATAAAGAAGGCGGGGGGAGGGTGGAAAACCAATCAGAGGAAAGATCAAGGGGTGGGGAAGGGGAAGCAGGGAGGGGATAGGCAGGAGAGGTGAAGAAGGAATCTAAAGGGAAAGCACTATGGGTAGTAGAAGAAGGCAGAATCATGAGAGGGTGATTGGCAGCTGGAAGAGGAGACAGAGTGAAAGTGGGATGGGGGAAGGGAGAGGGAAGGAATTACCGGAAGTTGGAGAATTCGATATTCATACCAAGGGGCTAAAGACTACCCAGACAGTATATGAGGTGTTGTTCCTCCAACCGAAGTTTGGCCTCATCATGGCAGTAGAGGAGGCCATGTATGGACATATCCAGATGGGAATGTGAAGGAGAGTTGAAGTGAGTGGCAACCAGGAGATCCTGTCTGTTGTGGCAGACGGAGCAAAGGTGCTCGACGAAGCAGTCCTCCAATCTGCGTCGGGTCTCGCCGAAGTAGAGGAGGCTGCACCGGATGCAATAGATTACCCCAACAGACTCACAAGTGAAGTGTTGCCTCACCTGGAAGAACTGCTTGGCTTGGGGCCCTGAATGGTGGTAAGAGAGGAGGTGTAGGGACAGGTGTAGCATTTACGCTTGCAGGGATAAGTGCCAGGTGGGAGATCTGTGGGGAGGGACGTGTGGACCAGGCAGTCGCGGAGGGAATGATCCCTGCGTAAAGCAGAGAGGGGTAGAGAGGGAAAGATGTCCTTGGTGGGGTCCTGTTGAAGGTGGTGAAAGTGGCAGAGGATAATATGCTGGATCCGGAGGCTAGTGGTGTGATAGGTGAGGACAAGGGGAATACGGTCCCTGTTGTGGTGACGGCCGAAGTGCGCGAAATGGAGGAGATATGGGTGAGGGCATCATTGATGATGGCAGAAGGAAAACCACGATTCTTAAAGAAAGGACATTTGGGATGTCCTGGAATGGAAAGCCTCATCCTTGGAGCAGATGCGGCGGAGACGGAGAAACTGGGAATAGGGAATAGAATTTTTGCATTTGGCAGGGTGGGAAGAGGTATAATCAAGGTAGTTATGGGAGTCAGTGGGTTTACAGAAGATGTCAGTGGACAGTCTATCTCCAGAGATGGAGACTGAGAGATTGAGAAAGGGGAGAGGATTGTCCAAATGGACCAAGTGAATTTGAGGGCTGGGTGAAAGTTAGAGGCAAAGTTGATGAAATTGACGAGCTCAGCATGGGTGCAGGAAGCAGCACCAATGAAGTTGTCAACATAATGAAGGAAAAGTTGGGGAGCAGTACCAGTATAGATTTGCAGCATAGACTGTTCCACATAATCCACGAAGAGGCAGGCATAGCTGGAGCCTATGCGAATGTCCATGGCTACACCTTTGGTCTGAAGAAAGTGGGAAGAGCTGAAAGAGAAGTTATTAAGTGTGAGTACCGGTTCCACCAACCTGAGGAGTGTGGTGTTGTTGGGGAACTGGTGAGGTCTATTGCCCAGAAAGTAGTGGAGGGCTTTGAGGCCTTCTTGATGGGGAATTTAAGTGTATAAGGATTGGACATCCATGGTGAAAATGAAACGATCGGGACCGGGGAACTGGAAGTTATTGAAGAGGTGGAGGGCATGGGATGTAACCCGGATATAGGTAGGAAGGGACTGAACTATGGGTGACAAAATGGAGTCGAGGTAGGCAGATACAAGTTCGGTGGGACAGGAGCAGGCTGAAACTATAGGCCTACCAGGACAGTCAGGCTTATGGATCTTGGGGAGGAGGTAAAAGCAAGCGGTGTGGGGTGTGGGAATTATGAGTTTTGTGAGGTGTGCCTCAGGGATCTGTACTGGGATTCTTTGTGATTTTTATAAATGTCCTGGATGAAGAAATGGAGGGTTGGGTTAGTAAATTTGCTGATGACACAATGGTTGGGGGTGTTGTGGGTAGTGTGGAGGACTGTCAGAGTTTACAGAAGGATGCAAAACTGGGCTGAGAAGTGGTAGATGGAGTTCAACCCAGATAAGTGTGAGGTGGTCCATTTTGATAGGTCAAATATGATGGCAGAATATAGCATTAATGGCAAGACTCTTGGCAGTGTGGAGGATCAGAGGGATCTCGGGCTCCGAGTCCATAGGACACTCAAAGCTGCTAGGCAGGTTGACTCTGTGGTTTAGAAGGCATACAGTGCATTGGCCTTCATCAACCATGGGATTGAGTTTAAGAGCCGAGAGGTAATATTGCAACTATATAGGACCCTGGTCAGACCCCACTTGGAGTACTGTACTCAATTCTGGTTGCCTCACCAAAGGAAGATGTGGAAACCATAGAAAGGATGCAGAGAAGATTTACAAGGATTTTGGCCTGGATTGGGGAGCATGCCTATTGAGAATAGGTTGAGGGAACTTGGCCTTTTCTCCTTGGAGCAACAGAGGATGAGAGATGACCTGATAGAGGTGTACAAGATAATGAGAGGCATTGATCGTGTGGCTAGTCAGAGGCTTTTCCCAGGGCTGAAATGGCTAACATGAGGGGGCATAGCTTTAAGGTGTTTGGAAGTAGGTACAGAGGAGATGTCAGTGGTGTCTTTTACGCAGAGAATGTTAAGTGAGTGGAATGGGCTGCTGGTAGCGGCAGAGTAAGCGGAAATGATAGGGTCCTTTAAGAGACTCCTGGATGGATACATGGAGCTTATAAAGTTAGAGGGCTATGGGTAAGCCTAGGTGGTTCTAAGTTAGGGACATGTTCAGCACACCTTTGTGGGGCGAAGGGCTTGTATTGTGCTGTAGGTTTTCTATTACTCTATGTTTATTAATAGTCAATGTCTTTATTCCTTCTACCAAAGTGCCTGATCATACACTTCCCTGCACTACATTACATTTGCCACTTAGTTGTCCATTTCACTAATCTGTCCAAGTCCTTCTGCTAACTCCCTGCTTCTTCAAAATTACCTGCCTCTCCACCTAACTTTGTATTGTCTGCAAACCTGGCCAAAACATCATCAATTCTGTCATCCAAATCTTTGACATGTAATATGAAAAGAAGCAGTCCCAACACAGACCCCTGTGGAACACCACTAGTCACGAGCAGCCAACCAGAAAAGGCCCCCTTTATTCCCAGTCTTTGCCTCCTGCCAGTCAGCTAATCATCTTTCAAAGCTGATGATAAATATGAGAAAGTCCACAGATGCTGGAAATCCAAAGCAATACACACAGATTGGTCAGAGAACGCAGCAGGTCAGGCAGAATCCATGAAGATGGATGAACAGTTGACTTTAAAGAGTTTCTCTCTCATTTCTCTGTAGTTCATTTCGCTCCATTAATACTGATGCACCTAGTAGTTGCTTCATGCTTTCAAATTGACTAGAAGTTCCCTAGTGCATAGCCCTCTATTTTTCTATGCTCGATGTACCTATCTAAGAGGCCCTTAAAAGACCTTATTATATCCGCTTCTACCACCCTCACCAGCAGTTCATTCCACATCTCATCCGGTCCTGATGACTTATCTAACTTAATGCTTTTCAAATGCTCCAGCATACCCTCTTTCTTAACGTCTATAAGCACAAGTGTTTCAGTCCGCTGTAAGTCATCCCCACAATTGCCAAGGCCTTTATCCTTGGTGAATACCGAAGCAAAGCATTCATTAAGTACCTACACCAACACTTCTGGCTACATGCATGCTTCCACTCTCACTCCTGATTAGTCCTATTCTCGCATGGATCATCATCTTGTTCTTTACATACTTGTACAATGCTTTGGGGTTTTCCTTAATCCTGCCCACCAAGGCCTTCTCATGGCCCCTTCCAACTCTCCTAATTCCATTCCTAAGCTCCTTCCTAGCAAACTTGTAACTTTCTAGAATCTAAAAGTCCCTAGTTTTTTGAACCTTTTGTAAGCATAACAAGATTGTCTACATCCTTTGTACACCATGGTTTTTTAACCTTACCATCCTTTCCATGCCTCTATCGAACATACCTATGCTGGACGACATGCCACAATTCTGCTGTGCATTTCCCTGAGAACATCTGCTTCCAATTTGTGCTCCCAAGTTCCTGCCAAATAGCATCATATTTTCCCCCTACCCCAATTAAATGTTTTCCCAATTTGTCTGCTCCTATCCCTCTCCAGCACTATGGTGAAGGAGATAGAGTTGCGGTCACTATCTCCAAAAATGCTCTCCCACCAAGAGATCTAACACCTGACCAGGCTCATTTCCCAGTACCAGATCAAGTGCAGCCTCTCCTCTGGTTGGCTTATCTACATATTGTCAGAAAACCTTTCTGAACACACCTAAAAAACTCTACCTCATCAAAACCCCTTGTACTGGGGAGATGCCAATCAATATCAGTAAAGTTAAAATCTCTCATCACAATAAACCTATTATTATTGCACTGTTCCAAAATTAAATCTAAACCCCTTGCACTAAATCAGCCATCACAACAACCTATTATTATTACACCATTCTGGACTCTGCCTTCTTATCTGCTCCCCAATGTCTCTGTTACTATTCGGGGGTGAGTATATAAAAACACACAGTAGAGTTATTGTCCCCTTCCTGTTTCTGACTCTCCACCCACACTGACTCGGTGGAAAATCCCTCCATGATTTCCTCCTTTTCTGCAGCCGTAATACTATCCCTGATTAGCAGTGCCTCTCCCCCATCTCTTTTACCTCCCTCCCTGTCCTTCCCAGTACACTCGGCAGCCATTCCTGCTCCTGAGACATGAAAGTCTCTGTAATGGCCACAATGTCAGAGTTCCACAGATTGATCAACACTCTAAGTTCATTAGCCATGCTTATGATACACACTGCTTTAAAATAGACAGATCTTAAACCACCTGGCTGAGTGCTTCTTTGCTCTTTCATCTGTCTATCCTTCCTCATAAACTTCTTCCAAGATGTCTCTACTTGTGTGCCAACCACCCCATCCTCTGCCTCTTCACTTTGGTTACCACCCCTTTTCAAATCTACCTTAAACCTCCCAGGGTCAGGGTCAGTCAATGTAAGACACGGAAAGAAGTTGAAAGGCAATGCTTAATTTGCAACCTGTCATGTGCCTACTGAAAGGGCATTGTCAGAAACTATCTTTCAAATTTCTTCAAATAATTACAACAGGTTTGTCAGGCAAGACTTCCCCTTGAGGAAACTACACTGACTATAGCCTATCTTATCATGTTCCTCCATGTACCCTGTGACCTCTTCCTTAATAATTGACTCCAACATTTTCGCAACCACTGACATCAGACTAACTGGACTATAGATTCCTTTCTTCTGCCTCTCTCCCTTCTTGAAGAGTGGAATGACACTTGCACTTTTTCAGTCTTCTGGAACTATTCCAGAATCTAGTGATCATAACTAATGCCTCCACAATCTCTTCAGCCACCTCTTTCAGAACACTGGGGAGGACACCATCTTGTCTAGGTGACTTATGTACCTTCAGACTTTTCAGTTTCCCAAGATTCTTCTCTCCATTAATAGTAACTTCACACACTTCATGACCCCTGACAACTGGAACTCTTGAAATCACTAGATCATCCTAGTGAGATACTAGAGGACAGCTAAAATTATTCTGTTGTTTAAAAAAAAAAGGCTCTTAAAGATTAACCAGGAAATTAGACTGGTGAGCCTGACATCAGTAGTGGGAAAGTGATTGTAATGTATTCTAAGGGACTGGATATATGAGTATTTGGATAGAAATGGACTGATTAAGGATAGTCAGCTTGGGTTTGTGCATGCTAGGTCATGTCAACCAAAATTACGGAGTTTTTTTGGGGAACTTATCAGGAAAGTTAATGAAGGCAAGGCAGTGTATGTTGATTACCTTGATGTTAGCAAGGCATTTGATAAGGTACTGCATAGAAGATTAGTCAAGAAGGATCAGTTACTGGCCATTCATGATGAGGTAATAAATTAGATTGGACTTTAGCTTTGTAGAAGCCAGAGTGGTTGTAGATGGTTGACTATCTGACCGGAGGCTTGTGTCTAGTGGTATGCCGCAGGGATTGGTACTGGGTCCATTCTTACTTACCATCCAGATTGTTGGCATAGATGACAATGTGATCAACTGGACCAGCAAATTTGCTGATGACACCAGATTGGGGGTGTAGTGGACAGTGAGGAAGGCTATCATTGCTTGCTGCGAGATCTGGACCAGCTGAAAAAATGGCAAATGGAATTTTATTTATTTATTTTTGCCATACAGTACAGAGTAAGCCCTTCAACTCCTCCCTGCCGTGCCACCCAGCTTATGCCTGTATCCATTTTGAAGTGGCTTTTTCATTCTAACAGAGCAATTTTTCAGCAGCTGTGTGACATCCATAAGATCTTGCACTAGTTGGCCATTCTTGATTGGGGTCCTAGAGCAATTAGAAACCCTCATCGTCTCTATAAGTTTCTAAAATCATGAACAGCTCCAAAACCTTATCAAAAATCCAGGTATCAGCTGATCATCCTTCTTCCAATTTACAGGCTTCAATCAGAGCTTTTAGTTTTGTCTTTTGCACAGAGGCACGAGGAGCCATGTTCCCTGCAGTCAGCACTTCAGTTCAGAATCAACCATTTGAATTTGTTTCAGCTATTGATGAGTCATCCCTTTATAGAATCAGATCTTTGATCAGGGTTTCTTAATGCAGATGCAGTAAACAATCTCACCTTTAAAGTTTGAAATGTTTTCTGCTGTTCTTCATTAAGAATTACAGGATCATCTGAGCACTTATTGTCCTTCAGCAGGTTGATGAGTGGTTGAGCTGTAGTTGATAATCTGCCACGAGCTTGTCAATACATTGAATCAGAATCAGAATCAGGTTTATTATCACTGGCATGTGTCGTGAAAATTTATTAACTTAGCAGCAGCTGTTCAATGCATTACATAATATAGAAAAAAACAAAATAAAATAATAAGTAAATCAATTACAATATACATATATTAAATAGATTAAAAATCATGCAAAAAAGAAAAATATATATTAAAAAGGTCAGATAGAATCCGAGGGTTCAATGTCCATTTAGGAATCTGATGGCAGAGGGGAAGAAGCTGTTCTTGAATCACTGAGTGATTCCGGCTTCTGTACCACCTAACTAATGGTAACAATGAAAAAAGCTGGAGGTGCTTAATGAAAAACGCAGCCTTTCTGAGACACCACTCCTTGAAGATGTCCAGTGTACTTAGTAGGCTACTACCCAAGATGGAGCTGACTATATTTACACCACTCTGCATCTTCTTTCAGACCTGTGCAGTAGCTCCCCATACCAGAAAGTGATGCAGTCTGTCAGAATGATTAGCAATGGTTTCATCTTCAGTTCTGTGTGTCTACACTCCCTTGGTCTTTATTGGAGTGAACTGTGACATTGCTGTCAATCTTGCTGTGTCATCACTGCCATTCTGACTTGAGTTGCCAGGGGCCAGTGCAGGGTTCATGTCATGTCTCTCCTGCAATTCCTCAGAGTTGAACTGGTGTCACTGTCTTGGAGGACTCTTTGATGTAGGCTGTAATCCCTCGGAGTTCAGATGGTGAAACTGTTTAGGGAGACTGTTTAATGTTTCTCTGGGAGGAGCACTAGCAGTATCACCAGCAGGACTTTCCTCTTGAAGTGGCAACTGCACTTTCAATTTGTTTCTAAAACTAAAGCATTTCAATTGAATTAAAAATGTAAGGGATTCTGCAGATGCTAGAGACCCAAAGGTACATACACAAACACAAGTTCCACCAGCATTTTGTGTGTGTGACTTCAATTGAATTACCGTCTTGTTCTTCACATTTTGCTGTCCTATCCTGCTGTTTCTTTAGCTCATCCCAAGTTGGCTGTTTCTTTGTTAGTGATTACTTTTCTCATCCCATTAACTCTTTCACTCACTCACAGTTGATCAAACCAAACACAGTCTTATCTCTAAATCAGTAGAGCCATTTTCCAGACAGTGCATGCCTTGTCTGAATAAACTTACCATTTTTGGTATTTTTCATCAAGACTTTTTCATTAACCTCATCCAGTTTAAATGTTTTATCCAGGTAAAAGTTTTCACGTTTCACAACTTTGTTTTGATCCGATCTTAATTCATTTGTACTTTTTATTAAGTTTGACTGTAATCTCAAAATTTTAAACTTGCAGTTGAAGTTCTAACATTTTGTTCTGCAACCCAAATTTAATGTATTCCCACTAGCATGGAAATACATTAGTCTCTATTGGTTTGCATATTTAATCAGTGTTTTACCAGAATTTGTTTCTTTTTTTACAGATGTTTTTTAAACAATCACACAGTAGTCCTCAATCCCGGTTTCCATTTTATGATGTAAAAGCCAGAACTAGAACAATAAGACCATATAGGAGCAGAATTAGGCCATTTGACCCATGGAGTCTGCTCCACCATTTCATTACGGCTGATCTCCCTGTAACCCTTCATGCCTTGACTGATAAAGAATCTTATGAAACTCTGCGTTAAAAACCTGATACCCAAAAACTTGGTCCCACAACCCCCTGTGGCAATCGATACAACTTTAAGGAAGGCAACACAGTGAATGTATTTCATTTTGAGCTTGAAGAGATTTCGTATGTCAGTGAAACACACGGAAATTTCTACAGATATATGGTGGAGAGCATTCTAAATGGTTGCATCACAGTCTGGTATGGCATGGGGGCTACAGGATCAAAGTAAGCTGCAGAGAGTTATAAAATTTTTATAACTTTTATAAATTTATAAAAAATTTTTGTAACTTTATTGAACAAACACATATCTACAAATAACCATCGGCTATCAGTCCATAGTTCACTGCACAATAGTAAATACCCATATTAACAATACCAGGGGTAGAAGAGAGTAGAAGCAAGTGAAAGAAAAAACAAAGATCATATACATACAATTGCATACAAACACAAACATACACATGAGCTACATACTTTACATCACCCCTCAATATAGATTTACATCAGCCAGTATTTAAAATAAAATCACAGTTCTCAGTAAATCAACCCAAGTTCTACATTTTACCAGGCTCCTGTATGGACCTTTCACTGTGCCAGGTACAGAATAACAGAGTTCCATCTTTCCAAGTAAGAGTCAATTTTCAGTTGTAAACTTGCAGTGATATTTTCCATACAGTCACTTCTTTCAGACTCTGTATCCATTGTTCCAAAATGGGTAGGTGAGATTTAAGCCAGTTATCATTTTATAAATAATCAGAATCAAGACTCTTAACATGTATAGTTTAGTCTTCTCTAATGCAGATTGCAGGTGCCTAAAATTAAATGACATGATTCAAAGGGTACACTTATATTTAAAATCCTTCTTTATTTCCTCAGTGACCTTATACCAAAATTCCTTTAATTTGGGACAGCCCCAGAATGTTTGTGCAATATCTCCCACTAGGCCACAGCCTCTCCAGCAAAGTCTGCTGTTTTATTCTATGTATGTTATTACTAACAGGGTTTTAAAGTACCTCATCCTTATTTTCCAAGCAAATTCCCTCCAACTGGGATTATTCAAGCATTTCTGCCATGACTTCCAAGACCTCTCCCACTCTTCCTCTTCTATTATGGTATTTACCTCCAATTCCCACTTACATTTAACATCTAACGTGTTATCCATTGTATCCAGGTGTACTTTCTTATATGTACAAGATACAATTTTTTGGGATTGCATCCTACCCATGATAATCTCTATCCAAAATTTTTCCAAGTTATTTGGCTGTATTTTAAGATTGTTTCATTCTTTGTGTGATATAAGGTAATGTCTAATTTGGAGGAATCTATAAAAGTAATTTGATACAAAGCTGAATTCAGTTTGGAGTTGGGAGAAAGATTTGAGCGCCTCACCATCAAAAATTGGGTCCACAAGAACCAGGCCTCTTTGCGCCCACCTGTTAAAACCAGAATCCAGTCTTGCTAGAATAAAATCTGAAATGAATGCAATTCTGGTTGCCCTTGATATAGTCCTTGGAAGATCTAATTTTTTCCTAATTCTATTCCATACTTTCAATGTATAGTTAACACATTCATTCTGAGTCTCAACATTCTTCCACATGTTTGGATTTTAAAAGGGAAGAGCTGCTAAAGATAACTTACCAATTGAATTTTGCTCTATATGAACCCATCTTGAATCCTCGTCTTCTCTGAACCATGACACAATTGCTGTTAATTGGGTAGCCCAATAATAGGTCTTTAAATGAGGTAAAGCTAAACCTCCCTGTTTTTTATTTGAGTTTAACACTTTTAGTCTCACCCTGGACCTCTTTTTCTGCCATATAAATCTACTGATGAGTCTATCCAACATTCTAAAAGTAGATATAGGAACTATTATGGGTAGAGCACGAAAAAGAAAAAGAAACCTGGGCAAAATATTCATCCTTATCACTTCTACTCTACCTATCAGTGATAAAAGAAGCATCTCCCAATGTTCAAGATCACTCCTCACTGGGCTGATAAGTTTAACATAATTAACTGCAAAGAGCTGAGAGGAACTATGAAGTAAACTAACCCCTAAATATCTAAAGCCCTGTTTTGGCCGTGAAAAGTCTTTTCATCATCCAGCTGGCTTGACCAGGTCCCTGTAATCATCATAGCTTCAGATTTTGCTTCATTAACTTCGTATCCAGCGACTTCTCCATAGCTTCTCAAACATTGCATAAGTGGGGGAGCTGATGAAAGAGGATTCTTTATAAAGAGAAGAATGTCATCTGCAGATAAAGCTATCTTATGGGTTATACCTCCTTTATCTGTTATACCCTCGATTTGTTCATTTTGTTTTATTAACTCAGCCAGTGGTTGGGGATAGGGGACTCCCGTCTGGTTCCCCTTTTGAGCCTGAAAAAATTGGAACAGTATCCATTCACTCTAACCCTGGAAATTGGATCTTTATTCAGAGTCTTCATCCAACTTCAAAATGGTGCATTAAAACCCATTTTTTTCTACGGTATAGTCTAAGTATATCCAATCCACCCTATCAAATGCCTTCTCGGCATCTAAACTAAGAAGCATTGAAGGGTGGATGGATGTCTGTGCTAAAGACTGGATATTTAAAGCTCTTATAACATTATTTGCTCCCTGATGGCCTGGAATAAATCCAGTCTGATCTGGATTAATCAATTTTCCTATGTATTTCTGTAGTCTCTTTGCTAAAATAGAACAAAGAATCTTCACATCAGTACCAAGCAGGCTGATTGGTCTATATGAACTATATACTATAGGGTCCTTTCCATTCTTGTGAATTACTGATATGATTGCCTCAGACTAGCTCTCTGGGGGAGGGGGGGTTATTTCATACAGAACTTAAATAAAAACTTTACATAAAACCGGAGTAAGTTCTGTTGTAAATATCTTATAGAACTCACCCGGAAATCCATCCGTATCTGGAGATTATTATTTTTTAATGTTTTAATAATGTCTTTTATTTCTAGTTCTGAGATTGGTTGTCAGTGAAACAATCTCACTTTCTGAAAGTTTATTTATACAGACGTCTCTGAAAATTTTGTCCAGCTTGCCTTTATTTTATGGTGGATCCAAAGAATCATACAGATCTTTGTAGAAGGCCCTAAATGCCTCTGCTACATCGTTTGGGTTCGATACCTCAGAGAAAGTTAAAGGATGTTTAATTTTTGGTACAACTCTGTTAGATTGTGCCTTTCTCAACTGAAATGCTAACAGACAGCTGGCCTCGTTCCCCATCTCATAATACTTTTGATTTGTGTATGTAAGTGCTCCTTCCACTTGAAATGTGAGCAACTCATTCAAGGCATCCCTACACTTTTGTAGGTTTTCCAATCACCCTTATTCAGTGTTAATTTGTGCCTTTGTTTTAATCTTTTTATTTCACTTTGTAATTGATTATATTTTTTGTTTTGGTATTTTTTCATTGGAATAGCCAAATCAATACATTTTCCCCAATCACAGCTTTTGCACCTTCCCACAGCATTGAGGGGGAAACCTACCCATTGTCATTTGTCATAAAATATTCGCTAATGTATTATTTTAGTTGATTATAGGAAGAGGGGTCTAACAATGTGGAAACATTGAGCCTCCAATATTTGAAGTGGCGCTCAGAGCCTACGTTCAGTACAAGTCTAACAGGAGCATGATCTGACAATGTAATGGGTTCAATAACACTTTCCTTCACCTGATGTAGATTCTTCTTTGGGATGCTAATAAGGTAAATTCTTGAATAACAGCCATGGGTTCTTGATATATGACTAAAATCCCTGGCACCTGGATTCAATGCTCTCCAGCCATCAACTAGTTCAAGCTCATCCAACTTAATTTTTACTGCTTTAGACTTCTTGCTCAGGGATTCCCCAATCCCAGGTAATTTATCCAAACTCCTATTAAGAATACAATTAAAGTCTCCTCCAATTACAACAGTACCTCTAGCTTCCCTGGTAAGTAATAAAGTTACTTCTTTGAAAAAGGTGGGGTTATCTTCATTTGGTGCATAGATGCTCATGATGGTAAACTCTTCACCTCCCATTGAGCCCAAAGCTAACACATATCTACCCTGCTCGTCTTTAACCTCTTTTTCCACCACAAAATAAACTGATTTGTTAATTAATATTGCAACTCCTCTCTTTCTACTATTAGGGCAATATGAATAATAGACTTGATCTCTGTTTAATTTTTTTGTGTTCTATGTTTCCTAAATGTGTTTCTTGTAATAGAGCAATTAAGTTTTTTCAACTGAGCCAACAGTGCCAGTGAAAGTGTTTACAAGCATTGCCTCCCTCTGCCAAATGGCAACAACACTGTCAACATTTTTATGAGAATTCAGCAAGTGCCCACAAGTAATAAGCTCATTGTCAACAGGCAGTATGTCAACAGACAAAATCGACCTTTTCATTCTGTCGAACAACTGCCAAATGGGGTTGTCATTTGTTGCAACAGCCCACACCCCCCCCAGCTTTGTTTCCCTGCTCCTCATGCTCTTACCCCTACCACTGCCTGAGCCCCAACATTTGCCCTGTGCTGACCATCTCTTGTTTCTGACCTGCTCCACTGAACATCCAACTTGTCATCCACATTCAGATTTCAGACTTTGTAGGACAGTGACGTATTTTAACAACCCAGCGTGGGACATGCAGACCTTCAGAAGCAGTGAAAATGACCCATAACCTTGACATGAACAGGGAATAAGGAGGTTAACTTCCAATGTCATTTATCCTTGGCTGAGAGATTTGAGGGTCAAAAATCATGTCAAACATAACTGCAATCAGCTCGTCTTCTTCAGTTTGCAGAAAGTCATGCAGGAAATGCAAACCACTTCACCCACTGATTGTAACCCATCACCACAAGGAGAGCGAGTGGTGAACACAGGAATGGATTTAAAGGAACTTTTGTGGAATAGAAACACTGACAGAGACCACCTGTGCAGAGTTGACTCCATACTGTACACTGGATGTGTTGAAAATCCAGTAGGTACCTAAGACAGAGTTTAAAATAGAACTGATTTATTTCTCACTGATCCAGAATACTAAACTCCAGTCCCATAAAAGGTGAGTGTCACTAGAAGAAACTACTCTCCTGCCCAGTGACCAGGGTGCAGCACTGGGTATGATGAGCAGCATCAATAATTGCAGAGGTCAACAATAAGTCACTTTTGAACTTGCCTCTAGTCACCATTTGTAATGATTAAATATCCAGCACGTGGCTTATGTAAACATTTTCCCCAGTGTGAAGTCAGTAATGCACCATAATTGTGGATGACTCAATGAATCCCTCCCATCTTCAGAACTTATCCCAATGTAAATTCGCTGTTATGTCTCCAAGTGGACTGATTGAGTGAATCCCTTCCTATATTCAGAGCAGTTGAACAGCCTCTCCTCATTGTGAACTCGCTGATGTTCCTTCAGATGAGATGACTGAGTGAATCTCTTCCCACAGTCTGAGCAGGTGATTGGCTTCTCCCCAGTGTGAACTGATTGGTGTGCCTGTAGTTTGAATCACTGAGTGAATTCCTTCCTATACAAAACAGCTGAACAGCCTCTCCCCAGTGTGCACTCACTGGTGTGTCCACAGGTGGGATAACTAGGTGAATCCCTTCTCACATTCAGAGCAAATGTTCCCAGTGTGAACTGACTGGTTTGGCTGTAGGATGCAGAACTCAATGAATCCCTTCCCACAAAGAATAGGTGAATGGCTTCTCCCCAATTTGAACTTACTGGTGTGCCTCTAAGTTGCATTAACTGAGTGAATCCCTTCTCACACAGAACACTGAATGGTTTGTCCCCAGTGTGAAATTGCTAGTGAGTCGGCAGGTGCTATGACTGAGTGAATCCTTTCCAACATTCAGAGCAAGTGGATGGCTTATTTCCAGTGTGAACTTGCTGATATTCCTTCAATTGAGATGACCCAGTGTATCTCTTCCCACAGTCTGAGCAGTTGAACGGCCTCTTGTGTGTGAACTCGCTCATGTACTTGGTACTTCCAAGTGAATTCTTTCCCAGAATCTCAGCAGGTGAACGGCCTCTCCCCAGTGTGAACCTGCTGATGTTCCTTTAGTTGAGATGACCAAGTGTATCATTTCCCATAGTAGGAGCTGGTGAATGGCCTCTCTCCAGAGTGAACTTGCTGATGAACTTCCAACTCTGATGACCGAGTGAATTTCTCTCCACATTCAGAGCAGGTGAACGGTTTCTCCCCAATGTGAACTCGCTGATGTTTGTTCAAGTGCCATGACTGAGTGAATCCCTTCCCACATACAGAGCAGGTGAACGGCCTCTCCCCAGTGTGAACTCGGTAATGTGACACAAGTTTGGATGACTGTGTGAATCCCTTTCCACATTCAGAGCAAGTGAATGGTTTCTCTCCAGTGTGAACTCGCTGGTGTCTTTGTAACGTGGATGAGTCTGTGAATGCCTTCCCACAGTCTAAGCAGGTGAATGGTTTCTCCCCCGTGTGAACTCGCTGGTGTCTCTGTAGCGCGGATGTATCTGTGAATGCCTTCCCACAGTCTGAGCAGCTGAAGGGTTTTTCCCCAGTGTGAACTTGCTGGTGTCTCTCTAGCTTGGATGAATCTGCGAATGCCTTCCCACATTCAGAGCAGGAGAATGGCCTCTCCCCAGTGTGAACTCGATAATGTGACACAAGGTTAGATTTCTGAGGGAATCCCTTCCCACATTCACTGCAGGTGAATGACCACTCCGCAGTGTGAACTTGCTGGTGTCTCTGTAGTGTGGATGAGTGCGTGAATGCCTTCCCACAGTCTGAGCAGATGTACGGCTTCTCCCCAGTGTGAATTCGGTAATGTGACACAAGGTTAGATTTCTGAGTGAATCTCTTCCCACAGTCTGAGCAGGTGAAAGACCTCTCCCCAGTGTGAACCAACTGGTGTTTCTGCAGGTTCGACGAATGAGTGAAGTTCTTCCCACAGTCTGAACAAGTGAACGGTTTCTCTCCAGTGTGAACTCGCCGATGTTCATTCAGGTGCCATGACTGAGTGAATCCCTTCCCACATTCAGAACAGGTGAAAGGCCTCTCCCCAGTGTGAATTTGCTGGTGCCTCTGCAGTGTGAAAGCGTGTGTGAATGCCTTCCCACAGTCTGAGCAAGTCAACGGCCTCTCCCCAGTGTGAACTCGGTAATGAGACACAAGGTTGGATTTCTGAGTGAATCCTTTCCCACATTCAGAGCAGGTGAATGGTTTCTCACCAGTGTGAACTCGCTGGTGTGCCTGCAGTTTGGATTTCTGAGTGAATGCCTTCCCACAGTCTGAGCAGGTGAACAACATCCCTTTCCACACACTGAAAAAGGCAAACAACCTCCCTCACGTATGAACCCACTAGTATACCAGTACATGTAAAGACTGAGTGTATCCCTTCTAATGAGTATGAACTCACTCGTGTGTCAGCTATTCAGAGGACCGAGTGAAGCTCTTCCCACACACAGAACAGTTGAGCGATCTCTCTCCCTGGTGAACTCAGTGGTGTGTCCACGATGGGATGAGTGACTGAATCTCTTCCCACGGTCTGAGCAGGTCAACGTTCTCTCACTGGTGAATTTTCTGATATATCTTCAGCATTGATTGCAGAGTGAATTGCTTCCCGTGGTCAGAACATGTGGCGCATCTCACTACAGTGTGAGTTGCTGATGTATCTTCAGGCTGGATGACTGAGTAGATCCCCTCTCACACACAGAGCAGGTGAAAGGTCTTTTTCCCACTGTGGACTCACTAAGGTGTCTGCAGGTAAACTGTGAGTAAATCCCTTCCTACACTGAGAGAAGGAGAATGATATTTCATTGCGATCAATTCTCTGGCAATTCAGAAAGTCAGCTGTCAGGCGTTTTGAATCCCTTGCATAATCAATGTGTCAATGCAGTTGAAAACTGATCTCCAGTGAATAAATCCTGAAACACCCTAGTTCCAGTGGGTTACACTGAGTTACAACAGAGAAGTTCATTTCAGACACAAAGTATGTTTCCAGCTGGGATGAGACACATCTTCATCTTGGTGTTCCCAAGAAAATATCTGGTCACTCCTTAAATATCTGGACAGAGACAGCAAAACAGGCGTGGTGTTGTGTTTGAGGTTCCCAAACTCAAATTTTCTGCCGATTCTAACCTGTAAAAATATTTGCAAAACACATCAATGGGTGAAGGAGAATATTTCAGGTGAGATTTAGTCTGTGTTGAGCTCTGACATCACATTATTATGAAGTTCAATTCAAGCTGGAGGAATTCCCCATCTTCTAACTCAGGCATCCTGACTGACCATCTGATTGTATCCCTGTCCATATCAGAATGGGCCATTTCTGCCCTTCATCAAACTGTGACTTGGCTCAGTTTTGTCTTTCTCCACTGGTATTATCTCAAGTCTGGTCATGTCCCACAGTGCTACAAAGAGCACTGGATATTACATATCCGATCATAGAGATTTTCTAAATAGTCTGATCCCCTCCCCCTAGTTGATTGGCAGTGGTGAATATCACAATGGCAATGACAATGAAAATGGTGTAGAGGGCAGTAGTCTTTCTCAACCGAGTGTGGCAATTTTGTGATGTGCAAGCTACAGGTCAATTGTTGCCCAGGACAAAGGCATAATATCATTTATGTACCCAGAGAGAATGGTAGAAAACAAGATCTCACATATAGAAAGGTACAGAAAAATCAAAGATAGAAATAAAAAGTGATTGTCTCAAGAACCAGATCATTCAGGAGGCTGAGGGGTGATAGAGAAGACATATGGATTCTGCGGACAAGAATGCGATTCTTAGATGGTGCGTTGCCTCCCAGGTGCCACAGTCCAGGACACCTTGCATTGAGTCCTCAGCATTCTTTTAGGTGAAAGGGTGAACACCGAGAGGTCGTGATCCAAGTAGGTACCAATGACATAGGTAGGAGAGTAATGAGGTTCTGCAAAGTGAGTTCAGAGAATTAATTCTCAGTTAAAGGTCAAGACTCCACGATTCTGATCTCAGGATTGCTGGCCATGCGACATGCTAGTGAGGCAAGAAGTAGGAAATTATAGAGTTTAATATGTAGTGAAGGAGTTTGTGTTGGAGGAAGGGCATAAGATTTTTGGAGCATAGGACTCTCTTTCAGGGAAGGTGGGACCTGTACAAGAGAGATGATTTGCACTTGAACTGGAGGGGGACTAATATCCTAGAGGGAAGGTTTGTTAATGCTGCACAGTGAGGTTTAAATTAGCATTGCAGGGCGTGGCAACCAGAGTGTCAGAAGTTAGTGGAGACAGATGTTGTTAATGCCTCTGACAAAGTCAGGAACAAACAGGTAGAGCACGGTGTGACTAACATCCTGAGCAGTGTAAGAAGTATCGTAGGAAAAGTAGATGAGCTCAGGCATGTTTCAAGACCTAGAATTATGATGTTGTCAGTAATGAGAATTGATTGCAGGAGAGGCAGGACTGGCAGCTCAATATCCAAGAGTTCTGTTGTTTTCAACATGATAACAGCGGGAGTGATAGCGATACAAGTCAGGGAAACTGTCATGGCAGTGTTCAGTCAGGTCAGCTGGAGAACTCAACCAGTGAGACATTATGGGTGGAACTGAGAAATAAGAAAGTATGACCATGAGGCTATATTACAGACCATACACCAGTCTGAGAGATTTAGAGGAACAAATTTGCAGAGAGGTTGCAGACTGTAGGAAGGAACTTAAGATTGTTATCGTCCATGATGTCAACTTTCCACATATTTACTGGGACTTCCATAATATAAATGGAGTAGATAGGATAGAGTTTGTCAAATGTGTTCAGGTAAGTTTTACTAATCAGCACATAGAATCTAAATGACAGAGTGTGTGATACTGGATCTGTTATTAGGGAATGAGAAAGGGCAGGTGGCAGAAATTTGTGTCGGTGAACACTTTTCATCTAATGATCATAATGCCTTTAGTTTCATAGTAAATATGCAAAAAGCTAGGTGTGTTTGGCAGGTTGAGTCTAAATTGGAGAAAGGCCAATATGAATGGTATGAAAACGGAGATAGCAAATGTGGATTGGGACAGGTTGTTTCTGGGAACAGAAAGGAGGTTCATTGCTGGGAGGCACAAATGAGGTGTTTATGGAGGATAACAAATGCAAGAGAACACTTAGGAAAGAAATCAGGAGGGCCAAAAGAAGTCATGGGGAAGAGTATCCAAAGGGATTCTACAGATATGTTACAAGCAAAATGATTGCAAAGGATGAAATTGGTTCTCTGAAAAACCAGAATAGCAATCCATGTGTGAACCAAAAGAGCTGGAGGAGATCTTACGTCATTTTTTTTTGCATCTGTATTTACTCAGGAGATGGTCACAAAGTCTATATCAATATCTGAGAGAAGTTTGGATAAGTACATGGATAGTAAGGGCATGGAGAGCTTTGGTCCTTGTGCAGGTCGATGAGAGTGAGCAGTTTAAATGATTCTTGCGGACTAGATGGGCCGAAGAGACTGGTAGTGTGCTGTACTTTCTCTGACTCTGAAGGAAGGAAGGATTTTATTCTTCCCCCCCCCCCACCCCAGGTGTCATTAGTTGATATTTTCATTTAACTGGAAGGTAGACTCTTCATCTGAGATTAAGTTGCAACTATATTTTAGTTTATGGTTCCTAATCCTTGGATTTACATAGCTGCAGCTCGATAATAGATGGGAGAACCATCCGCTTCCATTTGCTACACCTCCACTTCATAAGGACACCGACAGCTGGACAAAATAATTGCAGTGCCACCCATGGCTGCCTCTTTACCCAGAAACCCTCACGATCGAGATCTCGGTCTATTCATCACAGTCCTAGCAATGCGCATGCGCCATAGACAGCGCCGTCACTTTGGCTCCTCAACCGAAGCTGCCGGAGTCCCGGATACGGATCGTGCGGCTGAGAGAGGAAAAGGATCGGGACTGTCCCGGGGTGAAGCGCCACAGTGTGTCCGAAACTCACAGAAATTGTCCCTCAGTCGCGGTGTGGACGCCGATGCCGCCGAAATAGCCGCCCGGAACCCAGTTCGTACCTGCTCTCGGTCCTCCTGAGGGTCTTGTTCAATCAGCGCATGTGCGATTTCGAGAAAGATCTGCGACCCTCACGCCTGCGCATTTGAAGCGCTGAGGAGTCTGGGTAACTGAGGTGACTGTGTACATGTCTGCAACCTCTGGTTACCCTATGCCATAAGGTTCAAAAACCAGTTAGGAACACTCTGAGGGGACTTTAACTCAATATCAACAGGCATTCAGTGTGTCAGATGTCAGAAGTCGAACCCACTTACAAATACAAATAGAACACACACAAGATTTTGCAGATAGATGCTGAAAATTAGAGCCACACACAGAAATTTCTGGGGGAGCTCAGCAGGACAGGCAGAATCTAAGCAGAGGAATTATCTGTCTCGGCATGGTGAGGGGTCTCAGATCCAAATGCCAACTGTTTATTCCTCTCCATAGATGCTGCTTGACCCACTGTTTCTCCAGCATTTTGCAGAAATAAACATTTTTTCAATCAATCAATCAGTTTCCAAATGTTGCTAATCTTTTATTGATAGCTACATACTCCTGCTGATTCCCTGTTTGAACAACCCTTTGAAATCACTGAAAATAACCAAACATGTTGAAAAGAGCACAGAAGTTTAACTGCCTGTGACATTCTTCTTTGGCCCAGAGCCCTGAAGAATGAGGAATGTTGGGGACAAAACCACAGTGAGCCCATCATCTACTTCAGTCTGTAGAAAATCATGCAGGAAATTCAAGGGAAACCTCACCCACAGTGGTGACCAGTTGCAAGCTGTTATGAGATGAATAACAGAGGTGGATTTAAAGGTACTGATATTGAGAGAAATGATTAAATTAAAGACGGTACTTAAGGAGTCCATTTAGAATGTGCTGACACAGAAAGAGCGTGCAAAGCAACTTGCAGGGCAACGTATAAACCAATTTGCAAAATGAGGATGAAACAATAGCTTGCTGATTAAAGAAGCGATACGGGTAACGGGAAGACATGCTTAACGGTTGAACAATAACGGTCAAAATGCGCTGAGGCTGATAAGTGGGCCAAAGGGTAATCACATTTGTAATTTTGTAATAAGATTAAGGAAGAATGTCTGCACCTCACATGGGTGCAACTCACAAAGTCGTAAACAAGTAGGGTATAAAAAAACTGTGCAAAGTGTAATTCGGCACTCAATCTAGCAGGAGCTGGTTGGGTCCGACTCTGCAGACTCGAAAAATAAAGTTTACCGTTCTGCAAATTGCTGAGACTCAGTGTGTTTCTGACAACGTGGGGGCTCGTCCGGGATCCACACTCCGGCCGCGGTGGACACGAGGAAGGACATCGGAGACGGTGCACCCCGCCGAGTTTGGCGGTCCCTGACTCCTTGCTCGTCGCTCCGGCGCGGCTTGAGCGAGTGATATCCGGACAGCGCAGAGCGGTAAACGGGGAGAAGGGGACAGTACCTGGTACTGGAAGTCCCCAGGACGCACCGGTAAGTGCCTACTATTATAGTAGAAGGGTGCGGGAATAAGTAAGGACGGAGAAGACCGGGATAGCTACCCGGGGGTCCTCCTGATAAAAGTCCTTGTGACGCACCGGGTAAAGTGCCTACTGTTGCAGTAGAAGGGTGCGGGATTAAGTAAGAGCGGAATAAGATGGGAGGGGGTGGCTCTAAAAAGAAAGAGGAAACGGAAAGACCGGGACCATACCCGGGGGTTCCTCCTGATAGCCCCCTCGGTAGAATGTTTGAGAATTGGGGATGTGGAAGACTAAAAGGGAAACAAAAGAAAAAAAATGATACAGTACTGTTTAATTTGGTTGAAACAGCCGATAGAAAAACCTGTGGTCTGGTGGCCGCGGCTTGGGTCTGAGGAGGATTGGGTACGACAAGCCTTAAACATTTACGTTAATTCAAAACCAAATGTAAAACCGGAAGAAATTGCTTATGCTTTTTGTTGGGCTCCCTGGCCAGGAGTAACAACAAAGAGTTTTAAATTGGGCATTAAAGGGGAGCGGAAGTGGGACCCACTCGATCATTTACCCCCTCCCTATGTCCAGCCTTCTGCGCCCCTTGCGGGAGCAGAGGGAGGACGTGAAGAAAGTGAAGGAACAGAAGAAATAAACCCGGAGAGGGATGTTAGGGAAAAAGCAAAAGCAAGGATCGAAACAAGGAGTGTGACAGGAGCAGATAAGAAAAAGAAAGACGAATTAAAAAAGGAAGAGGTACAGCTGTGTCCCCTTCGAGAGGTTCCAATGGGAGGAGAACGGGGAGGAACAGGATTTGTAAACGTCCCTCTGACAAGTACCGAAGTACGAGGATTTAAGAAAGATATGAAAACTTTATTAGAAGATCCAATGGGACTGGCAGAACAGTTGGATCAATTCTTAGGACCTAATGTTTACACTTGGGAAGAAATGCATGCGATTATGGGAACGCTATTTTCTGCACAAGAGAGGCAAATGATTCGACAAGCTGCAATATCAATTTGGGGAAGGGAACAGCCGAATGAGTTACCGGGGGACCGGAAATTTCCAGTAAACGACCCACAGTGGGACAAACAAGCAGAAGAGGGAAGACGCAATATGCGACAGTGGCGAGAGTACATCATTAAGGGAATAAGGGAGGCTGTGCCAAAAGGTCACAACTTTGCCAAGGCGTTTGGAAACCACCAAGGGAAAGATGAGAGCCCAACCGACTTCCTCAATAGGGTGCGGAAAAATGTGCAACAGTATGCGGGGGTGGACCCTAATTCGGCAGTAGGGGAACAATTCATACGAATTGAATTTGTATCAAAAGCATGGCAAGACATCCGGAAGAAGCAACTCCGGTGGACCGTCTTGCCCCAAGGGTTCACGGAGTCCCCAAACCTATTCGAACAGGTACTGGAGCAAGTATTGGCTGGATTCCATTGTACCGAAAAGAACCAACTATTACAGTATGTCGATGACCTACTACTATCGGGACCAGCAGAGGAGGTAGTGCGAGACGATACTATAAGACTCCTGAATTACCTAGGAGAAAAAGGATTGCGGGTGTCCAAGAAGAAACTGCAATTTGTCGAGAAGGAAATAACATATCTCGGACACAGAGTCAGTAAAGGGCACCGCCAAATAACCCCAGAAAGAATAGCGGGAATAACTAAAATACCGCTTCCCAGGACAAAGAAGGAAATAAGACAATTTCTGGGCTTAGTGGGCTATTGCCGGATTTGGATAGAGAATTATACCTCCCTGGTGAAGTTTATGTACGACAAATTGGCAAAGGAAGACCGGGGAATAATCAGCTGGACCGAAGAAGAAGAACAGAAGTTCAGGAAAATAAAAGGGCAACTAATTCGGGCCCCGGTATTAACACTGCCAGCACTGGAAAAGCCCTTTCAGCTGTATGCAACAAACAATGAAGGAACTGCGTTAGGAGTACTAACCCAAGAAAAAGGTGGAAAGCGGCAACCTGTGGCCTTTTTATCAAAAATGTTAGATCCGGTATCCCGGGGATGGCCGACATGCATACAAGCCGTAGCGGCAGCAGCCATACTAGTAGAAGAAGCACGGAAATTAACCTTTGGGGGAAGAATGACGGTGTATACCCCGCACTCCGTTAGCACCTTCTTAGCCCAAAAAGCTCAGCGGTGGTTGACGGACTCTCGCATACTGAAATATGAAACCATTCTGATGGTCGGGGATGATTTAAGCTTTGAAAAGAACAATAGTTGTAACCCGGCACAGTTCTTATACGGGGAATCAACAGGGGAGGAAACCGAGCATAACTGCGTGGAGCTAACAGACCTTCAGACAAAAAGTAGGGAAGATCTACAAGAAGTTCCCCTAATTGAAGGCGAGGAACTATATATCGACGGCTCCTCCAGATGCATCAATGGGGTACGACACAGTGGATATGCTATTATAAACGGGAGGACTAGGGAGACGGTGGAGTCCGGCCGGCTCCCGGGTAATTGGTCAGCCCAGTCTTGTGAACTATATGCCTTGCAGAGGGGACTGCAACTGTTAAGAAACAAAATAGGCACTATATACACCGATTCTAAGTATGCCTATGGAGTGGTACACACCTTCGGAAAGATTTGGAAAGAACGGGGGTTGATAACAGCCAGGGGAAGGGAATTAGCTCACAAACAAATGATAAGCATGACTCTGGAAGCCCTAACATTACCTCAAGAAATTGCAGTGGTTCACGTTCCAGGACATCAACGAGGAACAGCCCCGGAAGCAATAGGAAACCGGCTCGCAGATGAAGAAGCCAAACGGGCAGCAATGGAAAAAACGGTCCGACTTCTAACCCTGATACCAATAAGGGAAGGGCTTAACAAACTACCAGTCTTCACCCAAGTAGAAATAGACGCTATGAGCCAGCTGGGAGCCCGACAAACATCAGAAGGCGAGTGGAAGACCCCCGACGGACGGCAAGTACTGAATAAGGAAGTAACTCGTCATATACTGCAACAACTACACCAACAAAGCCATTGGGGAGTGCAAGCTATGTGCGACACTATCCTAAGGGACTATGTTTGTAAAGGGATATTCACACTAGCTCAACAGGAGGTGTGGGGCTGTTACACCTGCCAAAAGGTAAACAAGAAAATGATGCGTGCCACCCATAAGGGGGGACAAACACTAGCCGTCCGACCGTTCCATCGGATCCAAATAGACTTTACGGAACTACCACAAGTTCAGAGATGGAAGTACCTGTTAGTAATTGTGGATCACTTCACTCGGTGGGTGGAAGCATTCCCAACCACTAAAGCGGACGCCCCTACAGTGGCACGGATCCTATTAGAAAATATAGTCCCGAGATATGGAATAATGGGGTCTATTGATTCAGATAGGGGAACACACTTTGCCTCAAAAACACACCAGCTAATCTGTGATGCCTTAGGAATCCAGTGGAAGCTGCACACCCCCTGGCACCCTCAGAGCTCAGGAAGAGTTGAGAGGATGAACAGTACTTTGAAGACGCAATTGACAAAACTAATGATGGAAACCAAGCTACCCTGGACCAAGTGTCTACCCCTGGCCCTACTAAGAATCCGCACGGCTCCTCAAAAAGATATAGGAGTATCCCCTTATGAAATGTTGTTTGGCCTTCCATATTGGAACAAGGTGGAGGGCTATCCTTCCCTGCAAGGGGGAGATGTCTTTGTAAGGGACTATTTACAGGCACTGTCTCGTTCTTTTGCAGAATTGCGCAGGAAGGGGTTACTCGCACAAACCCCACCTCTGGACTTCGCACTCCACCGAACTCAGCCCGGTGACTGGGTCCTGATTAAGACTTGGAAGCCAGAGAAGTTACAGCCGCAGTGGGAAGGCCCATTCCAGGTGCTACTGACCACCGAAGCCGCAGTAAGGACAAAAGAAAAAGGGTGGACCCACGCCGCGAGAATCAAGGGACCCGTAAAGCCCGAAGAAGGTGCAGAATGGACTTGCGTCCAGGGAGAAGACCCAATGGTGCTAAAGCTCAAAAGACGGACAGAATGAACTTTGGGACTGTAATGTATATACTGCTATTGCTTGCGGCTGAAGGAGGAGTATGTGGAAAGTTTAATCTAACCAACTGCTGCTTAAAGATAGATGACAACGGAAAGGTGGTTCAAAAAAATATCAGATAAAATAAGGAAACTGGCCCACGTGCCGGTACAGACCTGGAAGCCGCTGGGGTATTGGGACTGGCTGGACGGATGGTTGAAAGGAGGCTGGTGGCGAACCGCTTTAGGGGTTATAGGAGGGGGATTGATGGTCCTCCTTCTGCTACCATGTCTGATCCCCTGCTTGCGGGAGCTAGTAGCTCGGCTGGCAAGACAAGTCATGCAACCAGGGGCCCCAGCTGATCCTGTTCAGGTACTCCTACAAAGGGAAATAGAGCTAGAGGAAGAAGCCTATGTAAACCCGTGGCAAAAGCCCAACTGATAGCACATTCTAAAAAGAAAAAGGGTGGATTGAGAGAAATGATTAAATTAAAGACGGTACTTAAGGAGTCCATTTAGAATGTGCTGACACAGAAAGAGCGTGCAAAGCAACTTGCAGGGCAACGTATAAACCAATTTGCAAAATGAGGATGAAACAATAGCTTGCTGATTAAAGAAGCGATACGGGTAACGGGAAGACATGCTTAATGGTTGAACAATAACGGTCAAAATGCGCTGAGGCTGATAAGTGGGCCAAAGGGTAATCACATTTGTAATTTTGTAATAAGATTAAGGAAGAATGTCTGCACCTCACACGGGTGCAACTCACAAAGTCGTAAACAAGTAGGGTATAAAAAAACTGTGCAAAGTGTAATTCGGCACACAATCTAGCAGGAGCTGGTTGGGTCCGACTCTGCAGACTCGAAAAATAAAGTTTACCGTTCTGCAAATTGCTGAGACTCAGTGTGTTTCTGACAGATATGGAACAGAAAGACAGGCAGGGACCAGCTGGACTGAGTGGCCTCTACTGTAAAGTGGGCATGTGACAGACCCATGCACCTGCAACACAGGATCTGAAATAGAACTGATTTATTTCTCACAGACCCACAGTATTAAACACCAGTCTATTTTCAAAGTAAAAATATTTATCAGAGTATTTGCATGTCACCACATACAACCCTCAGATTCTTTTTCTGCAAGCATACTTATCAAATCTATATAACAGTAGCTGTAAACAGGATCAGTAGACAACAAACAGTTCAAACACAAATATAAATAAATAGCAATAAATAATGAGCATAAAATAACAAGATAAAGAGTCCTTGAATCGAGACAATTGGTTATAGAAACACCAGAAAAAGAAATAGTGTTGTTATCCCATTTTGTTCAAGAGCCTGATGGTTGAGGGATAATAACTGTTCCTGAAGTTGGTGGTGCAAGTACCATTTGTACCTTCTGCCTAATGGCTACAGTGAGAAAAGAGCCTGGAGATAATCTTGATGATGATGGATGCTGCTTTTCTATGAGAACATTTTGTGTAGATATGCTCAGTGGTTGGGAGGTCTTTATCCGTGATGTACTGGTCCAAGACCACTACCTTTTGTAGGACTTTCCACTCAAAGGCATTGGTGTTCCCAAACTAGACTATAACGTGGCCAGTCAGCATACTTTCCGCTGCACATCTATAGAACTTTCTCAAAGTTTTTGATGTTGTGCCAAATCTCTGCACAATCCAATGGAAATAGAGGCGTTGTAGTGCTTTATTTGCAATTATATTTACATGAAGGGCCAGGTCAGTTCCTCTGGGATAGCGACAGCTAGGAATTTCAAGGTACTGACCCTCTCCACCTTTGATCCTTTTATGTGTACTGGCTGATGGACCTCTGGTTTCCCTCTCCTGAAGTCAGTTTCTTGGTCTTATTGACATTGAGTGAGAGATTGTTGCTATGACATTCCTCAGCCAAATTTTCAATCTCTCTCCTGTGTGCTGATTCATCATCACCTTTGATACGGCCCACAACAGTGATGGCATCAGCAAGCTTGAATGTGCTGTTGGAGCTGTGCTTAGCCACTCAGTCATAGGAGTAAAGCAAGTAGAGCGGGGCTAAGCTCACATCCCCTTGGTGATGCTGTGCAGAAGATCGTGGAGGAGATGTTGCCAATCTGAACAGACTGGGGTCTGCAAGTGACGAAATTCAGAATCCAATTGCATAAGGGAGTATTGAGGCCCAGGTCTTGGAGTTTACTGATTAGTTATGAGGGGCTGATGGTGTTAAATGTCAAGCTGATGTATGCATCTTTACTGTCCAGATGTTTCAGGGTGTGTGAAAAGCCAATGAGATGGCATCCACTGTGGACCTGTTGCTTCGGTGAGCAAATTAGAGTGGATCCAAGTTGCCACTCAAACAGGAGCTGATAGGCTTCAACCTCAGTCTCTCAAAACACTTCATCACTGTGGATGTAAGTGTCAGTGGGCGATAGTCATTGAGGCAGGTTACCACACCTTGGGGACTGGTATTACTAAAGCTTGCTTGAAGTAGATGGGTACCAGACAATTAAAGTCTAGCATCCTCAGTAACCAGGCTTCAGTCCTGAGTGTGATAAGCAGTCACAATATCTGCAGAATCTGGCATTAGTACTCAGTTGGGAACTTGCAACTGGATTCAGTCACCATGATGGTTAACATTCATTTTAACATGCAGCTCACTTTAACTTTCTCCCTGATGTGACGTTGCTGGAGTTTCAGCAAATAGGATGACAGAGTAAATCACCGTGTTCACTCTGGACAGAAGCATGGTTTCTACTTGCTGTGAATTTGCTGGAGTCTCACAAGGTGGGTTAACTGAATAACACCCTTCCCGCTCCCAGAGCAGGTGTACGGCTACTCCCCTGCATGAACTGGCTGGTGTTTCAGTAGCTCTCAGGATACTTATAAATCCTTTCTCACACTTGGAATAGATGAATAGCCTCTCCCCAGTGTGAGCTCACTGGGGTTTCTGCAGGTTTGCAGAATTCCATTTACCATGTTATCATCCAGGTTGTTGATATAGATGACAAAAAAAAAAATGAACCCAGCACCAATCCCTGCAGCTCACCACCAGTCACAGGCTCCAGTCAGAGAGGCAACCACCTACAACCTGTAACTGGCTCTTCCGTGAAGCCAATGTCTAATCCGATTTACTACATCTGTCACAACCATGGATTCGACAGTGAGGTAGATAATGCAATTGCACTTGTGAATTTGTACGTGTCAGCTAATTATTTAATTGTGATAGTATTTACCTCCGTACTTGTCATCGTGGTGCTTGTCGAGACTTGGACAGAGAACAGCACAGCTTCACTGTCTGTTTTGCTTTCGGCCTTTTCCCTGAGAAATTGGACTTTTGAGTCAACTGACCTTGAAGACTAGTGGTATTCGTTTAATGTTTAGATTTTCTTTTCAACCGCAATATAGGCTTTGGTTCCTATTTGAGAGTTTTAGTTAACAGCCCTATTTGGCCTAGCATTTATTGTTTATTTTCCCTTAAACACTATTTGCAATAAAGTTTGTGAACTATCGACCTGCTTCAGTGTCTCTCACTCTGCTCTTGGGCCTTATCTCAACCTGGTAACAACACCATCCTCAATACCAAATGACAGAAACTGCTTGACCAACCATCTATGTGGGACCTTGTCCATGTAGCCAACATGCATTGCCTTGTCTTCATCAATTTTCCTGCAAACATCCTCAAAAAATTCTATAAGATTGGTCAGATATGACTTGCCATGCACAAAGCCATGTTGACTGTCCCTAATCAGTCCCTGTCTATCCAAATATGCATATTTCCAGTTGCTTAGAATACCTTCCAGTAACTTTCTCATACTGATGTCAGGCTCACTGGCTTTTAATTTCCTGGTTTATTTTTACAGCCTTTTTAAAACTACAGAACAACAGTAGCTATCCATTAATCCTCTTGTACCTCACCTGTGACTAACAATATTTTAAATATTGTTGCTAGGACAGTTGCAATTTCTCCCAAGTCCCTTTACACATCAGATTTCTGGATTTTCTCTGTGTTTGCAAATAGTCAATGTCTTTACTTCTTCTACCAAAGTGCATGATCATACAGTACCATGCACTATATTCCATCTGTCACTTAGTTGTCCATTCTGCTAATCTGTCCAAGTCCTTCTGCTGACTCCCTGCTTCCTCAAAATTACCTGCCCCTCCACCTAACTTTGTATTGTCTTCAAACCTGGCTGCAACATCATCAATTCTGTCATCCAAATCATTGACATATGATATGAAAAGAAGCGATCCCAGCACAGACCCCTGTGGAACAGCAGCCAACCAGAAAAGGCTCCCTTTATTCCCAGTCTTTGCCTCCTGCCAGTCAGCCAATGATGATGCTATCAATGCTAATGATAAATATGAGAAAGTCCACAGATGCTGGAAATCTAAAACAATACACACAAATTGATCAGAGAACTCAGCAGGTCAGGCAGTATCCATGAAAATAAATAAACAGTTGACTTTAATGGGTTTCTCTCTCAAGCCTCTGTAGTTAACTTCATTCCATTAATACTGATGTATCTAATTATACCTTCCCCCTTTCAAACTACACAGTGAATTCTATCATATTAAGATCAAAGTCTCCTAAGGGACAACCACAAGTTGGTTTATAAGGTCATCTCATAGTTATTCTGCAAATTTCCTCACTGGGAATCCTGCACCACCTTGACTTACACAATCTACCTCCACCTACTCTGCTCATGGATTGTTTGTCCCACTGCCATCAGGGAAGAGACTAGGTCGCATCCATGCCAGGAGTACCAGTCTCCAAACAGCGACTTCCCCTAAACAGTCGGACTGATCTACACCTCCACCCATTATCCTACCCCTTCACACCCCCAAACCAAACACCACTACCTTACCATTTCCAGTCAGCCACCATATGTGCAGATTCTCCTGAGCCAAACTTCATTTTATGAATATACAATCAATCTATGTACAGTATATAAGTTATGTACAGACATTTTTGTTATTGTGTTTTTTATCTTATTGTGTTTTTCTGTGCTGCATCGGAGCCGGAGTAACAATTATTTTGAAATACAGTGTCGGAAAGTGTACAATTGTGCAGTTTGGTAGAAGAAATAAAAGCATAGACTGTTTTCTGAACAGAGAGAAAATTCAAACATCAGATGTAGAAAGGGACTTGGAAGTCCTTGAGCAAGATTCGCCAAAGGTTAGTTTACAGGTTGAGTAGGTGGTGAGGAAGGCAAATTCAATGTTAAAATTCATTTTGAGAGGATTAGAATATAACAGTAAGGATGTACTGCTAAGACTTTATAATATGCTGCTGAGTCCTCATTTGGAGTATTGTGAGCAGTTATCTAAGAAAGGATGTACTGGCATTTGAGAGGGTTCAAAGGAGGTTGACGGAAATGATTCTGGGACTGAAAGACTCCATATGGAGAGCGTTTGATGACTCTGGGCCTGTACTCACTGGAATTCAGAAGAATGAGGGGAGATCTTATTAAAACCTATCGAATGTTGAAATGCTTCAATGGAGTGGATGTGGAAAGGATGTTTCCTATGGTGGGGAAGTCAGAGACCAAAGGACACAGCCTCAGAATAGGGGGTTGTCCATTTAGAATGTGGATGAGGAGGAATTTCTTCAGCCAGACAGTGATGAATCTGCAGAATTTGCTGCCACAATCAGTTGTGGAGTCCAAGTTACTGGGTATATTTAAGGCAGAAGTTGATGGATTCTTGATTAGTCAGGGCATGAAGGGATACTGGGAAAAGGCAGGTGATTGGGCGGAGAGGGAAAATTGGATGAGCCATAAAAAATTTTTTGAGAAGACTCGATGGGTCATCTGGCCTAATTCTGTTCCTTTATCTTATTGTCTTTTTTTTTGGCATAACCTGGACAACATGAGATTACACCTGCACTGTCCCACCTCTTGATGTACATGCCTCAGAGTGATGTCTCAGTGATGGAGATCCTTTGTCAGTATAACAGTATGTTTAGACACTTCAGGCATGACAGCCCTACTGAGCATTCATTTAAAAAAAAAATTGCATTTGACTTCCTCACTACTGACTTAACCTGCAAATTAATCTTCAGGGAATCCTGCACAAGGACTCCCAAATCCATTTGCACCTGAGTTTTTTTGCATTTTTTTTTGTCATTTAGAAAATAGTCAACCCTTTTATTCTTTCTACCAAAGTGAATGACCACACACTTCCCAACACTCTAACGCAGTGGTACCCAAACTCTTCTATGCCCCACACCCCTAGGAAATGTTTGTTTAATGTTCACAACCCCTACAAAAGTAATATCACATTTGAAGATGAAGAAGTCTAATTTCTAATTTTTGAACCATGAATTGAACCACATTCAATACTGCGGGTGAACAAATTGAACTTAAAAAAATAAGCTTTTAACTCAGTGCATAAAATGCAAATATAAATTGAGCAATTAGATTCTAATTTATTTAGAAAAAAAATGTAAACAGTAAAATCAATCCCAATGGTGAACATAAAATTCAATGACTTCTTTGCTCCTGCTTCTCATTCATGATTTTGTCAAAACGTGGAACTTCCTTGCTGACTGTGATTCGCAGGTCTGCCTGTGGATTCAGGCGATTCCGAGATTTTGTCTTGATTGACAAAAGAGAACTGAATCCAGATTCACAGAAGTATGTTGTTGCAAATGGAATGAGGACACGGAGTGCTTTTCCATCAAGTCTTGGGAACATATCCAGTACTGCACACCAAAACTCCTCCAAAGTCTTGCTTTCAAATTACATTTCAAGATCTGGATTTGTTCGCAAATCAATATTGTTATGAACCCCGCAACTGGGTTACTTACCAGCAAAGATAAAGAAGTCCGTTGAAGTCTGATGATACTATTTTTAACAGTATTTATTAGTAAAAATGCACAAAAAATAATATCAATGCAAATATACAGATAATATATGTCGTCAATACTAAACCTAAAAGTGCGGGTATAATAATAATCAATAAGAAACAAGCTCTATCGTTGTCTAGGGGATAATGAATTGTCCGATGGAAATATACAGTTCGTTTCAGTTCACACAGGCTGCCATTGTTTGTTTGTCGCTGTGTTGCAATTGTTGGAGAGAGAAAGAGATAGGAGAATGGGAACAGTTACCGCTAAGTGTTTTGCCAACCTTCCTTTATGATTTCGATCCGTCGGTGTCTCGTTGCTGTGGCTGTTCAAGTATGACCTCTCCTTTAGCTAAACCGTTCTTCCGTGATGAGCCCGCCACCCAGGCGAGGGAGGACACACAATAACTCTCACCGGCTTTCGCTATAAAACACTGTCACTGGATTTCTAGCGTTTCTCCTGGTGTATCTCAGGGGTGTTCCCCAGACCCTCCTTTTATCCTCACTGACAGGGTCTCAGATGTCATTCAGGTTGGGATGATGCAATCCCTCAACCAGACCACTCTGGTTGTCCCTGAGGGGTTTCAATGAATAGTACAGTACTCAATACACAGTTCCTTCTAAAAGAGACAATAGCAGTTATCAGTGGTTCCGTTCCACTTATGTCAGGAGACATTCCAAACCTTGTGTATTCTGCGGTGTCTATAACAACTGCCTTTGCTGTTATCCTGTGTCTCTCCCATTACTGACATGCTGTGTATCTCTCTCATTTCCTGGGTCTCAGACCCTAAATACTAGCGATCTTGCGATTCTCAAAAAGGAGGGGGCGACTTTGCACCCTTCGGCCCCTCAGAGTTGCTCCACATTGGTAACACCCCCATCCTTCTAAGGATTTTTACCACAGGTAAAAATTAACTACTACAGAGTCTTACAGAATTTCAGAATCTAACACAATACAAAAGAGTTTAATTTTCACTACAGAGTAATACAGTTATACATTCAATTCAGCATCTACACAGTTAGTGATTACATTGTCTCTTCCTTTAATATCTTAATATCTTGTACCTTAATAAATTCCTGTCACATCAGACTCCAATTTAATAACCACCTATTTTTAATCCTTTTTTAGCAAAACAAAACTAAACAGTTGTGATCTTAGCTTATGTGTATATTACAAAAGTTCATGCAAATACTAATCTTTATTTTACTCTCAAACTTAACAGTGAATCTTCCATGCTGTTGTCTTTATTATTTACATGCTTTGTCGAAATCCCTTAAAACTGGATCCTGTTATTTAAAGTGGCATCCCGTCAACCCTCATCCCTTTTCCAGTTAACTCCCACGTGGTTTGCTTGCGTACCAGTGTGGAATAGGCTTTTGCATGCTCCTTTAATAGGAGTTATTTTATCAACAATGTTTTCCAAACATAGCCCATTTTCTGAACGTCCACACAATTCTTTATTTTTAAGCAAGTCGTTAGTTTTATCTTCAGGACCCTTCATTCTATTAGTTTTCAGTTTAATATCTGCAAGCGATCCCTCTTTGTCCAAACAACACTTCAAATTCTGCCTCTTCACAGCACACCCTTGAATAACATTAGCGGGTGGGGCACCTTTACATTCCAAATCAAACTGTAATTGATTCGCAGGCACCTTGGTAACAAGCCATTGTTTCTGCAGCCTGGTTACGGCTTCTGACACCAATCCAGACTTTAAATTTTCTTCATTTAACTTAGGAACTACACTTTTCCCTTCTCCTTCAATAATAATATCCACATCACCACCTTTTATCTCCTCACTACCTTTTAATACACCTTCGAACACAAACAACTGGGAACTCTCACTTCCCACTAGTACCAAGGTTAACCCTTTCTTCACTGAACCAAGTCCATCTGACCCACAAGGACTGCATTCCTTTTTAACTGAATCAAATACCTCAGATTTTTCCTGAGTTCCATTACTAGGTTCAGTAGCACGTGCGTCCACATCTTGAACACACTCAAGTGGGACCTCTGCATCTTCCAGGTTTTCAATACCCATCCCCTTTTCAAATTCTAAGTTCCCCTGATCCTCCCAGCTACTCTCTGGGCAACTCCCTTCCAGAGTAAACTCAACCCCGCGGGCTGAAACAACCTCATCTGCCAACCCAGCAGACTCCTTCAAGGTAATGGCATCCTTTTCAGTTAGGACTGCCCTCATTTCATTATCGGGAACACCTTTAAAATTTTCAACTTCTTCAAACAGTTCTGTCAAGCCAGACAGATCATCCATGTCCAACCCTGGACCTTCTAACAGCCTTATCTGTTTCTCATTTTTACTCCGTGCCTCTATAAGTTTCCTCCTGGCTAAGGGTAGGTCTACCTCCTCTCCCTTACTCTCTTTCACCTCCCTATTCTCCGTTTTACCACCCTCTAACCCCTCTTGGTACAGGGTCGGTAAAAATGTCTCAGCCAAATTGATACTGGCCTGATTTAAACTGGTCTCTGTCTCGGCTGCCTTTCTCGACATGCTGTGAGTGGTCACGCTTGCAGGATAATTCTTGGAACCTAGGGGCGGGACCTCAACACTTACAGGCTTGAGGCTCATCAGCTTCATGGCTGACCAAACCTCACCCCCGGCTAAATCGTTACCCAGAAGGACGTCCACGTCAGTTGTCGGAAATCTGAGGTATTTGATTTCAACTGGTCCAGATACCAGCTCACAATTTATAATGATCCTATGCAAAGGCACAGCTTCTGTCCCTTTTCCTATGCCTCTCAAAACTACCTCTCCAGTCTTGGGACCAAAACCTAGTACCTTGCTGAGAATCAATGACTGCTCAGTTCCAGTATCTCTCCAGATCCGCACTGGAACTGGTGTTTCTCCCTCTTTCACCGAACCCTTGCTCTATTGCATCTGTCATTTCTTTGCGCATTCTGCTAATCTCTCAAAGTCCTACTGTAGCCTCTTTGCTTCCTCAAAACTACCTGCCTACACTTCATGACCCTTGACAGCTGGAACTCCTGAATCAATAGATTCTAGGATGATTCAAGAAGATATTTAAATCATCCTTAGTGATAGGTGAGATATTGGAGGACAGCTAAGATTGTTCTGCTGTTTTAAAAAAGGCTCTTAAAAATAAACCAGGAAATTATAGACTCATAAGCCTGGTATCAGTAGTGGGAAAGAGGGAAGGTATTTTAAGGGACTGGATATATGAATATTTGGATAGAAATGGGCTGATTAAGGATATTCCACATAGCTTTGTGTCTGATCAATCTTGTAGAGTTTTTCAAGGAAGTTACCAGTAAAATTGATGAAGGCAAAGCAGTGGATGTTGACTACATAGATGTTAGCAAGGCATTTGATTAGATCCTGCATGGAAGATTAGTCAAGAAGGATCAGTTACTTAGAATTCAAGATGAGGTAGTAAATTGGATTGGAAATTGGCTTTGTAGGAGAAGCCAAAGGCTGGTTGTAGATGGCTGTGACTCTGACTGGAGGCCTGTGACTAGTGATGTGAAACAGGGTTCGGCATTGGGTCCATTGTTGTTTACCATCAGATCATTGATGTAGATGACAATGTGAGTTACTGGATCATTAAATTTGCTGATGACACCAAGATTGTGGTGTATAGTGGACAGCAATGAAGGCTATCATGGTTTGCTGTGAGACCAGCTGGAAAAATGGCAAATGGAATTTATTTATTTATTGTTGCCATACAGTGCAGAGTAACCCTTCAGCCTCTTCCTGCCGTGCCACCCAGCAATCTATAATTTATCCCTAGTCTAATCATGGGGCAATTTACAATGACCAATTAACCTCCCAACCGGTACTTCTAAGTTTGTCTTTTGCACAGAGGTATTAGGAGCCAGTTTTCCTGAAGCCAGCACTTCATTTTCAGAAGCGACCATTTGAATTGCTGTTTCAATTGTTGATGAGTCATCCCTGTTTTGAATCAGATCTTTGATTAGGGTTTCTTAATGCAGATGCAGTACAAAATGTCACTTTTAAAGTTTGAAATGCTTTCAGTTGTTCTTCATTAAGAGTCACAGGATCATCTGAGCACATTGTGGTTAAGGAATAGTTCATTATCTGTCACTAGCTTATCAATACATCAAATCAGAATCAGTATCCAGTTTATTAACAGTGGTATGCGTTGTGAAATTTGTTAACTTAGCAGTAGCAGTTCAATGCAATACATAATATAGAAAAAACCATTATAATAAATAAATAAATAAATAACAAACAAACAAACAAATAAATAAATAAATAAATAACAATATACGTATATCGAATAGATTAAAAATCATGCAAAAAGGGAAGATTGCACCTGTCTGTGAATGGAGTAACAGCAGTTTCAGTGCTGCTCCCAGTTTTGTTCCTTTCCCCCAGTTTAAACTTCAAAATTCTAACTCTTTATTTGCTGATTCATGAAGGGCAACAATATGTCTTTGAGGAGTGGGAAGAACTTGTCTGAACCTAGTGATAAAGGCAATGGGATAGGAAAGACCTGATGAAATGCCACCTCAGGCTGAGATATGGCTCAGACACTGAATTCAATTAAAGATCAGAATGGTTCAACTAAAGATCAACTGGAAAAGAATAGTAATGAAGTGACATCATTTCTAGGAAAACTTAAAGACCTGGAAACTCAAGTTATTACACACGAAGAGGAATTGAAGATAACTAAGCAAAAATTGCTTGAAACTACAACTCATTTGGAAAGATATGGAAATAAGATTATAGACCTGGAAACTAGGCCTCGCCGAAGGAATATACGAATTGTTGAGCTGTAAGAAGGAGCCAAAAATGGAGATTTATCTGCTTACTTTGGTAAGCTTTTTCATACCTTATTTCCTACTATATTATCACAGCCGCCTACTATAGAACGAGCACACAGAGCTTTTACTTTGAGATCTCAAGATTCAAATAAACCAAGGTCTGTTCTGGTTTGTTTTCACCAGTTTAAAATTAAAGATCAAATAATGCGACAGGCAAGAAAACAGAGAGTTTTTAGATTTGAGGAATCTGAGTTCTGTTTTTATGAAGGTTATCCAAAGGAGGTAATGGAACAAAGATCAGAATTTTCTCTGGGAATGAAACAGGCATATGATAAGAAACTGTTTCCTTCCTTGCATTACCCAACAAGAATGAAAGTTTTTCCTCCTGATTCTCCTCCTCATACATTTTTTGATCCTGAAGTTGCACTGGTATTCATTCAAACGAAGCTAAGGACTGCTCTGTACAAAAAAAAAGTTTAAAAGATTCTCTATCCCCCCCCAGTTAAAAAAAATGAAAACCACTGACCTTGTGAGAGGAACGACAAAGTCTCAACAAAGGAAAGTGTTTATATTCCAGCACCTACAAACTATCCCATGTTTATATATAATCTTTTTTAAACAAAGAGAGAAACAAAAAATTGTTTACTCTTAAAAAGAAAAACCAGCACCATCTAAAATTTAACATTAAATCTCAAAAAGATGCTTTAAATTCAGTTATACGATGCTATAATCTATTATATAAAAACATTAATATATTGAAAAGAAATTTTAAAAAATAAGCATTTATTAAGATCTAAAATATATTACTTAGAAAAACCAAGCATAATATTTAATAACAGATCAACACAATTTTTCAAAAAAAGAGCAAAAAAGCAAAAAGAAAGGTTAATAGTATATCTAACGCAACTAAAATTTCAAAAAATACCAACTAGTAATATTATATAAGTAGTTGAAACCTCCCCTGAGTATATATATAAAAAAAATAGTCCCATTAGAAAAAAAAACTACCAGTTAGTTAATTAAGAAAGAAACAAAAAAAACCAAACCAGATACTAGGTTAAAGGAAGAAGTCCCTTTATCTTCTTTTTCTCAGTCGAATGTCTGAATAACCATTTACTTGACCATAAATCTTGAACCATAAATCTTCTTTCCAAAAAAACCCAATTATATGCAATACAGGTGGCCCCCGTTTTTCAAACGTTCGCTTTACGCCAGCTGGCTGTTACGAAAGACCTACATTAGTACCTGTTTTCGCTAACCAAAGAGGATTTTCGCTTTTACAATAAAAAGACGCCCACTTTATATGTGTTTTTACCCTGAGAAAGACTACAAATACCGTGAACCCTTGTGAGGGCAGTTGTGTGCGCATGTATGTATGTGCGTATGCGTGTATGTGTGTAGGCATGTATATGCCGATTTTTTTTCTCCTAATCCATTTCGGCTCACTGTCTTCCTGATTTTGATAAGTGAAACTACACTGCACATACAATTTTTCTACTTTATATAGGCTGTATATTTATCATATGATTCCTGCTTTTACTATATGTTAGTGTTATTTTAGGTTTTATGTGTTATTTGGTTTGATTTGGTAAGTTATTTTTTGGGTCTAGGAATGCTTAAAAATTTTTCCCATATAAATTAATGGTAATTTCTTCTTCACTTTACGGCATTTCGGCTTACAAACGGTTTCATAGGAATGCTCTACCTTCGGATAGTGGGGGAAACCTGTAATGAACAAGTCCCCTAATCTTCTTTTAATAGTCTCTCAATGAAATGTCCAAGTAGCCTTCATAAATCTTCTTTCCAAAATGCTAATATACAGAAAACCAGCTAGTCTTTTAGACAGTTCAATTGGCAATTGCAGCAGGTATAGTTTGAATGAATGCCAGTGCAACTTCAGGATCAAAAAATGTATGAGGAGGAGAATCAGGAGGAAAAACTTTCATTCTTGTTGGGTAATGCAAGGAAGGAAACAGTTTCTTATCATATGCCTGTTTCATTCCCAGAGAAAATTTTGATCTTTGTTCCATTACCTCCTTTGGATAACCTTCATAAAAACAGAACTCAGATTCCTCAAATCTAAAAACGCTCTGTTTTCTTGCCTGTCGCATTATTTGATCTTTAATTTTAAACTGGTGAAAACAAACCAGAACAGACCTTGGTTTATTTGAATCTTGAGATCTCAAAGTAAAAGCTCTGTGTGCTCGTTCTATAGTAGGCGGCTGTGATAATATAGTAGGAAATAAGGTATGAAAAAGCTTACCAAAGTAAGCAGTTAAATCTCCATTTTTGGCTCCTTCTTACAGCTCAACAATTTGTATATTCCTGGTCGCAGCCATATAGTCAAAATGATGATTTTACCAAAATGTTTATATTTATTTCAGAATATCCCTGTTTTTTTTGACTAAGAAGTTTTTTGAATGGATTGATTCTATTATTTCATCTTTTATTTGGAATGATAAAAGACCAAGAATTAGTAAATGTCACTTACAAAAATTGAAAAAGGATGGAGATCTTGCTTTTCCTAATTTAAGAATGTATTACTGGGCTGTTAATGTGTGATATATGTCCTTTTGATTACACTGGGTTGATAAGAACGAGCGGCCAATTTGGGTAGACTTGGAGTTGAAAGCTGTGAAACTATTTTATTTAACCTCGTTATGGGAGCTGCTTTACCTATATAATTAGCTAAAGTTGCTAATTTAAATTTATACCCTGTGATTAAGTATTCTTTACAAATTTGGCTCCAGTTCCGTAATTTTTTTAATCTTAAAAAATTTTAACTTTGTAGTTTATCGAAATTATTTTTTAAGCCTTCTTTGAGTGATCCAATTTTTTTACTTTGGAAAAATAAAGGTATTAATTCTTTTCTGGATCTATTTAAAGAAGATAGACTGATGCCTTTTGGACAATTGGTTGATAAATATTCTCTTTCATACACTTTTTACAATACCTTCAAGTTAGACATTTCTTACAAAAATACTTAAGTAATCTTCCTTACATATTGGATGCCGACCTGTCAGATACTGTTATGAGTATGAACCCTTTGATGAAGGGCTCCATTGGAAGAATTTATAATTTATTATTACAATGGGATAAGTGTCCTTTATTTAAGACTAAGCAAGATTGGGAAAAGGAACTTAATTTGACTTTTATGACGGAGGACTGGACGCGGATTTTGAAGTTGGTTAACTCTTCTTCAAATTGTGCTAGTCATTCACTGATTCAATTTAAAATTGTACATCATTATTATTTGATGAAGGAGAGATTGTCTAAAATGTTTCCTAATCTTGGTAGTTATTGTGATAGATGTAAAACTGAGACAGCTACACTGACACATATGTTTTGGTCTTGTTCTATATTGGAACAGTTCTGGAAGTCAGTTTTTTCTACAATTTCTAAAACACTTAAAATTAATTTACAACCTAACAAATTAACTGTGTTTTTTGGAATAATTCGTCAAAATATCCAAAGTATTTCTCTGTCTGACCAACATGTTATTGCATTTGTTACATTGATAGCTAGGAGGGCCACTCTGTTGAAGTGGAAGGATACGTTGGCTCCCACTCTCACAACGGTTCTCTCAAGTGATGCTATGTCTTAGTTCGGAGAAAATTAGAAGTCGAACCTTTGAACCTATGTTTGATTTTGAGAAAAGATGGGGCTCATTTGCTTGTTACTACCATTTGAGTTAATTGATAGATTTCCTCCACAAAAATCTAATTGTAAATTTTAGTACATTTTCTTTTTTGCCGGCCATTTGATGTTTATCTTTCGAAGCTTTTAGTACAACGCATGGCTCCAGGGTTGAGCACCTAATGTTTTTTTTTTCCTCTCACTTTGCTTCAGTAGGTTTTTTACTTTTCTTTTTTTTGATCTTTAAAACAATGTTGTTTTTTTCCCGTTGAGACATTGTAAGTGTTACACACTTCGATGTACTCTTGTTAATTTTGGATAATAATAAAAAAATTTGAAAAGAAAAATTGTGCCAAAAAACAGAAATAATATTTATTAAAAGAGTGAGGTAGTATCCAAGGGCTCAATGTCCATTTAGGAATCAGATGGCAGAGGTGAAGAAGCTATCCCAGAATCGGTGAGTGTGTGCTTTCAGGCGTCTGTACCTCCTACCTGATGGAGGTGAGGAAAGGGCATGCCCTGGGTGCTGGAGGTCCCTGATAATGGACTCTACCCTTCTGAGACACCACTCCTTGAAGATGCCCTGGGTACTTTGTAGGCTAGTACCCAAGATGGAGTTGACTAAATTTACAACCCTCTGCTGCTTCTTTTGGTCCTGTGTAGTAGCTCCCCATACCAGACAGTGATGCAGCCTGTCAGAATGATTAACAATGGTTTCATCTTCAGTCTTGTGTGTCTACACTCCCTTGGTCTTTATTAGAGCAAACTGTGACATTGCTGACAGTCTTACTGTGTCATCACTGCCATCCTGACTTGAGTTGCTAGGGGCTGCTGTAGGGTCCATGTCATGTCCCTCCTGTAATTCCTCAGAGTTGAAATGGTGTCACCTTCTTGGACGACTCTTTGATGTAGGGTATAATCCCTCAGAGTTCAGATGGTGAAACTGTTTGATGATTCCCCGGGCGGAGCACTAGCAGTATCATCACTAGCAGGACCTTTCCCTTGAAGTGGTAACTGCACTTTCAATTTGTTTCTAAGATTAACACATTTTGATTGAATTAAAAATGTAAGAGATTCTGCAGATGCTGGAAATCTAAAACTACACACACAAACACACGCTCCGACAGCATACACAAGGAAATTTGCAGATGCTGGATGTTCAAGCAACTCAAATAAAATGCTGGTGGAATGCAGCAGGTCAGGCAGCATCTATAGGAAGAAGCACTGTCAATGTTTCGGGCCGAAACGTCAACAGTGCTTCTTCTTATAAATGCAGCCTGGCCTGTTGCATTCCACCAGCATTTTGTGTCTGTGACTTCAATTGAACTACCATCTTGTTCTTTACATTTTGTTGTCCTATCTTGCTGTTTTTGTAATTTATCGCGTTGGCCGTTTTTTTCACTTAGCAAACACTTTCCTCGTCCTGTTAACTCTTTCACTCAGTCACAGTTGATCAAACCAAACACAATCTTATCTCTAAATTAGTGGAGCCATTTTCCAGACTTAGTGCATGCCTTCTTCTTAATAAACTTAATATTTTAGGTATATTTTGTCCAGATGGTTTTGTTAACTTCATCCAGCTTAAGTGTTTTATCCAGGTAAGAGTTCTCAGAAGGTTTCACAACTTTGTTTTGATTTTAATCTTAATTCATTTGTACTTTTTATTAGTTTGACTGCGATCTCAAAATTTTGACAGTTTGCAATCAAAATTCTAACATCTTGTTCTGCAACCTGAATTTAATACATTCCCACTAACATGTAGAATTTATTTTTTTAGTCTCTATTGGTTTGCATCCTTAATCAGTGTTTTACCATTTTGCACATGGATCTGCCAGAATTCATTTCTTTTTTTTTTACATATGTTTTTTTAAACAACAATGCAGCAGTCCTCAATCCCGGTTTCCATTTTATGATGTAAAAGCCAGACCTAGAACCATAAGACCATATAGGAGCAGAATTAGGCCATTTGACCCATGGAGTCTGCTCCACCATTATGGCTGACTTCCCATTACCCTTCATGCCCTGACTTATCAAGAATCTTATCAACCTCTGCCTTAAATAACTGTAGACCCAAACACTTGGCCCCACCAACCACCTGTGGCAATAGATGCAGCTATATAGAATGCAAAATAGAGACTGTATTTCAGTATGAGCTTCAGGAGATTTGGTTGTCACTAAAATACTTGCAAATGTCTACAGATGTACCGTGGAAAGCATTCTAACTGGTTGCATTACAGTCTGGAATTGCGTGGGGGCTACTGCACAGGATCAAAGTAAGCTGCAGAGAGTTGTAAAATTAGATAACTCCATCATGGACTCTAGCCTCAAAAAGGAGGGATTTCTCATTAAGGATCCCACCACCCAGGGCATGGCCTCTTCACATTGTTACCATCAGGAAGGAGGTACAGAAGCCTGAAGGTGCATACTCAGCGATTCAGGAACAGCTCCTTCCCCTCCACCATTTGATTTTCCAATGAGTATTGAACCCAAGAACACAACACCATTATTTCTTTATTTCTGTTTTGTATTGCTTATTTAAATATTAAAATATAGATATTCTTAACGTAATCAGTGTTTTATCATGTATTGCTTTGTGTGGCTGTGCAAAGTTAAGAAATTTCACAACATATGCCAATGATTTTAAAACTGATTCCAACGGAATGCCAAAGAAAATAGTTCTTATTTTCCCAGACAATTTTGAAGATAAAAGAATGTTCTTACCCCTTTTGTTGCATGTTAAAAATTCTCTATTGCCCGGGATTATTCTGAGGTCTAAATTCTGCCAACCACGCCAATAAATAGACTTTGCTGGTTAAATCAAGGCTTTTTTAGAAATCAGTAATGAAGCATAAACTTGTTGCTTCAGGATAGTTCTATTAAAAGTTGATAGAACAGGAAAGGAACATTGACAAAATATACTACTTGAAGAGAGAAATTAAAGATATGGCACCCATCATAAAACAGCTACTTAAAGAGAAGAAAAATTCCATTCAAATCTATAGATAACAATAATCCAACTAGAAAGTACTTAGTGAATATTGCCTTAAAAATCAACCTATCAGAAAACTTAATGGAGTACAAAAAGCTCCAGAATTATACTTTTATATTACACTGTTATGCATATAAACAACACTTAAAATACAAGTAGATAATTAATAGTTAAACTGTAAAGAAAATGAGAATTAAAATTAAACAGTCAGATCCAACAGACTCTCAACACCTGTGCACTCGATTCACACTAAAAGTACACTGTGATGCTCAGAGATTTCTGGGTAAGAACAATGCCAGTGGAAGTATTCACAAGTATTGCTTCCCTCCTGCCAATTGGCAACAATACTGTCAACATTTTTATAAGAATTCAGCAAGTGCCCACAAGTAATAAACTCATTGTCAACAGACTAAATCAACCTTTTTATTCTGTCAATTGCCAAATGTTGCTATTTGTCATTTGTTGCCAACCCCCCCCCCCCCCCATCGGTTTCCCTGCTCCTTGTGCTCTTACCCCTACCACTGCCCTGAGTCCCAACGTCTGCCCTGTGCTGACCATCTCTGGTTTCTGACCTGCTCCATTGAACATCCAACTTGCTGTCCACATTCAGCTTTCAGACTTTGTAGGACAGTGATGTATTTTAACAACCCAGCTTGTGACACGCAACCCGTCAGAAGCAGTGAAAATGACCCATAACTTTGACATGAACAGGGAATAAGGAGGTTAACTTCCAATATCATTTACCCTTGGCTGAGCAATTTTAGGGTCAAAAATCACGTCAGATATAACTGCAGTCAGCTTGTCTTCTTCAGTCTGTGGAAAGTCACGCAGGAAATGTAAACCTCTTCACCCATAGATTGCAACCCATCACCACAGGGAGAGCAAGAGGTGAACACAGGAATAGATTTAAAAGGACTGTTGTGGAATAGAAACACTGACAGGGACCAGCTGGGCTGAGTTGACTCCCTACTGTGCACTGGATGTGTTGAAAATTCAGTAGGTACCTGAGACAGTGTTTAAAATAGAACTGATTTATTTCTCACTGATCCAGAATACTAAACTCCAGTCCCATAAAAGGTGAGTGTCACTAGAAGAAACTACTCTCCTGCCCAGTGACCAGGGTGCAGCACTGGGTATGATGAGCAGCATCAATAATTGCAGAGGTCAATAATAAATCACTTTTGAACTTGCCTCTGGAGTCACCAACTGTGATGATTAAATATCCATTACGTAGCTTACGTAAATATTTTCCCCAGTGTGAACTCAGTAAAGCGCCACAATTGTGGATGAGCAAGTGAATCCCTTCCCAAGTTCAGAAACTATCCCAGTGTAAATTCACTGTTGTGTCTTCAAGGCCCAGATACGTTGGATAGCTTCCTAGGAGAGATGATGGTGGAGGGGGAAGGTACTATTCCCAAGTTCGAGCTAGACTGGCGAGCAGCAGAGTTCGCAAAATGGGCCCGTCTCGCTCAACAAGGTTTGGGAATCAAAGACTTCAAAGGGAATGAGTTTTCTAATTGGTGGCTGAGAAACCACGAGGAGTGGCTCAGAGCAGTGATTGGCCTCTCCCCAGTGTGAACTCGCTGATGATCCTTCAGATGAGATGACTGAGTGAATCCCTTCCCACAGTCTGAGCAAGTGATTGGCCTCTCCCTAGTGTAAACTGATTGGTATGTCTATAATTTGCATCACTGAATGAAACCCATTCCATACAGAACAGGTGAATAGCATCTCACCAATTTTAACTGACTGGTGTGCCTCTCAGTTGCATTAACTGAGTGAATCTCTTCTCACACAGAACAGGTGAATGGTTCCTCTCCAGTGTAAGCTTGCTGATGTTCCTTCAGTTGAGATGACCTAGTGTATTGCTTCCCACAGTCTGAGCAGGTGAACGGCCTCTCCCCAGTGTGAACCAACTGGTGTTTCTGCAGGTTTGACGAATGAGTGAAGTTCTTCCCACAGTCTGAACAGGTGAATGGTTTCTCCCCAGTGTGAACTCGCTGATGTACTTTCAGTTCTGATGATCGAGTGAATTCCCTCCCACAATCTGAGCAGGTGAACGGTTTCTCTCCAGTGTGAACTTGTTGATGTTCATTCAGTTGCCATGACTGAGAGAATCCAATCCCACAGTCTGAGCAGGTGAACGGCCTCTCCCCAGTGTGAACTCGGTAATGTGACACAAGGTTGGATTTCTGAGTGAATCCTTTCCCACATTCAGAGCAGGTAAATGGTTTCTCACCAGTGTGAACTCGCTGGTGTGCCTGCAGGTTGGATTTCTGAGTAAATCCCTTCCCACAGTCTGAGCAAGTGAACGGCTTCTCTCCAGTGTGAACTCGCTAATGTTCCTTCAGTTGAGATGACCGAGTGTATCCCTTCCCACATTCAGAGCAGGTGAACGGCCTCTCCCCAGTGTGAACTCGCTGGTGTGTCTGCAGGTTGGATTTCCGAGTGAATCCCTTTCCACAGTCTGAGCAGGTCAATGGCATCTCCTCAGTGTAAACTGACTGGTGTGCAAGTTGTACAGATGACCAAATGAAACCCTTTCTACACAAAGAAAAAGCAAACAGCCTCTCTCACGCATGAACCCACTAGTGTTCTGGTAGCTGAAATGACTGAGTGTATCCCTTCCTACATTCTGAGCTGGTGAATGGCCTCTCCTCAGTGTGAACTGATCGCTGGTCTATAGGTGAGATGACTGAGTGAATGTTTTCCACATTCAGAGCAAATGTAAAGCTTCTAATGACAATGAAATCACTCGTGTGTCAGCTATTCAGAGGGCTGAGTGAAGCTCTTCCCACACACAGAACAATTGAGCAATCTCTCTCCCTGGTGAATTTTCTGGTACAGTATATCTTTAGCATTGAGTGCAGAGTGAGTCCCATAGTCAGAACGTGCAGCATCTCACTATGGTGTGAATTTCTGATGTATCTTCAGGCTGGATGATCTCCTCCCACACACAGAGCAGGTGAAAGGTCTTTTTCCACTGTGAACTCACTGATGTGGCTACAGGTAAGGTGTGAATAAATCCCTTCCCACACTGAGAGAAGGAGAATATCTCATTGCAATCAATTCTCTGGTAATTCAGAAAGTCAGCTGTCAGGCGTTTTGAATCCCTTGCATAATCAATGTGTCAATGCAGTTGAAAACTGATCTCCAGTGAATAAATCCTGAAACACCCCTGTTCCAGTGGGTTACACTGAGTTACAACAGAGAAGTTCATTTCAGACACAAAGTACGTTTCCAGCTGGGATGAGACACATCTTCTACTTGGTGTTACCAGGAAACTATCTGGTCACTCCTTAAATATCTGGACAGAGACTGTCATGGTGTTGTGTTTGACGTTCACGTACACAAATTTTCTGCCGATTCCAATCTGTAAAAATATTTGCAAAACACATCAATGGGTGATGGAGAATATTTCAGGTGAGATTTTAGTCTGTGGTGAGCTCTGACATTATATTGTTACGAAGTTCAACTCAAGGTGGAGGAATTCCCCATCTTCTAACTGGTCACAGTTCAGGCATCCTGACTGACCATCTGATTGTATCCCTGTCTGTACCAGAATGGGCCATTTCTGCCCTTCATCAAACTGTGACTTGTCTCAGTTTGTCTCTCTCCATTAGTATTATCTCAAGTTCTGGTCATGTCCCACAGTGCTACAAAGAGCATTTGATATTACACGTACAAACAAGCTGGATGAACTCAGCAGGTCGGGCAGCATCCGTTAACGTTTTGGGCCAACACCCTTTGTTAGTCCTGACGAATGGTCTCAGACTGAAATGTTAACACATGCCGCCTGACCTGCTGAGTTCATCCAGCTTGTTTGTACATGTTGATTTCACCACAGCATCTGCAGTGTACTTTGTGTTTACTTGATATTACATTTCTGATCTTAGAGATTTTCTAATTAGTCTGATCCCCTCCCCCCAGTTGATTGGCAGGGGTGAATATCACAATGGCAATGACAATGAATATGGTGTGGAGGGCAGTAGTCTTGCTCAATTTTGTGGCAATTTTGTGATGTGCAAGCTACAGGTCAGTTGCTGCCTAGGACAAAGGCATAATATCATTTATGTACCCAGAGAGAATGGTAGAAAACAAGTTCTCACATATAGAAAGGTACAGAAAAATCAAAGATAGAAAAAAATGTGATTTTCTCAAGAACTAGATCATTCAGGAGGCTGAGGAGGTGATAGAGAGGACATATGGATTCCGTGGACAAGAATGCGAATTTTTAGATAGTGTGCTGCCTCCCAGTCCAGGACACCTTGCACTGAGTCCTCAGCATTCTTTTAGGTGTAAGGGTGAACAGCCAGAGGTCATGATCCAAGTAGGTACCAATGACATAGGTCGTAAGAGTGGATGAACCAGGAGGTATGTTGTCTGCCGTAGGCTAGATCTGTGGCATTTGTCTGGCAACCCAGGCCTGTACCAGAAAATCAAGTATGATTTGCAGTGGGCTATTTCAAAGGGAAAGAGACAATTTTGAATGAGGTTGGAAGTGACATTGGATGCACAGCAACTCAAGACATTATTTCTCACAAAGTGAAACCCAATAGCATGAATGGCAGCGATGCTTCACTACCAGATGAACTCAACACCTTCTAGGCCCGCTTTGAAAGGGAGAACATGACTACAGCTGTGAAGATCCCTGCTGCACCTGATGACCCTGCGATCTCTGTCTCAGAGGCCCTTGTTAGGCTGTCTTTAAAGAGAGTGAACCCTTGCAAGGTGGAGGGTCCCGATGGAGTACTTGGTAAGGCTCTGAATACCTATGCCAACCAATAGTGGGACTATTCAAAGACATTTTCAACCACTCACTGCTATGGGCAAAAATTCCCACTTACTTCAAAAAGGCAACAATTATACCAGAGCTTAAGAAGAATAATGTGAGCTGCTATAACAACTATCGCTCGCTGGCACTCACATCGACAATGATGAAATGCTTTGAGAGGTTGGTCATAACTAGACTGAACTCCTGCCACACCAAGGACCTGGACCCATTGCAATTTGCCTATCGTCACAATAAGTCAACAGCAGATGCAATTTCAATGGCTCTCCATACAGCTTTAGACCACCTGGACAACACAAACACCTATGTTAGGATCAACACGTACAAACAAGCTGGAGGAACTCAGCAGGTCGGGCAGCATCTGTGGAAACGAGCAGTCAACGTTTCGGGCTGAGACCCTTCATAAGGACTGAAGAAGGAGGGGGCAGGGTGGGAAGGAGAAGGCTGGTAGGTGCCAGGTGAAAAACCAATCAGAGGAAAGATCAAGGGGTAGGGGAGGGGAAGCAGGGAGGGGATAGGCAGGAGAGGTGAAGAAGGAATGTAAGGGGAAAGCACTATGGGTAGTGGAAGGTGGCAGATAGAGGTGATAGGTAGCTGGAAGAGGAGGCAGAGTGAAAGTGGGATGGGGGAAGGGAGAGGGAAGGAATTACCGGAAGTTGGAGAATTCGATGTTCATACCAAAGGGCTGGAGACTACCCAGATGGTATATGAGGTGTTGCTCCTCCAACCTGAGTTTGGCCTCATCATGGCAGTAGATGAGTCAGTCCTGACGAAGGGTCTCGGCCTGAACCGTTGACTGCTCATTTCCACGGATGCTGCCCGACCTTCTGAGTTCCTCCAGCTTGTTTGTACGTGTTGATTTGACCACAGCATCTGCAGTGTACTTTGTGTTACCTATGTCAGGATGCTGTTCATCAGCATTTAATACCATCATTCCCACAATCCTGATTGAGAAGTTGCAGAACCTGGGCCTCTGTACCTCCCTCTGCAATTGGATCCTCGACTTCTTAACTGGAAGACCCCAATCTGTGTGGACTGGCGATAATAGATCCTCCTCGCTGATGATCAACACTGGCGCACCTCAGGTGTGTGCTTAGCCCAATGCTCTAGTCTACGTACACACAACTGTGTGGCTGAGCATAGCTCAAACGCCATCTATAAATTTGCTGACAATGCAACCATTGTTGGTAGAATCTCAGGCAGGGACGAGAGTGCGTACAGGAGTGAGATACACCAACTAGTGGAATGGTGCTGCCGCAACAACTCAGGAAGTAAGACAAAAGAGCTGATTGTGGATTTCAGGAAGGGTAAGATGAAGGAACACATACCAGTCCTCAGAAGGATCAGAAGTGGAGAGAGTGAGCAGTTTCAAGTTCCTGGGTGTCAAGATCTCTGAGGATCTAACCTGGTCCCAACATACTGATGAAGTTATAAAGAAGGCAAGACAGCGGCTATACTTTATTTGGAGTTTGACGAGATTTGGCATGTCAACAAATACTCTCAAAAACATCTATAGTTGTCCCGTGGACAGCATTCTGTCAGGCTGCATCTCTGTCTGGTGTGGGGGGGGGGGGTTCTGGGGCTACTGCACAGGACCGAAAGAAGCTGCAGAGGGTTGTAAATCTAGTCAGCTCCATCTTGGATAGTAGCCTACAGAGTACCCAGGATATCTTCAGGGAGGGTGTCTCAGAAGGTAATGCCCATTATTAAAGACCTCCAGTGCCCAGGGCATGCCCTTTTTTCACTGTTACTATCAAGTAAGAGGTACAGAAGCCTGAAGGCACACACTCAGCGATTCAGGAACAGCTTCTTCCACTCCGCTATCCGATTCCTAAATGGGCATTAAATGTTTGACACTACCTCACATTTTTGAATATACAGTATTTCAGTTTTTTGCACTTTTTTATTATTATCATTTTTTATCTCCTCTATGTTGTGTATTGCATTGAACTGCTGCTGCTAAGTTAACAAATTTCACGTCACATGCCGGTGATAATAAACATGATTCTGAAGAGTGACAAGGCTCTGCAAAGTAAATTCAGAGAGTTAATGCTAAATTAAAGGTCATGAATCCAGGATTGTGATCTCAGGATTGCTGGCCATCCACATGCTAGTGAGGCTAGAACTAGGAAAATTATACAGTTTATTATGTTGCTAAGGAGTTGGTGTAGGAAGGAGGGCATAAAATGTTTGGATCATTGGGCTCTCTTTCAGGGAAGGTAACACCTGTACAAAAGGAGACGATTTGCACTTGAACTAGAGTGGGTGGGGGGCTAATATCCTAGTGGAAAGGTTTGCTAATGCTGCACAGTGGGGTTTACGTTATGCATTGCAGGGCAATGGGAACCAGAGTGTCAGAACAGTTAGTGGAGAAGTTGTGGAGGCAGATGTTGTTAACACCTCAGGCAAAGTTGGGAACAAAAAGGTTGAGCATGTTGTGACTAATATCATGAGCTGTGTAAGAAGTCATAGGAAAAGTAAATGAAGTCAGGGAAAGATTGAAACCTGGATTTATGACACTGTAGCCAACAGTGAGTGGTTGCAGGAGAGGCAGGACTGGCAGCTTAATATCCCAGAGTTCTGTTGTTTTCAACATGATAACAGCGGGAGTGATAGCGATACAAGTCAGGGAAACTGTCATGGCAGTGTTCAGTCAGGTCAGCTGGAGAACTCAACCAGTGAGGCATTATGGGTGGAAATGAGAAATAAGAAAGTATGACCATGGGGCTATATTACAGACCATCCAACTGTCTGAGGGATTTAGATGAACAAATTTGCTGAGAGATTGCAGACAGTTGCAAGGAACATAAGATTGTTCTATTAGGTGATGTCAACTTTCCACATATTTGCTGCAAATTCCATAATGTAAATGGATTAGATGGTATAGAGTTTACCAAATGTGTTCAGGTAAGTTTTCTTAATCACTACATAGAGACCCAATGAGAGGGTGTGTGATGTTGGATGTGCTATTAAGGAATGAGACAGGGCAGGTGGCAGAAGTGTGTGTAGGTGAGCCCTTTGCATCTAATGTTCATAATGCTATTAGTTTCATGAAAAATATGCAAAAAGATAGGTCTGGTTGGCAGGCTGAGTGTCTAAATTGGAGAAAGGCCAATATGGATGGTATGAGAACGGATCTGGCAAGTGTGGATTGGGACAGGTTCTTTCTGGGAACAAAAAGGAAGTTCATTGCTGGTAAGCACAAATGAGGTGCTTTTGGGGATAATAAGAGAACACTTAAGAAGGAAAGCAGGATGACTGAAAGTCATCATGAGGTTGCCCTGGAAGACAAGGTGAAAAAGAGTCCTAAGGGGTTCTACAGATACGTTATCAGCAAAATGATTGCAAAGGAAAAAAATTGGTTCTCTGGTAGATCAGAATGGTAATCCATGTGTGGGGCCAAAAGAGATGGGGGAGATTTTAGAACAAGTTTTTTCATCTGTATTTACTCAGGAGTTTGACACATAGTCAATATCAATGTTTGAGAGAAGTTTGGGTAAGTGCATGGAGAGCTTTGGTCCCGGTGCAGGTCGATGGGAGTGAGCAGTTTAAATTATTCTCGCGGACTAGAATGGCCGAAGAGCCTGGTGGTGTGCTGTACTTTCTCTGACTCTGAAGGAAGGATTTTGTTCCTTTTATTCATTGGAAGGTAGTCTCTTTATCTGAGATTAACTCGGAACTTAAATATAGTAACTAAACTTTTGATTTACGTAGCTGGAGCTCGACAGTGTCCATTCCCATTTGCTCCATCTGCACTTCCAAACGGACACGGACTAGCGGGAAAGTACTAGATAGCGTACTTTATAGTGGGAGTACAAAGCAGGTTCACCAGTTTGATTTCTAGGATGGCAGGACTATCATTTGAAGAAAAACTGGATTGACTAGGCTTATATTCGCTGGAATTTAGAAGATTGAGGGGGGGGGATCTCTTTGAAACGTATGAAATTCTAAAGGGATTGGACAGGCTAGATGCAGGAAGATTGTTCCCGATGTTGGGGAAGTCCAGAACGAGGGGTCACAGTTTAAGGATAAAGGGGAAGCCTTTTAGGACCGAGATGAGGAAAAACTTCTTCACATAGAGAGTGGTGAATCTGTGGAATTCTCTGCCACAGGAAACAGTTGAGGCTGGTTCATTGACTATATTTAAGAGGGAGTTAGATATGGCCCTTGTGGCTAAAGGGATCAGGGTAACGAAGAGAAAGCAGGTACAGGGTTCTGAGTTGGATGATCAACCATGATTATACTGAATGGCGGTGCAGGCGCGAAGGGCCGAATGGCCTACTCCTGCACATATTTTCTGTTTCTATATGTCACCCATGGCTATCTCTTTACCCATAAATCCCCTCAATCGAGATCTCGGTCTATCCGTCTCATTCCCAGCAATGCACATGCACCATAGAAATAACGCCATCAATTTCGCTTCCCAGCCAAAAGCTGCCAGAGTCCCGGTTACAGATCGTGCGGCTGAGAGAGGAAAAGGATCCGGACTGTCCCGGGGTGTAGGGCCACAGTGTGTCCGAAGCTCACAGCAACTGTCCTTCAGTCACGGTGTGGAGCCGATGCTGACAAAATCCCCGCCCGGAACCCTGTTCGTACCTGCTCTCGGTCCTCCTGAGGGTCTTGTTCACTCAGCGCATGTGTGATTTCGAGAAAGATCTGCGACCCTCACGCCTGCGCATTTGAAGCGCTGAGGAGTCTGGGTAACTGAGGTGACTCTGTACATGTCTGCAAGCTCCGGTTACCCTATGCCATATGGCTCAAAAACCAGTTAGTGTTCTTATGTAGAACACTCTGAGGGGACTTTAACTCAATATCAACAGGCATTCAGTGTGTCAGATGTCAAAAATCCAACCCACTTACAAATAGAAAACACACGAGATTCTGCAGATGCTGGTAATTAGAGCCACACAGAAATTTCTGGGGGAACTCAGCAGGACAGGCAGAATCTAAGCAGAGAAATTATCTGTCCAGGCATGGTGAGGGGTCTCAGATCCAAATGTCAATTGTTTATTCCTCTTCATAGATGCTGCTTGACCCACTGAGTTCTTCCAGCATTTTGCAGAAATAAACATTTTTTCAATCAATCAGTTTCCAAATGTTTCTGATCTCTCGTTGATAGCTACATACTCCTCTGATTCCCTCTTTCTCCTCCCGATAAAGTCTAACTCCCACATCTTTCCGGACCCCCAGAGCCTTGGCTTTTGCTGGGACTCCCTTTGGTTTCTGAGCCTCATCTATTCAAGGTTTACCCACCATTCTGCTGTCAGATAACAGTAGTAGAGTGTGTATTGTAACAACTGAGCTGCATAAGACATATCCCTTGGAAATCAGTGAAAATGACCCAAAATGTTGAAAAGAGCACAGAAGTCTGTGATGTTCTTCATTGGCCCAGAGCCTTTAAGAATGAGGAATGTCAGGGACAAAACCACAATGAACCCATCGTCTATCTCAGTCTCCAGAAAATCATACAGGAAATTCCAGGATGACCCACACTTCACCCACTCCTCACCCACAGTGGTGACCAGTTGCAAGCTGTCATGAGATGAACGACAGAGGTAGATTTAAAGGTACTGATATGGAACAGAAAGAGGCAGGGACCTGCTGGACTGAGTGGCCTCTCTACTGTACAATGGGCATGTGACAGACAATAATCACCTGCGTCAGAGGATTTGAAATAGAACTGATCATTTCTCACAGATCTACAATATTAAACACTAGTCTAATATCAAAGTAAAATGTATTGTTGGAGTCACTACATATAACCCTGAGATAATTTTCTTCTGAGCATATTTTGCAAATCTGTAGATTAGCAACTGTAAACAGGATGAATGAACAACAAACAGTACAAATGCAAATATAAATAATAGCAATAAATAACAAGCATGAACTAACAAGATAAAGAGTCCTTAAAGTAAAGCAATTGGTTATAGAAACACCAGAAAAAGAAATATTGTAGATATCCCATTTTGTTCAAGAGCCTGATGGTTGAGGGATAGTAACTGTTCCTGAAGTTGGTGGTGCAAGTGCCATTTGTACCTTCTGCCTAATGGCTACAGCGAGAAAAGAGCCTGGAGGTGATCTTGATGATGATGGATGCTGCTTTTCTATGGCAACATTTTGTGTGGATATGCTCAGTGGTTGGGTGGGCATTACCCATGATGTACTGGACCAAATCCACTACCTTTTGTAGGATTTTCCACTCAAAGGCATTGGTGTTTCCATGCCAGACTGTAATGCAGCCAGTCAGCACACTTTCCACTACACATCTACAGATGTTTTTCAAAGGTTTTGATGTCATGCCAAATCTCCACAGAATCCTAAGGAAGCAGAGGCACCGTTGTGCTTACTTTGCAATTATATTTATATGATGGGTCCAGGACAGGTCCACTAGGATAGTGACAGCTCAGAATTTAAAGGTACTGACCCTCACTACATCTGATCCTCTGATGTGTACTGGCTTATGGTACACTGGTTTCCCTCTCCTGAAGTCTACAATCAGTTCCTTGGTCTGATTGACATTCAGCGAGAATTTGCTGTTATGACACCCCTCAGCCAAATTTTCAATCTCCCTCCTCTGTGCTGATTCATCACCAGCTTTAATACAGCCTAAAACAGTGGTGGCATCAGCAAACTTGAATATGGTGTTGAAGCTGTGCTTAGCCACTCTGTCATAGGTGTAAAGCGAGTAGAGCAGGGGGCTAAGCTCACATCCCCTTGGTGATGCTGTGCTGATGGAGATTGTGGAGGAGATGTTCTTACCAATCCAAACAGACTGGGTTCTGCAAGTGAGGAAATTCAGGACCCATTGCACAAGGGAGTATTGAAGGCTAGGTCTTGGTGTTTACCAGCTAGTTTTGAGGGGCGGATGGTGTTAAATACTGAGCGCTAATTAATAAAGAGCATCCTGATGTATGTATCTTTACTGTCCAGATGTTCCAGGGTGTGTGAAAAGCCAATGAGATGGCATCCATTGTAGACCTGTTGCTTTGGTGAGCAAATTAGAGTGGATCCAAGTTGCCACTCAAACAGGAGCTGATAGGCTTCAACATCAGTCTCTCAAAACACTTCATCACTGTGGGTGTAAGTGTCAGTGGGCGATAGTCATTGAGGCAGGTTACCACACCTTCTTGGTACTGGTATTACTGAAGCCTGCTTGAAGCAGATGGGTACCAGACAATTAAAGGCTAGCATCAGCAGGACGAACCCTCCAATCCACAGTGACCAGGCTTCAGTCCTAGGTGTGATAAGCAGCCACAATATTTGCCGAATCTGACATTAATAATCAGTTGGGAACTTGCCCCTAGATTCAGTCACCATGATGGTTAACATTCATTTTAACATACATCTCACTTGAACTTCCTCCCTGATGTGATGTTGCTGGTGCTTCAGCAGGTGGGATGACAGAGTAAATCTCTTTGCTCACTCTGGACAGAAGTGTGGCTTCTACTTGCTGTGAATTTGCTGGAGCCTCACAAGATGGTTAACTGAATTAAAACCTTCCCACACTCAGAACAGTTGTACACCTACTCCTCTGCATCATTTGGCTGGTGATTCAGTAGCTCTCAGGTTGCAGTACTTATAAATCCTTTCTCACACTTGGAATAGATGAATAGTCTCTCCCCAGCGTGAGCTCACTGGGGTGTTTCTGCAGGTTGGATGCTCAGATGAATCCCTTCCCACACATGGAGCAGGTGAACGGTTTCTCCCCTGTGTGACTTTGCTGCTGTATCTGCTGGTGCAGTGGCCCAGTGAATCCCTTTCAAAATGAGAGACAATGAATGGCACCTCACTGCTATCAGCTCTCTGGCCGTTCATCAGGTCAGATCACAGACGTGTTCATGGATTTGGGTTCTCCTTGCTTCAGCTGGTGTGTTGTCTTCTCAATCATCTCCTCCTCCATATGTGAGTGGGAATAGAAGGATTCTTTTCTAGTTGGTAGCCAGTGACTAGTGGCGTTCCGCAGGAGTCTGTGTTAGGACCGCTTCTTTTTATACCATATATCAATGATTTAGATGATGCAGCTTCAGCCTCTCAGTCATTTCCTCCTCTACCTGCAAGGATCTGTGGCATTCAAATGCTGAGCAACTGGCAAACACAGCAGAACTGACGTGCTGTTGTGTTTCAGATTCCCGTACATGAATCCTTAGCCCTTTCTATCCTGTAAAAGGTTTACAAAGTACATCAATGGGAGACAGACAATATTTCAGCTAAGATCACGTTAGTCTTTTCCATGACCTCTGATACCACACGGTTACAGTGAGGCTCAACACAGTTTGGAGGAACATCTTCTAACTGGGCACAGTTCAGGCATCTGGACACGACATCAAATTCATTGTTAACCTGTCTGTATCAAAATGGGTAATTTCTGACCTTCATCAATTATCTAGATTGTTGATATAGATGACAAAAAACAATAGACCTAGCACCAAACCCTGGAGCTCACCACTAGTCACAGACATCCAGTCAGAGAGGAAACCATCTATAACCAGTTTCTGGCCTCTTCCACAAAACCAATGTCTAATCCGATTTACAATATCATCCTGAATGCCAAGTGACTGAAGCTGCTTGACCATCCTCCTATGAGAGACCTTGTCAAGGGCCTTGGTATAGTCCAGATAGAAAACATGTACTGCCTTGTCTTCATCAATGTTCTTGCTAACATCCTCAAAAAATTCTATAAGATTGGTTAAACACAACTTACCACACACACACACACAGAGCCATGCTGACTGTCCCTGATCAGTCCTTATCCAAATGCTTGTATATCTTCTGATAACTTTCCCACTACTGATGTCAGGCTCACCAACCTATAAATGCTACACTTGCTCCTACATCTCCTCCCTCACTTCCAGTCAGGACTGCAAACAGTCCTTCCAGATGAGGCGACACCTCACCCGTGAGTCTGTTGGGGTGAGGTACTGTGTCCGATGCTCCTGGTAGCCTCCTGTATATTGGTGAGACCCGACGCAGATTTGGAGACCGCTTCTCTGAGCACCTACACTCCATTTGACAGAAGAAGTGGGATCTCCCAGTGACCATCCATTTTAATTCCACTTCACATTCCCATTCTGACATGTCAGTCCATGGCTTCCTCTACTGTCCTGATGAAGCCACACTCAGATTGGAGGAACAACACTATGTATTCCGTTTTGGTAGCCTAAAACCTGATGGCATGAACATTGATTTCTCAAACTTCCAGTAATGAACCACGCCCCCTTCACCATTCTCCACCCCCTTTTCTCTCTCTCACATTATCTCCATGCCTACTCATCACCTCCCTCTGGTGCTCCTCACCCCTTTTCTTTCTTCAAGAGCGTTCTATCAGAGTCCCCCTTCTCCAACCCTGTATCTCTTTTCCCAATCAAATTCACAGCTCTTTACTTTATCCCTACCCTTTAGGTTTCACCTATCACATTGTGTTTTTCTCTCTCCCCTCCACACATCTTTTAAATCTACACCTTTGCTTTTTTTCTCTCCAGTCCTGCTGAAGGGTCTCCACACGAAATATCGTCTGTGCTCTTTTCCATGGATGCTCCAGGCCTGCTGAGTTCCTCCTGCAGTATGTGTGGGTTGCTTGCATTTTCAGCATCTGCAGAATTTCTGTTCTCTATAATTTCCTGGTTTATTTTTAGTACCTTTTTAAACAACAGAACAACAGTAGCTATCCATTAATTCTCCTGTACCTCACCCGTGGCTAAGGATATTTTAAATATCTCTTCCAGAGTATCTGCAATTTCTGCTTTAGAAAATCTTGCAGCAAGACTCCTAAGTCCCTTTCCACCCCAGATTTCTGAATTTTCTCTGTTTACAAATAGTCAATGCCTTTATTCCTTCTTCCAAAGTGCATGATCATACACTTCCCTGCACTATATTCCATCTGTCACTTGGTTGTCCATTCTCCTAATCCGTCCAAGTCCTTCTGCTGACCCCCTGCTTCTTCAAAATTACCTGCCCCTCCACCTAACTTTGTATTGTCTTCAAACCTGGCCACAACATCATCAATCCTGTCATCCAAATCTTTGACATATAAAGAGGCGGTCCCAACACAGACCCCTGTGGAACACCATTCACTAGTCACCAGCAGCCAACCAGAAAAGGCCCCCTTTATTCCCAGTCTTTGCCTCCTGCCAGTCAGCTAATCATCTATCGATGCTAATGATTAATACGAGAAAGTGCACAGACGCTGGAAATCCAAAGCAATACACACAGATTGATCAGAGAACTCTGCAGGTCAGGCAGTATCCACGAAAATGAACAGTCAACTTTAATGAGTTCCCCTCTCAGTTCACTCCATTAATTGGGGGATCATAAATACAAGAGATTTTACTGCAGTTAGAAATGCAGAGTAAGAAACAGAAAATGGTGGAGGAATTCAGCAAGGTCATGAAACATCTTAGAGTGTCACGGTCCTGGCCATTTATTCCTCATGTTCTCCTAATTCCCTTTTCCCACTGCTCTCCCGGGCTTCCTGATTGCAGCGCACCTGAATCCCATCTAACCTGCAGCATAAATACCCCGGCTTTCCATCCACTCATCACCAGATCGTTGCTTCAGCCAGTGTGGTAGTTCACGTTCTAAGCCGCTTAGAATTGTGTATTCTAAGTTTAGTTTCTGGGCTGTTGTTTGCCTGTGGTAACTCTGTCCCTCTGTGTTAACAACATCATTGCCTGCCGCCTGCCTTCCCGTTCATCCTCCTGCCTGCCGTTCTCCTCCCGCCACACTCACACCCTTGTCTTCATCCCTATTCTACCTCCATGTCAGTGTCCTGTGTCTGGGTTCACCCGTTCCTCGCAACAGAACGATCTGGCCAACATGGACCCAGTGGACATGAACACCATACAACAAGCCGTCGTCAGCCAAGGTTCCCTACTGGGACAGCACGACCAACTCCTCCGGGAGGTCATGGAGAACCTCCATTCCCTGCCTGCTCACATCACACAGATCGGTAACCAGTTGGACCGAGTCTCCACTCATATCACTCAACCCACATCTGGAACCCAGCCTAGCCAGCCCAGCCAGCCTGTAGCAGCAACACCCCCGCCCAGAGAGCATCTGGAGTTGTTTAAGTGAAGTGGGTTTGGGCCACACTGCCACCGCCCAGATCTTTTCGGGATCAGCCCTCACCTGCCCACTCTCAATGATGTACCCCAGGAGACTGACGGAACGGGCATGGAATTCCGTCAGTAGTTTGTTTACCAAGAGCCTCTGAAGAACCTGGCGGACATGAAGGCTGTGCTCCTGGAGGTTAAGGAAGAAGATTAGGATATTGTCCAGATAAACAAAGACAAATGGGTTGATAAAGTCTCTAAGGACATCGTTGACCAGAGCCTGGAACACCGCGGGAGTGCTGGTCAAGCCAAAAGGCATCACCCGGTATTCAAAATGGCTGAGGGGGTATTGAAGGCTGTCTTCCATTCATCTCCTTCCCGTATCCTGACCAGGCGTCCCGCAAGTCCAGTTTAGTGAATGCAGTGTATCCGTGAAGGGGTTCGAATGCAGAGTTGATAAGGGGCAGGAGATACTTATTTTCATGATAATGTTCGGGCCACGGTAGTCGATGCACGGGCGCAGTGAGCCATCTTTTTTCACCACAAAGAAGAAACCAGCACCTACAGGGGAAGGTGAGGGTCGGATGAGGTCAGCCACGATGACTATGCCCACAACTCCCTGAACAGCGTTGCCACTGGTATGTCCCCTTTCGAATGTTCCCTCTGTTTCCTGCCCCCGAAGATGATGTCACTGTGCCTTCAGTTCAGGCCCATCTCCGCCGGTGCCGTGAGGTCTGGAGGGATGCTCGCTCGGCCCTGCTCCTCTCCGCTGATCGCCACCGGATTCCAGCACCCAACTATCAGCCTGGTCAGAAGGTCTGGCTCTCTTCAAGAGACATCCCCCTCAAAACCGAATCCAAGAAACTCACCCCTTGTCACATCGGACCATTGGAAATCGAGAGCATCATCAACCCCTTGGCGGTCAGACTCAAGCTACCCAGATCCATGCACATTCATCCCACGTTCCACGTCTCCCAACTGAAACCCGTGTCTGTCAGCCCTTTTTGCCCTCCTGCCCAGGTTGTCGACAATCACCCAACTTACACTGTCCAGTGAATACTGGATGTGCGCCGCTGAGGCAGGGGTTTCCAGTACCTCGTCGATTGGGAGGGATACAGTGCTGAGGAGCGCATCTGGATCCCCCGCTCCTTCATCTGAGACTTCCATCGCGACAATCCGGGCAAGCCTGGTGGTTCACCTGGAGGCTCCTGTTGGGTGGGGGTGGGGGTATTGTCACGGTCCCGGCCGTTTATTCCTCACGTTCTCCTAATTCCCTTTTCCCCATGTTCTCCCGGGCTTCCTGATTGTGGCGCGCCTGATTCTCATCCAATCTACAGCATAATTGCCCCAGCTTTCCATCCACTCATCATCAGATTGTTGCTTCAGCCAGTGTGGTAGTTCACATTTAAGGCTGCTTAGAATTGTGTATTTTAAGCTTTGTTTCCACGATGTTGTTCGCCGGTGTTAACTGTGTCTCTCCGTGTCAAGAGGAGTATTGCCTGCCGCCTGCCTTCCCGTTCATCCTCCTGCCTGCCGTTCTCCTCCAACCACACTCATACCCTTGTGTGCATCCCTACTCTACCTCTGTGTCAGTGCCCCGTGTTTGGGTTCACACATTCCTCGCAACATAAAAGGAATGGGAAGGAAGATGTTGGGTGAACAGGATGGAGGACAAGCTGGCAGGTGATAGGTGAAGCCAAGTGAGGGGGAAGGTAGTGGGTGAGAGATGAAGTGAGAAACAGAGAAGTGATAGGTGGAAAAGGCAAAAGGCTGAGAAGAAGGAATATAATAAGGGAGGAGATTGGACCATGGGAGTAAAGGAAGGAAAGGTAGCCCCAGAGGGAGATGATAGGCAGGTGAGGAGAAAAAAGGAGGTAAGAGGGAGCCAGAATGGGGAGTGGAATGAAAGATAAGATTGAGCTGGAAGATAGAGAAATCGATGTTCATGTCATCAGGTTAGAGGCTCACCAGATGGAATATGAGGTGTTGCTCCTGCATTCTGAGAGTGGTAAAGATGGCCATGGATCAACCTGTCAGAATGGGAATGGAGATTGGATTTTGAAATGGTTGATCACCCGGAAATTCTGTATGCTGCTGACTGAATGTGCTTCACAAAGCGATTTCCCAATCTACGTCGGCTCTCTGATATTGAGGAGGCTGCAGTGGGAGCAGCAGATACAGTAGACAGACTCACAGATGAAGTCTTGCTTCACCTGGAAGGACTGTTTGTGACCATGAAGGGAGGTGAGGAAGAGGTCAATGGGCAAGTGTAGCATTTCTCTTGCTTGCAGGGATATACTTCAGGAGGAAGATTAGTTGGGAGGATGAAGAGACAAAACACGGAGAGAGCGATCCCTGTGGAAAGCAGAGAGTTGGGTGGAGATGTGTTTTCTGCTATGATCACTTTGGACATGGTGAAAGTTGCGGATGGTGTGTTAGATGTGTAGGCTCATAGGGTTGCCCTAAGGGTAAGAAGAACTCTGCCCCTGTTAAGGTGCTGGGAAGATGGTTTGAAGGCATTTTTACAGGAAATAGAGCAGTTGGTTCAGCAGCAATGGTGGAGGAAGGGATCCCTATTCTTTGATGAAAGGGAACATCTCTGATGTCCTGGAAAGGAAAGCCTCATCCTGGGAACATCTGCAGCAAGATGAAGGAACTGAGACAAGGGCATTTTTACAGGAGACAGAGTGGCAAGTGGTATAGTCATGATAACAGTGGAAATCAGTAGGTTAATAAAAGGTGTCAGTCGACAGTTTGTCTCTAAATATGAACTGTTCCACATAGCCAAAAATAAAAAGGCAGGCAGAGCTAGACACCGTGAGGATATCCATGCCTACACCATGTGTTTAGAGAAGAAAGGGAAATGGCCGAGAATGAGGACCAGATTCCCCAGACAGAGGGAGGTGGTGGTGGAGGCGAACTGGTTAGGTCTATTGAGAAAGTCAGAGAAGGTGTAAGGGCTCAGGGGATATCGAGGGGGAAAGGGAGGCAGTGACTGAGATGGGGAAGGTATAGGTGTCAGAGCGTGGTCATTGAGAGTGGGAGGTATGTAGGGGCCAGGTGGGGAGATGTCACAGAAACAAAGGGTGGCACAGAGATGGAAAGAGTTTTTGAGCTGATGGGGGTAACAAAGGTGGGGAGGGGTATTGGGGCTGGAGAGGCTGTCAGAGTTGTGGAAGAGCATACCTAAGAGAACTGATGCAGTTTTAAAGGCAAAGTGTGGTCACATCAAATATTGATTAGATTGTGGCGACCCATTTCCTAGCGTATCCGAACCGACTCACAATTAGATAGCCTACGGGGGTTTGCGAGCACAGAGCTTTGGAGCCTCTGCGCCACGGGGGGCAGGTTGAGGGAGGCTTAAAAGTGAGGCTGAGGATTTCGAATAAAGTTTTTCCTTCGACTGCAGTTACCGACCCCGTGTCGTAATTTTAGCGCTGCGTGTAGCACACCGCTACAATTGGTGACCCCGACGGTCCAAACGATTTTTGGACCAGAAATGACCGACGCCGCCTCTGTTCACGCGGTTTCGTTGAAACTGCCGGGTTTCTGGACACAGCGCCCGGACCTATGGTTCCAGCAAGCCGAAGACCAATTCCACGTTCGCCAGATCATCTCAGAAGACACCCGCTACTACTACGTGGTGAGCTCCCTTGACCAGGACACAGCGGCCCAGGTCGCAGAGTTCGTACAGTCGCCCCCGGCAGACGGCAAGTACACGGAATTCAAAGCCCTGCTCCTCAGGACTTTCGGACTCTCACGGCGCGAGCGGGCTGCCCGTTTACTGCATCTGGATGGCTTGGGCGACAGACCTCCATCGGCTTTAATGAATGAGATGTTGTCCCTCGCCGACGGACACACACCCTGCCTCATGTTTGAGCAGGCATTCCTGGAGCAGCTGCCCGAGGACATACGCCTGCTGCTGTCCGACGCGGATTTCAGTGACCCCCGGAAGGTGGCAGCCCGGGCGGACTTGCTGTGGAACGCCAAAAAGGTCCATCGCACAGATCTCCCAGCCACGCTCCCGGCAGCAAACCAGTCCAGGCCCGACCGCAGAGCCCGCCAACCCCCGGCCCAATGAACACTGGTGCTTCTACCACCAGCGGTGGGGCGCAGAAGCCCGCCGTTGTCGCCCGCCCTGCAAGTTCCCGGGAAACGCCAGGGCCAGCCGCCGCTGATGGCTACGGCGGCTGGCCATCGGGATAGCCTCCTGTATGTGTGGGATAGAAGGTCGGGACGCCGCTTTTTGGTCGATACTGGGGCTGAGATCAGCGTTTTACCCCCAACGAGTTACGACACCCGCAGCAGGGCACCTGCCCCCCCCCCCCCCCCCCGAGGGCCGTGAATGGCAGCACAGTAAGGACCTATGGCACCCGTCAGGTGCAGCTACAGTTCGGCCCCAGCCAGTTCACGTGGGACTTCACACTGGCCGCCGTAGCCCAACCGCTTCTGGGTGCGGATTTTTTGCGGGCTCACAGCCTGCTGGTCGACCTGCCCAGGAAGAGACTGGTCCACGCCGAGACCTTTCAGACGTTCTCCCTGGGTGCAGCCCAGTTGCCAGCCCCTCACCTCGGCTCCATCACACTGTCCGACAACGACTTCTCCAGGGTCCTGGCGGAGTTCCCATCGGTTCTGGCACCGTAGTTCACAGCAGCCATGCCCAGGCACGGCGTACAGCACCACATCCCGACCCAGGGACCACCCCTCCATGCCCGTGCTCGGCGGCTTTCCCCGGACAAGCTCCGACTGGCGAAGGAGGAGTTCCAGAGGATGGAGGAATTGGGGATCATCCGGCGGTCCGACAGCCCCTGGGCTTCCCCCCTGCACATGGTGCCCAAAGCGACGGGAGGCTGGAGACCGTGCGGCGACTACCGCAGGCTGAACGAGGCTACCACACCGGACCGCTTCCCTTTTGCCGCACATTCAGGACTTTGCAGCAAACCTGCACGGCGCACGGATCTTCTCCAAGGTAGATCTCGTCCGGGGATACCATCAAATCCCGATGCATCCTGACGACGTCCCCAAAACGGCTCTCATCACCCCGTTTGGCCTTTTCGAGTTCCTCCGCATGCCGTTCGGCCTGAAGAATGCCGCACAGACGTTCCAGCGGATAACGGACGCGGTGGGACGGGACCTGGACTTCGCGTTCATCTATTTGGACGACATCCTCATAGCCAGCAGCAGTCGTCAGGAGCATCTGTCCCACCTCCGTCAACTCTGTGCCCGACTGAGTGAGTACGGTCTTACAATCAACCCCGCCAAATGCCAGTTCGGACTCGATACCATTGACTTCCTGGGCCACAGAATTACTAAAGACGGGGCGACCCCTCTGCCCGCTAAGGTAGATGCAGTCCGCCACTTTCCCCGACCCACCACGATCAAAGGCCTTCAGGAATTCGTAGGTATGGTCAATTTCTACCGCTGCTTCCTCCCTTCAGCTGCCCGGATCATGCGCCCCCTGTTCGCCCTGATGTCGGGTCCGAGCAAGGACATTACCTGGGACGAGGAGTCCGCCGCCGCTTTCGTTCAAACGAAGGAAGCTTTGGCGGACGCCGCAATGCTAGTACATCCCAGAATGGACGTCCCTACCGCCCTCACAGTGGACGCATCTAACACGGCAGTCGGTGGGGTGCTGGAGCAACTCATCACAGGTCGCTGGCAACCCCTGGCGTTTTTCAGCAAACACCTGCGGCCACCCGAGCTCAAATACAGTGCTTTCGACCGGGAACTGTTGGCGCTCTACCTGGCAATCCGGCATTTCAGGTACTTCCTAGAAGGTCGGCCCTTCACCGCGTTCACGGACCACAAACCGCTTACCTTTGCGTTTACGAAAGCATCCGACCCCTGGTCGTCCCGCCAGCAACGCCACCTGTCCTACATCTCTGAATACACAACGGATGTCCGGCACGTCTCGGGTAAGGACAATGTCGTGGCGGATGCGCTCTCTCGCCCTACCGTTCATGCCCTTTCCCAAGGGGTAGACTTTGAGGCACTGGCAGAGGCACAGCAGGTAGATGAGGAGATTCCGAGTTACAGGACCGCAGTCTCCGGTTTGCAGCTCCAGGACCTCCCCGTGGGCCCGGGTGAGAGGACCCTACTCTGTGACGTCGCCACCAGCCAGCCCCGTCCCGTCGTCCCGACAGCCTGGCGGCGCCGTGTTTTCGACTCCATTCATAACTTGGCGCATCCCTCCATCTGGACAGTTGTCCAGATGGTTTCCAGCAGGTTCGTTTGGCACGGACTCCGCAAGCAGGTCAGTGAATGGGCCAAAACGTGCATGCACTGCCAGACGGTCAAGGTGCAGCGGCACACCAAAGCCCCACCGCAGCAGTTCCATCCAGCCCACCGGCGTTTCGACCACATTCATGTGGATATCGTGGGCCCCCTGCCAGTGTCGCGTGGAGCGTGGCACCTCCTGACTATCGTGGACCGGTTCACAAGATGGCCAGAGGCGGTCCCGCTCACCGACACCACCTCCGAATCTTGCGCCCGAGCCCTGATCGCCACCTGGATATCTCGCTTTGGTGTACCAGCCCACATTACCTCCGACAGAGGTGCCCAGTTCACCTCCAGCCTGTGGTCAGCTATGGCCAGCCTTTTGGGGACTCAGCTGCACCACACCACTGCCTACCACCCACAGTCGAACGGGCTAGTGGCCAATAACAAAAAGGCCCTTTCTAAGCGGAGGAAGCAGAGCCGCCATCATTGTGAGTGGGTCAGTGTTGGAGTGGCTTTGGCTCATCTGGCACAAGTGAGATTAGGCTTGTGCGAGATAAGTATCTGGTAAGCTTCTTCTTAATTCTTCAGTCCTTGTCTGTTAAGGCAAGTTAGTGCAGTGACAGTGGCTCCAGGGTAGTGTTTGTTCCGTGTTTGGGATGTGGGAATTTCAGGAGACCTCCAGTTTCCCAGATAACCACATTTGCAACAGGTACACTGAGCTGCAGTTAAAAAACTGGAGCTGCAGCTCTGACCGTCGGTTCATGTGGAAGAATAAAGAGGTGATAGACAGGAGCTACAGGGAGGCAGTGATGTACCATCAATAACTCACTCTGAGATGTAAAGGCAAGATATCGGCTTTTATTGACTGGAAGAAGGAACAAGCAGTGAGTGACCACCATACTACATCCTGGAGACTGAGGCCGGGGCTGTGTCTCCAATCGCCTTTATACCGGGGTCAGTGGGAGGAGCCACAGGAGCAGTCAGCAGGGGGCATGTCCAGACAGGTATATGTAGTTCACCACATTCACCCCCTCTTTGTTTTAAAAAGAGTCCCCATGTGGCGAAGTTTCTTACAGGTTAAGTCTATCAGGTGGTCGAATCTGTCGCTGCGATCTACGTAGCACCGGCTGTGATTTCACAGATGCCGGTGGTGGTGATTGCACTGGAGACGATGGTTGTGCTGGTTCCGGCCTAACTGGAGGTGTCAGCCCACTAGGCGTCAGTGATCCCTCACGTGTGTGTGAGGCGCCTGGTATATACGCATAAGAAACGCCCGGTATATGAGTGTCGTGAGGAGTCTGTGTAGGGCCTGGTGTGTGCGGTGTCACCTCGGGTACAGGGTTCATAGTTACCGTGGAGTGTTCGGGGTAGTGGTCTGCTGCTCCTGTGGGCGCCAGGTTGCGGACGGAGACCGTGTCCTCCCGCCCATCAGGTAAGACCACGTAGGCATACTAGGGGTTCGCATGTAGAAGGTGAACCCTCTCGACCAGCGGGGAGTATTTATTACTCCTCACATGTTTCCGGAGCAGCACTGGCCCTGGGGACATCAGCCAAACTGGTAGGGTTGTCCCAGTGGCAGACTTCCTGGGAAAAGAGAATAGGCGTTCATGAGGGGTGGCATTGGTGGACGTACATAACAGGGAGTGGATAGAGTGGAGTGCCTCAGGGAGGACCTCCTGCCATCGAGAGACCGGCAACCCTTTGACCTAAGGGCTAAAAGTGTGGCCTTCCACACCATGGCATTCTCCCTCTCCACCTGTCCATTTCCCCGGGGATTATAACTCGTGGTCCAACTAGTAGCATTGCCCCTAGCTAGCAGGTACCGGCGCAGCTCGTCACTCATAAAGGAGGACCCTCTATCACTGTGGATATAGCAGGGATATCTGAACAGAGTGAAGAGCTGGTGCAGGGCTTTTATGACGAACATGGTAGTGGTGTCGGGGCAGGGAATGGCAAAGGGGAACCGCGAGTATTCGTCGATAATATTGAGAAAATAGACATTGCGGTCGGTGGAGGGAAGGGGGCCCTTAAAGTCAACACTCAGTCGCTCAAAAGGGCGGGTGGCCTTGACAAGTTGCGCCGTTTCAGGACGGTAGAAGTGCGGTTTGCACTCAGCGCAGATTTGGCAGTCCCTGGTCATCGTCCTGATGTCCTCCAGGGAGTATGGCAGGTTCCGGGCTTTCACGAAATGGTAAAATCGGGTGACCCCCGGATGGCAAAGATGTGCATGGACGGTGTACAGCTGGTCGAGCTGTACGCTAGCACACGTTCCTCGGGATAGGGCATCAGGGGGCTCATTGAGTCTGCCAGGCCGGTACAGGATATCATTGTTGTAGGTGGAGAGCTCTATTCTCCACCACAAAATTTTATCATTTTTGATTTTGCCCCGCTGTTGGTTGCTGAACATGAACGCAACTGAGTGCTGGTCGGTCAGCAAGGTGAACCTTTTGCTGGCGAAATAGTGCCTCCAGTGCCTAACAGCCTCCACTATGGCCTGGGCTTCTTTCTCCACCGCTGAGTGCCGAATTTCAGGGCCTTGAAGGGTACGAGAAAAGAATGCTACTGGCCTGCCTTCCTGATTGAGGGTAGCAGCAAGCACGAAATCGGAGGCATCACACTCCACTTGGAAGGGAATGGTCTCGTCCACGGCATGCATCGTTGCTTTGGCAATGTCCCCTTTAATGCAGCTGAAGGCCGCGCAGGCCTCAGCAGAGAGGGGAAAAGTGGTAGACTTGACCAGGGGGCGGGCCTTGTCTGTGTAATTAGGGACCCATTGGGCGTAATAGGAAAAGAAGCCGAGGCACCGTCTGAGGCTTTGAGAGTGGTGGGAAGAGGGAGTTCTAACAGGGGGCGCATACGGTCGGGATCAGGGCCAATGACCCCGTTTTCCACGACATACCCAAGGATAGCGAGGCGGGTGGTTCCGAACACACACTTGTCCCTGTTATAGGTAAGGTTCAGAGCTGCGGCCACTTGGAAAAATAGTTGGAGTTTGGTGTTGTGATCCGACCAGTCGTCACCACAGATGATGATGTTATCCAGATAGGGAAATGTGGCCTTCAGTTGGTACTGGTCCATCATCCGGTCCATTTCCCTCTGGAAGACCGAGTCACCATTTGAGACACCAAATGGGACGCGCAGGCAGTGATAGAGCCTGCCGCCCACCTCGAAGGCGGTGTAGGGGCGGTCCTCTGGGCAGATGGGGAGCTGGTGATAAGTGGATTTCAGGTCTATTGTCGAGTACACCTTGTACTGAGCTATCTGATTGACTATATCCGCGATGCGGGGTACGGGGTACACGTCAAGCTGCGTAAACCTATTGATGGTTTGACTATAGTCCACGACCATCCTATTTTTCTGCCCAGTCTGAACAACGACCACCTGGGCCCTCCAAGGGCTTGTGCTTGGCTCAATGATCCCCTCCCTGAGCAGCCGCTGCACCTCTGACTGAATGAAGGCCCTGTCCCCCGCGCTGTACCTCCTGCTTTTAGTTGCCACAGGTTTACAGTCGGGGGTCAGGTTGGCGAACAGCGATGGGGGAGGGATCTTGAGGGTGGAGAGGCTGCAAGTGGTGTCAGTGGCACAGCTGTCGGCATGGTGCTGGGTGGCATGTGTGGTACAGTGTGTTTGTGTGGTCAGTAGCAGGGTATATGGCGAAGTCCCACCAAACTGAGGATTCCTGACAGTGAGTGGAGGGAGGGGCCCGTCATATGCCATAGTCACACTTTCGAGATGGCTCTGGAAGTCCAGCCCCAATAGCACAGGCACACACAGTTGAGGCATGACCAGTAGCGCAAAGTTCCGATATTCTGTGCCCTGCACCACCAATGTCGCTACACAACCCACCTGGATGTCTGTGGAATGCGACCCAGAAGCCAAGGTGACCCTCTGACTTACTGGCCATGTCACGAATCCACAGCGTTGCACTGTGTCTGGGTCAATAAAACTCTCAGTGCTGCCCGTGTCAAACAGGCATCTAGTCCTGTGCCCCTCCACCAGGATGTCCATCATTGACCTTGCAAGCTGATGTGGGGCGCTTTGGTCAAGGGTTACGGTGGCCAGAGTTGAACTGCCGTCTTGGTACCCAGTAAACACCAGTGGGTCGGGAGCAGGGCGTGTTGACGCCGACAAAGATGGCCGTCCACATCCGGGCATGCAAGATGGCGGCCCCCACGTCTCACACACAGCGCTGCTCGACCCCGCTCGCGGTTTAGACTTACAGACCTTGGTGAAATGGCCCTTCTTCCCGAAGCTGGAGCAGGTCTCTCCTCGGGCCGGGCAGTGTTTTCGGGGGTGCTTTTCGAGTCCGCAGAAATAACACAGCTCGGGCTTTTGCCTGGCCGCAGCCATGGCCAGGTTTGGGGAGTTCGTGGAATCGCAACTGGTAGCGGCATTGGCGAATTCACTCGTGGGAACCGGCAGCGGCGGGGTCTGAGGTGTCCATGGAACCGGCAGGGAATCGCGCGGCTGGACAGCATCAGCATTGTGCAGAGCAGCCTCCAGCGTGTCGGCCGTCTCGATCGCCGAGCGTAAGGTAAGATCGGCATTTTCCAGCAGCCGCTGGCGCACATACACTGACCTAATTCCTGTAACAAAGGCGTCTCGTACTAGCAGCTCCGCATGCTGTTCAGCCGTGAGCGTTTTGCAGTTACAAGTTCGGACGAGTGTCTGTAGGGCTCGGAGAAACTTGGTACTCGACTCTGCAGGCCGCTGTAATCGCGTAGCTAAACGATGTCTTGCATAGACGGTGTTCACCGACCGCAGGTACTGTCTTTTGAGGGCGTCCAGTGCCCCATCGTAGGTCGGCAGGTCCCTGATAAATGAATAAACTTTCGGGGTGACCCTCGAGAGGAGAATTCGGTGCATAAAAGCGGGGTCAGTTGCACAAACCTCCTCCAAGTATGAGTGGAAGCATGCAAGCCAGAGTTCAAAAGCAAGAGCTGCTTCAGGGGCTTAGGGGTCCAAATCCAATCTTTCCGGACGTAAAACTTTTTCCATGTTTTTAAAACTTCCAGTCAATAAAATTGATGCACCATCAATAACTCACTCTGAGACATAAAGGCGAGATATCGGCTTTTATTGACTAGAAGAAGGAACAAGCAGTGAGTGACCACCATACTACATCCTGGAGACTGAGAGGCCGGGCTCAGGCCTCGATCGCCTTTATACAGGGGTCAGTGGGAGGAGCCACAGGAGCAGTCAGCAGGGGGCTTGTCCAGACAGGTATATGTAGTTCACCACAGGTAGTCACCCCTAGGTTGCAGGAGGCAGGTAACTGTGTGACTGCCAAGAGAATGAAGGGAAATCAGCAGCCTTTGCAGAGTACCCCGTGGCCATACCCCTTGATAATACCACTTTGGACACTGTCGAGGTGACAGGGTCTCTGGCATTGAGTCTGCTGCTGTGTCTCAGAAGAGACGAGAGGTGAAGGGGACTGCGGTGGTGATAGGGAGCCCCATAGTCAGAGGAACTGAGATGAAATTCTGTGGCACAATCGAGACACCCAGATGGTATGTTGCCTCCTTGGTGCCAGGGTTCAGGATGTCACAGATCAAGTCCATGGCGTTCTTAAGGGGGAGGATAAGTAGCCAGAAAGCTGGGAACTAGAGTTATTGTGCTGAGGATGAGGTAGTTGGTTTGCAAACAGAGACAGTGTGTAGTGAGCCTACTTGCAAGGACAGGCTGATGACAGGGCAAAATTGAGGTAGTAATAGAGGACAAGGAAATGGCAGATGAACTGAATAAGTAATTTGCATCAGTCTTCACTGTGGAAGTGTTAGGGAAATTAATTTACTAAGGAAACTTTATTGAAGTTGATCACAAATAAATTAGAGTCTTAGAAGTAACGAGAGCTTTATTCATGATATCGTGAACTGCTGACAGTGGAACTGCTAACAGTGGGTTTTGAACTAGTAACACAGAAAGCACAGCTCCTTTTATACATGTAAAATCAATTGCAAAAGTAAAATTTGTTTGAGGAACCTTGGGAATTACAGAAGATAAGCTCAGTTTACATGGAGGCTAATTCTTACAAGATAAGCAACTACAAATATTTATTCTATGAGTTGTCTCTGCAGAATGCCAAGGCCATATCTATAATAAACTATGCTGCTAATTGGGTTCCAAAAAGCCAAAATGAACCCTTTGTCTCTCAAAATCTTTAACTCACAATATTTTCTCCACAGGAAGACGCAAGCAGTGTGCTGGAAGTTCAAGTGTCAGCAGGTAGAAGTGAGTGAAGTTGTCATTAATAGGGAGAAGGTGCTTAGGAAACTGAAAGGTCTGAAGGTAGATAAGTCACCTGGACCAGATGGTGTACACCACAGGGTTCTCAAAGAGGTGGTCGAGGAGATTGTGAAGGCATTAGAAATGATCTTTCAAGAATCACTAGATCCAGGAATGGTTCTGGAAGACTGGAAAATTGCAAATGTCACTCCACTCTTCAAAAAGGGAGAGAGGCAGAAGAAATGAAACTATAGGCCAGTTAGTCTGACCTCAGTGGTGGGGATGATATTGGGGTCAACTGTTAAGGAAATTGTCTAGGGGTACTTGGAGGAAAATGATAAAATAGGTCATAGTCTGATGGTTTCCTCAAGGGAAAATCTTGTTTGACAAATCTGTTGGAATTCCTTGAGGAAGAAACAAGCAGGATAGATGAAGGAGAAGCATTGGAATATGTGTACTTGGATTTTCAGAAAGTTTTTGACAAGATGCTACACATGAGGCTGCTTAAAACGTTAAGAGCCCTTTGCATTACAAGAAAGATACTAGCAAGGATAGACCTTTGGCTAACTGACAGGAGGCAAAGAATAGGGGTCTTTGGTGGGACCAATTCTTCTTATATTATATGTCAATGATTTGTTTGAAGGAATTTATGACTTTGTGGCCAAGTCTGTGGAGAATACCGAGATAGGTGGAGGAGCAGGTGGTTTTGAGGAAATGGATAGACTACTGAGAGACTTGGACAGATTAGGAGAATAGGCAATGGAAGTGTTAGATGGAATACAAAGACTAGAAATGCATGGTCATGCACTATGGTAGAAGAAATAAAAGGGTAGATTATTTTCTAGAGAGGCAATTCAAAAATCTGAGGTGCATAGGGGCTTGGGCATCCTTGTGCAGGTTTCTCTAAAGGTTAACTTTGCAGGCTGAGTCTGTGGTGAGGAAGACAAATGAGATGTTAGCATTTATTTCAAGAGGACTAAAATATAAAAACATTTAATGCTGAGCCTTTATGAAGTACTGGTGAGAACTCACTGGGAGTATTATGAGCAATTTTGGGCCCCTTATCTAAGAAAGGATGTGCTGACATTGGAGAGGGTTCAAAGGAGGTTCACAAAAATGATTCCAGGACTGTAAGGCTTTTTATATGAGGAGTGTTTGACCGCTATGGGCCTATACTCACTGGAATTCAGAAGAATGAGGGGTGACCTTATTGAAACCTATCGGATGTAGATAACAGTAAAAGTGACAAAAGCTGTGTTTCACCTGCTTCTAGTTCAAATTTTCTAACTGCGTCCAAATGCAGTTCTGAAAGTAATGGTCCTTCAAAGTCAGGCTATCCCTGTTCAGATGTTTGGACTGAAGAAATGTGGAAGAAAGAGAAGGAAACTTCCCTGGTTAGATTTCATGGATGATAAACTCTGGTGTAAAGTCTGTGCAAACAAAACCAATCTGACACTTTTCACTGATAAGGGTTTGAGGCTTTGAAATGAATGTTCTATGTACCAAGTATCCTATTATGGAGCCGATCCAAGTACATGCTTGAAGTCTCTCAGAAAAAAAATTGTTGATCACAAACTATCGAAAGCTCACATTGCTGCTGTAAGTGTTGAAAATATAGCTAGTGAAGATGCTCTTGGAAAATTATGTGACACCATGAATGCTTCGCACCTAAAGGCAATTTGATCAATTTTTGTTCTGCATATTATTTAGCTCTGAATGACAAACCATACTCTGATCACTTTGGCTTATTGGAACTTCAAATAAAAAATGGTATTGACATTGGAATTGGACTGCATTCCCACACTAGTGCTACAGAGATAATTAATCACATAGCCATTAATATGAAAAAGAAAATTTGCCAGCATATCAAGCAGATTGATGGCAAATTTTCTGTTCTCATTGATGAATCAACAAGCCTGAGCATTAAAACTTCCCTAATAGTTTATTTGAAATGTGAAAGTGATAAGGAAGGTGATCCCCATTTTATGTTTTTAGATCTACTTGAACTGCCTGGTCACAAAGCTGCAACTAGTGCTGAGCATCTACTGAACTGTCTCAATGACCATGGGTTTGATGACTCGCACTTGTAACAGAACCTTGTAGCATTTGCTGGCGATGGGGCCAGCGTAATGCTTGGTGTCAAATCTGGTGTTGCTACAATTCTCAAGGAACATGACCCTGATGTGATAATTAGGCACTGTCTTAATCACAGATTAGAACTTGTAGTAGGTGATTTGGTGAGAGGAGTTCATTTTCAATCATTTATGGACAAGTATTATTTTGTTTACAGTAGATCACCTCTAAATCAAAAGGAACCATCTGTATGTGCCTCTCAACTAAAACAACAAATTTGCAAAATAGGTCAGGTTCTGGGCACCAGGTGGGTAGCTAGCTCGTTTTGAACAGTTTCAGCAGCGTGAAAAAATTATGAAGTACTGTGTTTTCATTTTGAAAAAGCAATGAAGGATGAAACAAGATCTGGGTGTGACAGAAAAACCTACGAAGTTCTTTTGAAAAGAACAGTTTCTGTTGGACTTTGCTCTAATGTACGACACGTTGCATGAACTTGATTTACTGTCAGACTGTTTACAGAAACGCACCACTAAGACTGTGTATGCAGACAAACTGATCCAACAGAGCATATGGTCACTGCATGGACTGAAAGAGCAACCTGGTATAAAAACTCTCGAAGCTCAAGAGGCAGTTCAGAAGGGGAAGTTTGGAGAAATTACCTTAACAAGCAACAGCAAAATTGTCTCCATTAATTATCTAGTTTCTTACTAGTCTTATAAACAATTTGCAGCATCATATGTTCACGGCGACATCCTTGTAGGGTTCTCAAACTTCTTAACCTCAAAGTATGTATAAATCCCTGCTAAATTAAATGTGTGCCCTTGATAAAGATAACTCGTCTGCTTAAATACTACCTAATTATGGAGAAGCTGCAATATCATCTCTCTGTAAGCGGTTTAAGTTTTCTTCTTCCTCTGTAATAAATGCCTTATTCCCATTTACGCCCATTACTGAGCTGTTCACAAGTTATTCCTATTAGTACTGCTGAGTGTGAGAGAGGATTCAATCACATGAACTTGATAATAACAACAACACGCTCAACAATTCTCATAAATCATGTATCAGCGCTTACGTTGTTAATCTACATGTACCTCCTCTAGTTCAGTAGAATCCTGAGCCATATGTCACATCATGGCTGCCGTATCACAGATCAGCAGATGACACCAGGACAAGAGTTGCTTCAGACCCCTGAACACATATTACGTCTGACCCTTTGTGGAAATGATTGTGAAACTTCTCATTGGTGATATTTGGTAAGTAGGTGATTACTTTTAAATTGGTAAAATACATGATTATCGTCTTTTTCTTTATTTGCTTGGTAATTATATTTTATGACAATTAGTGAGTGCAACCATGCAATACTTTGTCATATTTCCATGGAGCCCTGGAATTTATATATTTCTTTAATCTTGGTTTAGTGCTTGACATTATAAGAAGCTCTATTCATATATATATATGTCATGCCCAATCTGTGTACCTGCTCATTATATGAATGGGGCAAGGAAGTTGCCCAGTACATGAAATGAGCAGGTGCACAAATTGGGTGTGACATATATAGAGAGGATACAGGAAATGGCAAGCACTTTGTCAGCTGCGGCACCTAAAAAATTAGCACTGCACCCCTGATGTTGAAGGGTGTGAGGGAAGAGAAATGAGTGCAGTTACTATTACAAGGGGGACGGTGCTCAAAAAGCTGAAATGCCTAAGGGTATGTAAGTCACCCAGACCAAATGAACTTCACCCTAGGGTTCTGAAAGAGATAGTGGTGGAGATTTTGGAGGTAATAGTCATGATTTTTCAAAGATCATTGGACTCTGGCATGGTGCCAGAGAACTGGAAAATTGGAAATGTCACTCCACTCTAAAAGAGAAGGAAGGCTGCAAAAAGGAAACTGTAGACCAGTTTGCCTGACCTCAGTGCTTGAGAAGATGTTGGAATCAAACTTTAAGGATGAGGTTATGGCGTACTTGGTGACACAGGACAAGATAGGACAAAGTTAGCATGGGATTCAGATTGAAGGAAAATCCTGCCTGACGAACCTGTTGAAATTCCTTGAGGAGATTACATATAGGATAGATAAAGGGGATGCAGTGGATGCCTATGTATGGATTTCAGAAGGCCTTTGACAGGATGTCACACATGAGTCTGCCTGCAAAGTTAAGAGCCCGTGTATTACAGGATAGTTACTGGCATGGTTAGAGCAGTGACTGATTGGTGGAGGCAGCAAGGGGGAATAAAAGTATCTTTTTCCCTTTGACAGCCAGTTACCAGTGATGTTCTGCAGGAGTCATTGTAAGAACCGTTTGTTTTCATGCTGCCTGTCAATGATTTAGACGATGGAATTGATGGCTTTGTTGCCAAGTTTGCAGATGATGATACGAAGATTGGTGGTAGTGAAGATGGTAGTGTTGAGGAAACAGATAGACTGTAGAAGGATTTAGACATATTAGGAGAATGGGTAAGAAAGTGGTAAATGAAATACAGTGGTGGAAAATCCATGGTCATGCCCTTTGACAGTAGAGATAGATGTGCAGACTATTTTCTAAATGAGGAGAAAATCCAAAAATCTGAGATGCAAGGGGACTTGGGAGTCCTTGTGCAGAGCACCTTAAAGGTTAACTTGCAAGTAGAGACGGTAGTGAAGAAGGCAAATGCAATGTTAGCATTCATTTCAGGAGCAGGGATGTGATGCTGAGGCTTTATAAGCACTGGTGAAGCCTCACCTTGAGTATTGTGAACAGTTTTGTGCTTCTCATCTCAGAAATGATGTGCTGGCATTGGACAGGGTTCAGACGAGGTTCACAAGGATGAGTCCAGGAATGAACGCGTTATCATAGGAGGGAAGTTTGATAGCTCTGGGTCAGAACACATTGGAATTTAGAAGGATCGGCGGGGGAGGGGGGTGGAAATCTCATTGAAAGCTTTCAAATGTTGAAAGGCCTAGAGAGAGTAGATGTGGAAAGGATGTTTCCCATGGTGGTGGAGTCTAGAACAAGGGAACACAACCTCAAAACAGAGGAGAATCCATTTAAAATGGAGATGTGGAGAAATTTCTTTAGCCAGAGGGTGGTGAATTTGTGGAGTTTATTGCAACAGGCAGCTGTGGAGGCCAGGCTGTAGGGTGTATTTAAGGCAGAGTTTGATAAGTTTTTGATTAGATGTGGCATCAAAGGTTATAGGGTGAAGGCTGGGGAATGGGGCTGAGGAGGGGAAAAATATGATCAGCCATGATTGAAAGATCGAGCAAACTTGATGAGTCAAGTGGCCTAAATCTGCTCCTTTGTCTTACAGTCTTCCCCAATGCAGTAAGGCTGATCAACATCTCCAACCAGTATCCCACCCCTCCATATCCCTAATGACCACTACTCTAAAATTTCTTGTCAGAGCCACATATACAGACACACCACTGCCTATTATCACTTTATGGACATACAATTAATCTATCCACGTATATAAATTATCTTATACCTCTACATTAATTGTGCTCTTTATCTATTGTGTTTTTCATGCATTGGATCCAGTGGAACAATTATTTTGTTTTCCTTTATCTTGTGCACTGATAATGACATTAAAGAATCTTGAATCTTGAATTTTAATCTCCAGCAGTTCATTCCACCTTCACCACTGTGCAAATGTTTTAGGCACATGCGAGGAATTCTGTAAAGTGAAGGTGCTTTCAAAAATAATGAATTGAGAAGTTTGAAAAGATCAAAAAAACTATTGAGTAGTAACAGTAAAAAACTAAATCTAATCAATATTTGATGTGACTACACTTTGCCTTTAAAATTGCTTCAGTTATATTATGTACACCCCTCCACAACTCTGACAGCCTCTCCAGCCCCAATACCCCTCCATACCTTTGTTTTCCCCATCAGCTCAAAAACTTTTCCCATCTCTGTGACACCTCCCCACCTGACTTTACATACCTCGCACTCCCAATGATAACCCTCTTACACCTATACCTTCCCCACCTCAGTCATTGCCTCCCTTTCCACCTCGATATCCCCTGAGCCCTTACACCTTCTCTGTCTCTCTCAATAGACCTAACCAGTTCGCCTCCACCACCACCTTCCTCTGTCTGGGGAATCTGGTCCTCATTCTCGGCCATTTCTCTTTCAACTCTTCCCAGTTGCTCTAAACACATGGTGTAGGCATGGGTATCCTCATGGTGTCTAGCTCTGCCTGTCTTTTTATTTTTGACTATGTGGAACAGTTCATATTTAGATTATATTTACGTTTATTAACCTACTGATTTCCACGGTTATCATGACTATACCACTTCCCACCCTGTCTCCTGTAAAAATGCCCTTGTCTCAGTTCCTTCATCTTGCCATAGATGTTCCCAGGATGAGGCTTTCCTTTCCAGAACATCAGAGGTGTTCCCCTCCATCAAAGAATAGGGATCCCTTCCTTCACCGTTGCTGCTCCACCAACTGCTCTATTTCCTAAAGATGTTCAACCCATCTTCCTGCCACGTTATCAGGAACAGAATTCCTCTTACCCTTTGGGCAATCCTGTGAGCCTACACATCTAACACATGCTCCACAACTTGCACCATCTCCAAAGCGATCATACCAGAAAACCTCCAGCATTCCCATCCAACTCTCCCTGTGTACTTCGTCTATTCATCCTCCCCACTAATCTTCTTCCTGGAATATATCCCTGCAAGCAAGAGAAATGCTACACTTCCCCACTTACCTCCTCCCTCACCTTCCTTCATGGTCAAAAACAGTCCTAGATGAGGCAAGACTTCATCTACAAGTCTGTTAGGGTCACTGGTGCTCCCAGTGAGGCCTCCTCAATATCGAAGAGACCTGACATAGATTGGGAGATCGCTTTGTGAAGTACATTCGCTCGATCAGTAGCAAACAGAATTTCTAATGATCAACCATTTCAAATTCAATCTCCATTCCCATTCCGACAAGCTGATCCAGAGCCATCTCTACCACTCTCAGGACGGAGGAGCAACGCCTCATATTCCATCTGGGGAGCCTCCAACCCGACGACATGAACATCGATTTCTCTATCTTCCAACTCTTTCATTCCATTCCCCATTCTTGCTCCCCTCTTACCTCCTTTTTTCTCCTCACCTGCCTATCATCTCCCTCCAGGGCCGCTTTTCCTTCCTTTACTCCCATGGTCCAATCTCCTCCCTTATTATATTCCTTCTTCCCAGCCTTTTGACTTTTCCACCTTCACTTCACTGCTTCTCACTTCATCTCCCACCCACCACCTTCCCCCTCACTTGGCTTCACCTATCACCTGCCAGCTTGTCCTCCATCCTGTTCACCCAACATCTTCCTTCCCATTCCCTGTATAGACGCTGCATAACCTTGCTGAATTTCTCCAACATTTTCTGTTTGCTACTCTGCATTTCCAACATCAGCAGCATCTCTTGTATTTATGGTCTCCCAATCAACATCGGGTCTCACTAATGTAGAGGAGACCACACCAGGAGCACCTGATACAGTAGTTGACCCCAACAGACACAAAGTTGAAGTGCTGCCTCATCTAGAAAGACTGTTTGTGGCCCTGGATGTTGGTCAGCGAGGAGGTTTAGGGGCAGGTGTAGCAATCAGACACTTGCAGAACTGGCCTCCAGCCTCTTACCCCTGCCATTTATGGACAATACTTCCACCTGGTGGTGTATTCCTAGAACAACAGGCCCTCCTGATTTGTGAACTCCACTGCCACCAGGTGGTCCTCTGCTGCAGTGACAGTGAGAAGCAGAAATGGGACACAGCAGCCAGCTGAAATGCTTATTTGAGCTTCAAGATTCAAAATTGTTTTGTCATTTCCAGTACATAACTGCAAATGAAAACAAAATAATTGTTACTCCAGCTACGATGTAGCACCAAAAACACAATAAGATAAAGAAACAGTAACAGATATAAATATTCATAAAGTGACATTAGGCACAGGAGAATCTGTATATAAGGTGACTGACAGGCAATTACAACGTAGTGTTTTTTGGAGGTGTGGGTTAATGGGTGGACGTGTTGATCAACCTTATCGTTTGGACGGAGTAGCTGTTTTAGAGGCTGATAGTCCTGGCATGGAGTCTATGTAGTCTCCTCCCTAATGGAAATGTGACAAACAGTCCATGAGTAGGGTGCATGGAAGTAGATTGTAAAGATCAGGTTGGTGCTGGATCCCAAGTAAGGAAATCTGCAGAATGACTATGAGATAAACTTTTTGGAGCAGTTTGTAGTTGGGCCCGAAGGGAAAAGGCAATTCTGGATTGGGGTTGTGTAATGAACCAGATTTGATTAGGAAGCTTAAGGTAAAGGAACCATTAGGTTTCAGTGATAAAAATAAGATAGAATTCTCTGTGTAGTTTGAAAGGGGGACAGTGCAATCAGATGCATCAGTATTGATGGAGTGAAGTGAACTACAGGGGAATGAGACAGGAACTCTTTAAAGTCAACTGTTTATCCATATTCAGCCTGACCTGCTGAGTTCTCTGATCAATCTATGTGTTGCTTTGGATTTCCAGCATCTCTGCACTTTCTCATATTTATCATTATCATCGATAGAAGATTGGCTGACTGGCAGGAGGCAAGGACTGGGAATAAAGGGAGCCTATTCTGGTTGGCTGCTGGTGACTAGTGAATGGTGCTCCACAGGGGTCTGTGTTGAAGCCACTTTTTCTCATATTATATGTCAAAGATTTGGATGACAGAATTGATGATGTTGTGGCCAGGTTTGCAGACAATACAAAGTTAGGTGGAGGGGCAGGTAATTTTGAAGAAGCAGGGAGTTTGCAGAAGGACTTGGACAGATTAGTGAAATGGACAACTAAGTGGCAAATGTAATATAGTGCAGGGAAGTGTATGATCATGTACTTGAGTAAAAGGAGTAAAGGCATTGACTATTTTGTAAACGGGGAGAAAGTTCAGAAATCTGATGTGTAAAGGGACTTGGGAGAAATTGCATCTGCCCTAGCAGCAAAATTTAAAACATTGTTAGTCACGGGTGAGGTACAGGAGGATTAATGGATAGCTACTGTTGTTCTGTTGTTTTAAAAAGGCTGTAAAAATAAACCAGGAAATTAAAAGCCAGTGAGCCTGACATCAGTATGAGAAAGTTACTGGAAGGTATTCTAAGCAACTGGAAATATGCATATTTGGATAGACAGGGACTGATTCAGTAGTCAACATGACTTTGTGCATGGTAAGTCATGTCTAACCAATCTTCTGGAATTTTTTTGAGGATGTTAGGAAAATTGGTGAAGGCAAGGCACTGCATGTTGTCTATATGGACGTTGGCAAGGCCTTTGACAAGGTCCCACATGGGAGATTGATCAAGAAGCTTCAGTCACTTCACATTCAGGATGATATACTAAATTGGCATCGCAGAAGAAGCCAGCAATTGGTTGTAGGTGGTTGCCTCTCTGACAGGATGCTGATGACTCGTGGTGAGCTGCAAGGATTGGTGCTGGGTCCATTTTTTTTTGTCATCTATATCAACCATCTGGGCAATATCATGGTAAACTCAATCTAGATTGGGAGTACAGTGTAGTGGACAGTGAGAGGACTATCAAAGCTTGCAGCAGAATCTGGACCAGCTGGATAAATGAGATGGCAAATGGCAGAAGGATTTTCTTGTGGGATGTTACCGTTTGGAGGACCAAACACACCAGATAAGCAGTAGAGAAGAACACAAGTATCTGGTAATACAGATTCATAATTCCTTATAAGTAGCATCACAGGTAGACAGGGTCATAAAGAATGCTTTTGGCACATTGGCCTCCATAAATCAGTATACTGAGTAAAAGAGTTGGAGTGAATATTGAGATTGGTTAAAATGATGGTCTATAAAGTGTTGTGTCCAGGTTTTGGTCACCTATCTGCAGGAAAGATGTAAATAAGTTTGAATGAATGCAGAGGAAATTTACAAGGTTATTGCCAGGACTTGAGGACCTGAGTTATAGTCCTGCTTCAAGATTTCCTAAAGCAGAAATTGCAGGTACCCTGGAAGAGATATTTAAAATCTCCTCAGCCACCGGTGAGGTACAGGAGGATTGTTGGATAGCTACTGTTGTTCTGTTGTTTAAAAAAGTTTCAAAAAATAAACCAGGAAATTATAGACAAGAGAAAATCTGTAGATGCTGGCCAAGCAACATACACAAAATGCTGGAAGAACTCAGCAGGCCAGGAGCATCTACGGAAAAAAGTACAGTCAACGTTTTGGGTGGTAACCCTTTGGCAGGGCTGGAGATAAAAAAGCTGGGGAGTAGATTTAAAGGTGTGGGGAAGGCAGAGAGAAACACAATCTGATAGGTGAAACCTGAAGGGTAGGGATGAAGTAAAGAGCAGGAAAGTTGATTGGTAAAAGAGATACAGGACTGGAGAAGGGTAAGTCTGATAGAGGAGGACAGAAGGCTCTGGAAGAAAGAAAAAGGGGGAAGAGGACCAGAGGGAGGTGATGGGCAGGCAAGGAGATAAGGTGAGAGCGGGAAAAGGGGATGGGGAATAGAGAAGGTGGGGGGGGCATTACTGGAAGTTTGAGAAATCGCATGCCATCAGTTTGTAGGCTACCCAGACAGAATACAAGATGTTGTTCCTTCAACCTGATTGAGCCCTCATCATAACAGTGGAGGAGGCCATGGACTGACATGTCGGAATGGAAATGAGAAGTGGAATTAAAATCGGTGGCCACTGGAAGTTTCCACATTTTCCGGCAAATGGAACATAGGTGCTGAGAGAAGCACTGGACACAGTATATAATCCCAACAGGCTCACAGGTGGTGTCGCCGCACCTGGAAGGACTGTTTGGGGTCCTGAATGGTAGTGAGGGAGGAGATGTAGGAGCAAGTGTAGCATTTATAGGCCGGTGAGCCTGACATCAGTAGTGGGAAAGTTATTGGAAGTTATCCCAAGTTTTTGGATAGACAGGGTCTGATTACAGACGGTCAGCATGGCTCTGTGTGTGTCGTAAGTTGTGTTTAACCAATCTTATAGAATTTTTTGAGGATGTTAGCAAGAAAATTGATGAAGACAAGGCAGTACATGTTTTCTACATGGACTATACCAAGGCCCTTGACAAGGTCTCTCATGGGAGGTTGGTCAAGCAACTTCAGTCACTTGGCATTCAGGATGATGTACTAAATTGGATTAGACATTGGTTTTGTGGAAGAGGCCAGAAACTGGTTATAGATGGTTTCCTCTCTGGATGCCTGTGACTAGTGGTGTGCTGCAAGGATTGGTGTTGGGTCTATTTTTTTTGTCACCTATATCAACACTCTGGATAATAATTGATGAAGGTCAGAAATTACCCATTTTGATACAGACAGGTTAACAATGAATTTGATGCCGTGTCCAGATGCCTGAACTGTGCCCAGTTAGAAGATGAAGTGTTCCTCCAAACTGTGTTCAACCTCACTGTAACCATGTGGTATCAGAGGTCATGGAAAAGACTAACGTGATCTTAGGTGAAATATTGTCTGTCTCCCATCGATGTACTTTGTAAACCTTTTACAGGATAGAAAGGGCTAAGGATTCATGTACGGGAATCTGAAACACAACAGCACGTCAGTTCTGCTGTGTCTGCCAGTTGCTCAGCATTTGAATGCCACTGATCCTTGCAGGTGGAGGAGGGGATGATTGAGAAGCTGAAGCTGCATCATCTAAATCATTGATATACAGTACAAAAAGAAGTGGTCCCAACAGAGACCCCTGCAGAACACCACTAGTCACTGGCTACCAACTAGAAAAGAATCCTTCTATTCCCACTCGCATATGGAGGAGGAGATGATTGAGAAGACAACACACCAGCTGAAGCAAGGAGAACCCAAATCCATGAACACGTCTGTGATCTGACCTGATGAACGGCCAGAGAGCTGATAGCAGTGAGATGCCACTCATTGCCTCTCATTTTGGAAGGGATTCACTGGGCCACTGCACCAACAGATACAGCAGCAAAGTCACACGGGAGAAACCATTCACCTGCTCCATGTGTGGGAAGGGATTCATCTGAGCATCCAACCTGCAGAAACACCCCAGTGAGCTCACGCTGGGGAGAGACTATTCATCTATTCCAAGTGTGGGAAACGTGCTATTAGTATCCAGAGAGCTACTGAAACACCAACCAGTTCATGCAAGGGAGTGGCTGTACACCTGTTCTGAGTGTGGGAAGGGTTTCATTCAGTTTCATTTCAAGGGTTTCAAGGCTTTCGTTCCATTCACTTAAGTCATCTTGTGAGGCTCCAGCAAATTCACAGCAAGTTCTGTCTGGAATGAACAAAGAGACTTACTCTATGATCCCATCTGCTGAAACACCAGCAATGTCATATCAGAGAGAAAGTTCAGGTGAGCTGCATATTAAGATGTTAACCATCATCGTGTCTAAATCCAGGGAAAAGTTCCCAACTGATTATTAATGGCGGATTCTGCAGCTTTTGTGACTGCTATTCACACTCAGGACTGAAGTCCGGACACTAAGGATGCTAGCCTTTAATTGTCTGGTACCCATCTGCTTCAAGCAGGCTTCAGTAATACCAGTACCAAGAAGAGTGTGGTGTCCTGCCTCAATGACTATCGCCCACTGACACTTACATCCACAGTGATGAAGTGTTTTGAGAGACTGAGGTTGAAGCCTATCAGCTCCTGTTTGAGTGGCGACTTGGATCCACTCTAATTTGCTCACCAAAGCAACAGGTCCACAGTGGATGCCATCTCATTGGCTTTTCACACACCCTGGAACATCTGGACAGTAAAGATGCATACATCAGGATGCTCTTTATTGATTATAGCTCAGCACTTAACACCATCAGTCCCTCAAAACTGATCAGTAAACTCCAAGACCTCGGCCTCAATACTCCCTTGTGCAACTGGATCCTGAATTTCCTCACTTGCAGACCCCAGTCTGTTTGAATTGGCAACAGCATCTCCTCCACGATCTCCATCAGCACAGCATCACCAAGGGGATGTGAGCTTAGCCCCCTGCTCTACTCGCTTTACACCTATGACAGAGTGGACATATTCAAGTTTGCTGATGACACCACTGTTGTGGGCCGTATCAAAGGTGATGATGAATCAGAACACAGGAGGGAGATTGAAAATTTGGCTGAGGGATGTCATAGCAACAACCTCTCACTCAATGTCAATAAGACCAAGGAACTGACCATAGACTTCAGGAGAGGGAAACCCAGAGGTCCATCAGCCGGTACACATCAGAGGATCAGATGTGGAGGGGGTCAGTACCTTTAAATTCTGAGCTGTCACTATCCTGGAAGACCTGTCCTGGACCTATCATATAAATATAATTGCAAACTAAGCACAACAATGCCTTCGGATTGTGCAGGGATTCGACATGACTTCAAAATCTTTAAAAAGCTTCTATGAATGTGTAGTGGAAAGTGTGCTGACTGGCTGCAGTACAGTCTGGTATGGAAACACCAATGTCTTTGAGGGGAAAATCCTGCAAAAGGTAGTGGATTTGGTCCAGTACATCATGGGTAATGCCCACCCAACCACTGAGCATATCTACATGAAACATTGCCATAGAAAAGCAGCATCCATCATCATCAAGATCATCTCCAGGCTCTTTTTTTCTGTTGCCATCAGGCAGAATGTACAAATGGTACTTGCACCACCAACTTCAGGAACGGTTCAGGTTCAGATTCAGATTTAGTTTATTGTCATTTATAAACCACAAATATAATGCAGTTAAATAATGAGACAACGTTTTCCGGAATGATGTCATGAAAAAGCACAAAACAGACCACACAAGAAAAACCACATAACATTTGGTAATCCCCATTCCAGAATCCGGAGAGGCTGCTGCGTGTCGATATCGCGCTACTGTCTTAGCACATTCCCCAGAAAGGAACTACAAACCCATCAGACAAATCTAAAGCTACAAGACCTACACAAAACCACATAGTTACACATAGTTATAGTTAACATATAGTTTCAACTGTGCAGACAATACCATAATTGATAAAAGACTAACTGACAAAGACCACATAATTATAACACATAGTTTCAACAGTGCAAAGCAATACCGTAATCTGATAAAGGGCAGTCCATGGCATGGTTTAAAAGAAAGTCTCAAAGTCCCAACAGCCCAGCATCTCACGCAGACGGTAGAAGGAAGAAAAAACTCTTCCTGCCATGAACCTCCAGCGCCGCAGCTTGCCAATACAGCACTCTGGGAGCCCCGACCACAGCCAACTCCGAGTCCGTCCGAAAACTTCGATCCTCCGACACCGAGCACTGAGCTCCAAATCTGCCGAGCGTTTCGACCACGGCACCGGCTGCCAAGCAACTGGCAAAGCCGAGGATTCAGGACCTTCCTCCCGGAGATTTTTCCGATCACACTGTAGCAGCGGCAGCGAAACAGGCATTTCAAAAGTTTCACCAGATGTTCCTCTGTGCTTCACACATCCGTTTCCATCAAATCAGGATTGTACATGGCCCCTACTTACAGATAACAGGTGTTCATTTCTGGAGTGGCCGCTGCGCGCTGCGTCACGCTGCCATTTTGTCAAAAGCTTAACTATTCCTTAACTATCAGGATCTTGAACAAAATGGGATAACTACACTGTTACCTGTCCCATGAGTATCTCGTGATTGTCTCGTGATATTGGCATAGTGTAATTGTCTCTTGATGGTGAGGTGATATGATGGCACGTGATGGCATGTTCCAACAGGTATAAAAGGGGAGACCACAGTTTGTTGTGCAGTTTGTTTTACTGGGGAGTCGCAGCCAGTTTTGTCGTGCAGTAGTTTTTTTAAAGACGAGAGAGGGGGTGAAGAATTGCCAGCTTCATACGAACCAAAGAATTGGGTAAATATCAGTGGCGTTCTGTGTATTTCTAACGTGACTCTAATTTGGTATCATCAATACGTGGATTGTGGCATGCACTTTTGGTTAACCCCTGCATGATCTCAAGTGTTGTGTGGCGATCACCTCCGGCGAATAGTCAGTTACTTTGAGAAATCTTAATCTTTGTGATCTCTTTGGAAAAGGAATTTCTCAGCTGGGATCTGCGTCAACAGTTTAATCTTTTCTTCAAGAATCGTTTCATCACTGCTTCTGGAAGTCTGTCCTCTCACCTACTTTATGAATAATATGGACTTCTTAAATCTACCACTTTAAGACTGTGCTTAAGTAAGATCCGTTAAGAATTGTCTCTAAGTTCGACTGTTTGATAACTACAGACGCATAACACTGTTAACTTCCATTTAAGTTAGTCGTTTGTTTACTTTTCTATGTTTTTGAGTGGAGGTTAATAAATTTTGTTGTTTATTTATAAAAACCTGACTCAACTGCATATCTATTGCTGCTGGTACGTAACAAAAATTGAGGATTCATCCAGGATATGAACAAATTTAGAGCTTATTGATTGTTTAATTATCAATCTGATTGGGAAAAGGGAAATACCCGATTCCTTTTGTTTGATTGGTTTGTGTGTGGAAATCAGCAGCAATGGATGTTGGGAACTTTCTGGTATCACCAACCCCTGCAGCATTAGAGAAAGCAAAAAAGGGTGAGGTGCTGGAAATTGCTAAAGAACTGAAGCTTACAACGACATCTACAACAAAGTCAGTGATTCAGAGGAAAATAGCTGCGCACTATGAATTGAAAATACACATGGACTAAGGTGTTAACTATCCTATACTATCACCAGTGGGATCATCAGTTGATCTGTCACCTGCCTTCAGGAGTTTCAGCCCACTTATGATCGAGACTCCCTCGAGGTGGTGGGCCAGCAGTGCTAAAGCACCACCTCCCACTGGTGAGCTTAAAAACTTGGCATCTGCCCCTATCAGAGTTGTTGGTCACTTCCATCCAACAGATAGTCTACTCTTCAGGCGTCTATGCAACTACCGAAGTGTTTGCAAAAGATGGATACACTGTCCGACTATCTGCCCCTCTGGACATACTCGGTCCACACCCACACTGATCCTGTCTCTGCTGCCTCAGCTACAGCCCTGCTGGTTGACTTGACCTCTCATCTAGTGAAGCCAATGTCATGCAGCCACTTCTGGAAAGTGAACGCAATAAAGCCACAACAGCCTACTTCGAATGGATAGCATGAGACCTTCCACCCTCTGTCTCTGCACTCTGATCTTAATTCTGCATACAGGTAGTCCCCAAGTTATGAACGTCCAACTTACAGACAACTCATACTTATGAACCGGGGAAGGAGAACACTGACCGTCATTTTAAGTTGGATCGCAACGCCGTCTGCCATTTTAAGTCGATGCTGTTGACACTGCTTTGAGTGTTTAACTTTGTATTTGGCTTAAATTTTTCTTAGTAAGATTCACCCTGACCCTACCCCCTCCGTTCCGGTTGGCTGGTGGCACCGTGGGATCAGCGCTGGGCTGGAGAATGGAGGTTTTTGAGTTCAATCCAGTGACAGACCGTTCCTTTGCTGGGCTGATGTCGATCCAGTGACTCCCGTACCATCCCTGCCGGGTTGATGTCGAGCTCACAACTTAACCTCGTAAAATAAAAACACTGCCACCTCCAGTTTAAATTCTCACGTGGAATATTGTGGAGGATCAAATACCCAAACCCAGCACAGCCCCCACTTGTCCCTTTTAGCCTGTCTCAGTGCGGAACCGGGGAATTCAGTGCAGTGGTCCTTAGGACCCAGTGGACCTCAGGAGCCGGCGCAGCTCGGGACCCACCTCCCGCAGTGTTTCTGTTCCAGACAGACACACTTTATTGATCCCGAGGGAAGTTGGGTTTCATTACAGCCGCACCCAGAATAGTGAAGAAATATAGCAATATATAACAATAACCATTCATTGACGGGAAGCGATCATGATTGAAAATAAAATGGAAATAATGAAATGTTTGGAAAGAGGTGAAACACCATCAGTCATTGGAAAAGTGTTAGGCTACAGTCAGTCAACGATCGGAACAATTTTAAAGGATAACGAATAAAGTGAGAATAACGGAGCATGTGAAAGGCGCTGCCCCGACAAAAGCTACAATTATTACTAAGCAACGCAGTGGTTAAATTATTGAAATACATACGTTTCTTAAGCATTTTATATGCATAGAAAGGTAAAATATATACTATATACTAAGACAAATGTTTGACTAACTGACGCTAAGTAATACCGGATGTACTTGTTCTGACTTACATACAAATCCGACTTAAAGACGGACTCAGGAACAGAACTCGTACATAAGCTGGGGACTGCCTGTACTTGGTTAACTTGCGCTCATGGGTTTCATCGATGTTGTCTTTCCAGGGGACTGTGAGTTCACCAGTAACCACTTCTCTACTGGTGTCAGACCAGACGATTATATCTGGACGCAATGTGGTGAAAGCTATTTGCTCCGGGAAACTGCCTTTCCCATCCAGGTTGGCCTTGACGCACCAATCATCGGCTGAAGAAAGTATGCTTGATCGTGGACCTGCGCTGTACACCCTTGACTTGGAACCATCTTTCACAAATGATAAGTGATGTTCTGTGCAGCATGGGGCATGAGATAAGTTGTGCTGAAGTACTCTCCACTCAACCGCTTGTTACAACTTTGAGAATGTTGTTATGTCTCCAAGTGTACATGCCACTGGAAAGATTGACTCTGCATGCACTCAAAATATGTTGAAATTTTGTTGAACAAAATATGTTCTCACCACAAGTAGCACACCTGTCTGTGTTATCTTATTACGAGATGCTGAGGTTGGCAGGAGTTGGGAGCAGATCGTAAAGAAATGCAAAGCGTTTCCATCTGCCACAGAACATTCCAAGATAGATGTCAATGTTCAACACTTTCCAACCAGGTCCAAGCCCCTTGTTTAGCCAGGCCAGCTGTTTTAGCTAACCTCTTCTCCTCTTCTAACTCTCGTATTTATTGTGTTACAAGCTCATGGTGCTCCTTACCTGCAGAAGATGACCACCACTTGTGAGTTGTCCATCCAAGTCCCTGGCTGCCTAGCTGGGTAGCCCCAACCATTTCCTTGTGCTACAGTCTAGACTCTGCCTCATCAACTGCTACGTGGGCTGACCATTTCCTGCCTGATCTCACATCTGGCTGGGTGTTCTTGATGACAGAGTTTTTTGAGTCTCAAAGCATCAAGAATGATCTTACCTTGGCTACCTTGACCTCTTCAACAAGGGATTGCACTGGGATGGTAAGCTTGGTCTGGTTACTATGGATTGCAACACTGGTGAGGCTGCTCAGTACTCCAAGCCACTTCTTCACATACCTGTTGATCTTCTGTTCCATTGTCTCAACTTGGGACATTGCAATTTCATAGACAGTTAGTGGCCACATTATCCATGGCATCTGTCCATACTGCAAACACCACAAATTCAACTTGCCAGGCAAGCCACACTTGTCGACAGACATCAGACCTCTGCTGATCTGTTCTTATGTCTCTTGAATCCTCTTGGTTTCTCTCAGCTCTTCTGTCAGGCTCTTAACTGGTTGATCCTGAATGGATGGAATCTCCTCTCCAAAAAGGGTGAAATGAAAGTCAACCAGCTTTCCTCTCCTAAGAACAAGGCTCCTTGACTTCTTGGTCTTGAACTTCATTCTTCCCCAATCCATTAGCTCCTTGAGTCTAGATAGTACACTTTCCACTGCCTCTGTGCTAGGACCCAAAAGGGTGAGATCATCCATGAACACTCGTATTGGTGGTAACTCCCCTCCGCCATCAAGTGCGACACCTGGTCCCACTGATTCGACAGCACTCACAATGACCTCCATGACTAACACAAAAAGGATGGGTGAAATCGCACATCCCATTGGGATTCCAACATCCAAGCTCTGCCACCTAGTTGTAAACTGTTGAGTGGAAAACTTCATCCGGAAATCGTTGTAGCACTGCATAACGAAATTTCTCACCTTAGCAGGAATCCATAGGAATTCCATCACAAACTCAATCAGGGCATGGGGAACAGAACCATTTGCATTTGCAAGATCAAGCCAAACTACAGCCAGATTTCTTCTCAACCTCTTCAACTCCTGGATGGTACGTCATATCATACCAGTATGTTCAAGGCATCCCGGGAAGCCTGGTATTCCTGCTTTCTGCACAGATGTATTTAACAATCCATTCTCTATCAGAAATGAAGATATTCTTTCTGCTAGAATGCCAAACGTAATCTTCCCCTCTACATTCAGGAGTGAAATTGGTCAGAACTGATTCAATGTAGTAGAATTCTCTTCCTTCGGGATGTGTACTCCTTCAGCCTCACTCCATGACAAAGGAACAACACCTTGTCTCCACACCACCCTTAACAATCTCCACAAGTATTTCCTCAGCTCTTCACACTTCTTGAACACCTTATACAGCACTCCATTAGGTCCTGGCACTAAACCTGACCTTACCTTTCTGATGAACTGTTTGACTTCTGCCAGTATGGGTTCTGACAGATCAAACTTCACTCCTGGCTCAGTAGTCTTCACAAGCCCTGAAATGTTAAGCAAAGGAGCCTCCTGCTGTTCGTTAGAGTCTGTGCTTGCCAGGTCATCCTCAAGTTCTTGTTGAGAGATTTTAAGTTGCCCACTCTTATTCTGTTCAAACAACTTCTTTGTGAACTCGTGAGGGTTCTCAAAGAATGACTTTCTTGCCTTCTCTCTCTTCTTTCTCTTTTTACGTTGTGACTCTGCATGACGGAGTGATGCTAACTTTATTTGAAAATGCTTTCGGAGATCAGCAAGCCCTGGCTTGTCACCCTTACTTGCTACCTTCCACCACTGTCTCAACGATCTAAGCTCTCTCCTCAATATACTAATCTCCTTTTGGTGCCTGCTTGGTTGCTGTGTAGGCTTTGCTTTCTTCAACTCAACCAAACCAAATCTGTACTTTCCAACATCGTAAATCATATCGCCCATCACTTTCAACTTTGATGATCCCGAGAGTGTTCTCCAACATCATACTGATATCCTCATCAAACACACGCCGAGCCTTCTCATCTGCCATTGCTGGCCACTTGACATTCCTCTTTTTCTCCACCTCCTCACCACCACCATCATGCAAAGTGTTTCGTATTCAGGCAACGATAAATATATGAGTTCGGCAAGGGTTTCTTATAACAAACAACACGTTTATTAAACACAGAAAACAAACCCCCCAAAAGTAAACAAACACTACCGTAACCGGAAACAGCTGCTGAGCGGCAGCCCAAACAGTTCTTAAAGAGATATTGTAAAAACAGTTCTTTAAAATGATATTGCAAAAACAGTTCTTTAAAGTCTTATTGCCAATACAGTTCTTTAAAGTGGTATTGCCAGAAGTTCGATATGCTCACAGTCCATTTAAAAGGAGAGACTTTATAAGACGATTTAGGTTCTCTTTCACGTCACTTGGCTTCGATCCCCGACGTCGAACTTCCCACGAAGAATTTACGAAACAGAACGGCTTAAAGGCACTGACCTTTCCTTCCACACTATCCTCAATCCTTTCTGGTTAAACCCAGGGATTAACACGAAGATAGTCAACGAAATCCTTCCAAATAAGGATCAAAGGTCACCACCGTTTCACCGTAGAAAGCGATTCTCCTCGATCTTTAACTTCCGAACTTCCAATCTTCACTCTCCACTAATTTTCTTCGAACTAGCAGAATCATAAAGAACCTGCTGGCAATGACCTTTTAAACTTTAGGCATTAAATAAAAACTTCATCCTTCAATTAAACTGCGTCATCACTTAACACATGCAGTGGCATGAAGTCAACCTGGCAAATCCAGCCACGAACTGCCCCTCCTCTCAGGGTAGGGTCTACCTTTTATAACCTGTAAAAAAAACCCCGTCACATGATCTCTACTGGCGGGAAAATGACGTTATTCCACCATCACAAGACCATCACCTCAAGTCCAGTATAGCTTCAACCCCAGTCACATGACAAGGGCTCCACTGTCATGTGTCATGAGTACGTAACAGAAGGATCTACCTGGGTACTGTGGTCTGCAACCTGACCTGGGTAATCTCTCGTCTGAACTGGAGTATGATGACTCTCTCAAGAGCAAATTGCTGTGGCTTGTGAATCAGTGGTTCAAAAGACCACATCATCTGTGCTTGCTGAAGTAATTTCATCTTCATCCACTAGGATGGAATAGCACTTCAACTTTACTTGGTGGATTCGTGAACCTTTAGTGCTGGAAAATGCTCTCCCACACCAACACATTGGACACTCAGAGCCTCTTATCTTAGCTATATGGTTATGAAAGTGTTTGATGAAGAGTTGTTAGAGAAGTTTCCAGTAGGTAAACTTGAGATGCAGCTACAAGTGGAACAAATGAAGTTAGAGAGATTTAAAGTAGAGGTGGCAGAAAGGGAAAGAGATATGGAGAGAGAAGCTGCAGAAAAAAAAGGCAATTTGAGCTAGTGATAGAGAGGTTAAGGCTCGAGAAGCAAGCTGGTTCTAGGAAATCGGTTGTACCATTTGTTGCTAGTCAGGAAGTTAAATTGGTTCCTCCATTTAATGAGGCAGCATTTTGAGAAAGTTACTTGGAGTACACAGTGGCCGAAAGAGGGCTGGCTTGTCCTTTTACAAAGTGTAATTAAAGGTAAAGCACAAAAGGTTTATACAGCCTTAACCGGTGAACAGGCAGCTGATTACGATACTGTGAAGCAGGTTATACTTAAAGCTTATGAATTGATTCCGGAAGCTTATAGACAAAGATTTAGAAATCTTAAGAAATCTGTGAACCAGACATTTGTGGAATTTGTCTATAACAAATCTGTGTGTTTTGAGCAATGGTGTACATCTAAAAATGTGAATGGAGGTTATGCCAACTTGAAAGAGTTGGTTTTAATTGAGGAATTTAAAAGGTGCATTCCTAATGATATAAAGGCATATTTGGATGAGAAGGACACTGCCACGTTGCAAGAGTCTGCTAAATTAGCAGATGAGTTTGCTCTAACCCACAAGGGTATGTTTACTCCTAGTAAAATTTTCCAAAGGAGTAGTATGGATAGTCAGGGTAAACCAGAAATTAAATCATTAGCTAGTGATAAAGGTAAGGATGAAGGGAAGCAAGTGAAGGAAAAGCATTTTGGTCCTATTTGTCACTATTGTGGGGAATCTGGCCATGTTATGGCTGACTGTTTCCGTCTGAAGAAGAAGGAAAAGGAGGCAGTTCCAGATGCCTGTGCGCAACACTTTTAAACACCTGTAAACCCGCAGGGTTCGGGACATTCAAAGGAAGCTGTCAAGGTCTGACTGAGTTAGGAAGGGATTCAATCATTTTATGTCAGAGGGATTTGTTTCCGTGAATGAAGGGTCCACCGAGTACCAGTAAAAATTCTTCAGGATACTGGGGCTTCTTAGTCACTTATGTCAGTCAGTGTTCTAGAGTTTGGTGATGAGACTGACACTGGTGAGGTAAATTTTATACGAGGTAATGGGGCCAACCTTATGTCTGTACCTCTGCACAAAGTAGTTTTAAAGTCAGTGTTAAAATCAGACAACGACCCAGTTTACCAGTGGATGGTGTTTCTTTATTATTAGGGAATGACCTAGCAGGTGGAAAAGTTGTTCCTGCAGTGCAGCTGACAACTAAGCCTATCACTGATGATCCAAAGATGGAGTCTAACATGTACCCCTTCTGTGCAGCATGGGTCTCATGTGCAGCATGACAGCTCAAATCAGGATTCATATTTTGATGATTTGTCAGTAACTTTTCGCCTTCATTGTTTGATCAAGATCCTTGTAGCAAGTCTAACTATAAAGACTTGACTCTGTCTAGGAAGGAGATTATAGCAGAGCAGAGCAGAGACACTAAGATTGCCACCTTAAGAGGAAATGCTTTCCCAGATAATGAGATTGAGAGGATGCCAGTAGGGTATTATTTCCAGACTGCAGTGTTAATGAGGAGGTGGAGACCACCTGAGATTCCTGCAAGTGAGGATTGGGCAGTTGTTCACCAGGTAGTAGTTCCTAAAGTCTTTAAGAATGAGATTTTAACTTTGGCTCATAGTATGCCAGTGGGTGGCCATTTTGGTGTGAAGAAAACCGTGACCAAGGTTTTTAAACACTTCTACTGGCCTGGGTTGAGGAAAGATGTGGCAACATTTTGCTGAACTTGTCACACTTATCAGGTTGTGGAAAAACCTAATCAAGTCACCCCAGTGGCCCCATTGCAACCTACTCCTGCATATGGTGAATCATTCTCTAAAGTTATTGTAGATTGTGTTGGCCCATTGCCAAAAACTAAAGCTGGCCATCAATATTTGCTGACCATCATGCATACAGCATCTAGGTTTCCAGAAGCAATACCTCTCAGGAATATAAAAGCTAAAACTGCGTCGAAGGCTGTCATAAAGTTCTGTACTTTATTTGGGTTGCCTAAAGAAATCCAGTCTGATCAAGGAAGTAATTTTATGTCTGGATTATTCTAGCAGGTCGTTTATAAACTGGGAGCCAAACAGATTACATCGTCTGTATACCATCCAGAATCACAAGGGGCCTCAAAACCATGATTAGGATGTTTTGCATTGAAAATGAGAAAGATAGGGATGAGGGAGGTCATTTGCTTTTTCTCGTAGTAAGGGAGTCAGTGCAGGAGTCCCTAGGCTTTAGCCCCTTGAACTTGTGTTTGGGCACAGGGTCTGAGGACCTTCAGCATTGTTAAAAGAATAGTGGGCTAACAAAGGACTACATACTAATTTGCTGGATTATGTCTTAAAATTTAAGGAAAGATTGGAAAAAGCTTGCAGCTTAGCAAGGGAAAATTTAAAATCTGCTCAGGAAAGAATGAAAACTTGGTATGACAAGGAAGCTAGAATGAGGACATTCAAACTGGGAGATAAGGTGTTGTTTCTTTTCCCTGTGCAAACGAACCCTTTGCAAGCTAAATTTCATTGTCTTTATGAGATTATATCTAAGGTTAATTATGTGGATTATGTGCTAAAAATACCAGATCGACAAAGGCCAACGCAGTTTTGTCATGTAAACATGATAAAACCATATTATGAAAAACAGTCTGCTGCTATGACTGTTGTGGTCAATAACAATGAGTCTGATCTCCCTGGGAACTTGGTAGTTGATCCATCTGAGGCTTATTTTAAACCAAACGTTATTTCCGACAGACTAACAAATTCAATGATTTTGGAAAATATTGATGAGAAATTGGCTCATTTGCAGACACAGCAGCGACAGCAAGTAAAGCAGATAATTATGAAATTTAGGGATTTATTTCCAGACGTTCCAAAGAAACCATGGGTAGCCTTACATGATGTAAATGTTGGAAACACCAAACCCATAAAGCAACATCCATATTGAATGGATGGGGAAAAAATGTACACTTGCTGAACAAGAAATCAAGTATATGTTAGAAAATGATATTATTAGACCTTCTTTTTCGGATTGGAGTTCACCTTGTGTTGTGGTGCCTAAACCAGATGGTAGTATTTGGTTTGGTACCGATTACAGAAAGATGAATGCTCTAACAAAAACTGAAGCATATCTAGTCCCTAGGATAGATGATTGTGTGGACAAGGTTGGAAAAACTAAGATTCTCACAAAGATTGATCTGTTTAAAAGGGTATTGGTGTGTTCCATTGACGGATAAAGGTAGAGCAATTTCTGCATTTGTAGTGCCATCTGGGTTATATGAATACAATGTTCTGCCATTTGGAATGAAGAATGCTCTATTGAATGATTAATGATTAATGAGAACGATTAATTCTGTAATTCAAGGGTTAAAACATACAGATGCCTACATTGATGATTTAGTCATAGGGAATGACACTTGGAAAGCACATATCTCTGCAGTGGAAAAGCTGTTTGAAAGGCTTTCAAAAGCCAACCTGCTAAATTAGCTAAAGGTGAATTTGGCCATGCCACTGTGACCTATCTTGATCACATTGTAGGTCCAAACTTGGTTAAGGTAATGGTTAAAAAAACAAATCAAACTCCAATTCAACAACAAAGTTTGATTTTACAAGAATATAATCTCTTAATAACTCACATTAAAGGCAAAGATAATGTAATTGCCAACTGTCTGTCCAGATGTTGAACTTGCAAAGTAATTTTTTTTTAAATGGAATGGAATTTTGATATTTGTATACACTCCTGCCATATGTTATATTAGTTTGTAGGGTGCTGTATGATAACTGTATGTGTATTGTGCATTTTGTAAACTTTATACATTTGTATATTTTGTAAATTGTAATTAAAATAGATCAAAATTGTCTTTTCTTGGGGGGAGGTGTTACCTGTCCCGTGAGTATCTTGTGACTGTCTTGTGATATTGGCATGATGTAATTGTCTCTTGATAGTGGGGTGATGTGATGGCACGTAATGGCATGTTTCAACCAGTAGAAAAGGGGAGACCGCAATTTGTTGCACAGTTCATTTTATTAGGGAGTCGCAGCCGGTTTTGTTGCACAGTGGGTTTTTTAAAGTCAAAGGAGGGAGTGAAGGATTGCCAGCTTCGTGTGAACCCAAAGAATTGGGTAAAAAACAGCGGCATTCTGTGTATTTTGAAAGTGACTAACGTTTGGTAAAATCCATACGTGGATTGTGACGCACACTTTTGGTTAATCCCTGCATGGTCTTGGGTGTTGTGTGGTGACCATCTCCAGTGAAAGGTCAGTTATTTTGAGAAATCTTAATCTTCATGACCTCTTTGAAAAAGGCATTTCTTGGCTGGGATCTGCGTCAACAGTTTAGTCTTTTCTTCAAGAATCGTTTCATTGCTGCTTCGGGAAGTCTCTCCTCTCACTTACTTTGTGAATAATATGGACTTCTTAAACCTACCACTTTAAGACTGTGCTTAAGTAAGATCTGTTAAGAATTGTCTCTAAAGTTCGACTGTTTGATAACTATAGATGCATAACACTGTTAACTTCTGTTTAAGTTAGTCGTTTGTTTACTTTTCTATTTTTTTGAGTGGCGGTTAATAAATTTCATTGTTTATTTATAAAAACCTGACTCAATTTCATATCTATTGCTGCTGGTACGTAACAACACTATTTCTTTTTCTGGTGTTTCTATAACCAATTGTCTCACTTTAAGGACTCTTTATCTTGTTATTTCATGCTCGTTATTTATTGCTATTTATTTATATTTGCATTTGCACAGTTCATTGATCTTGCTTACCATTACTGTTCTATAGATTTACTAAGTATGCTCACATAAAAGAATCTGAGGGTTGTATGTGGTGACATGCATGTACTCCGATAATAAATTTTACTTTGAAAATAGACTGGTATTTAATAATGTGGGTCTGTGATAAATAAATCAGTTCTATTTCAGATCCTGTGTTGCAGGTGCTACTGCCTGTCACATGCCCATTGTACAGTAGAGAGGCCACTCAGTCCAGTAGGTCCCTGCCTCTTTCTGTTCCATATCAGTACCTTTAAATCTACCTCTGTCGTTCATCTCATGACAGCTTGCAACTGGTCACCACTGTGGGTGAGGAGGTTTCCCTGGAATTCCCTGCATGATTTTCTGCAGACTGACATAGATGATGGGCTCACTGTGGTTTTGTCCCCGACATTCCTCATTCTTCAGGATTCTGGGCCAAAGAAGAATGTCACAGGCAGATAAACTTCTGTGCTCTTTTCAACATTTTGGGTCATTTTCACTGATTTCAAAGGGTTGTGCCTTATGCAGCTCAGTTGTTGCAATACACACTCTGAAGTCTACTATTGTCTGACAGCAGAATGGTGAGTAAATCTTGAATAGATGAGGCTCAGAAACCAAAGGGAGTCCCAGCAAAAGCCAAGGCTTTGGAGCTCTGGAAAGACATGGGAGATAGACTTTATCGGGAGGAGAAAGAGGGAATCAGAGCAGGAGTGTGTAGCTATCAATGAAAGATTAGCAACATTTGGAAACTAATTGATTGAAAAAATGTTTATTTCTGCAAAATGCTGGAGGAACACAGAGGGTCAAGCAGCATTTAGAAGATTTAAAAGGAACACAGCCTTATACAGTGGGCAGTGTCATTTTGCGGGCAGTGGAGTGAGCTGGAAGCAGAGTGAAGGCTAAAGGGCTTGGGCTCAACGGGCTTAGGTGGAGACGGGCAAGGCAAGGTAGGTTTAGGTTTCAGTTTCTCTTGTTATTGAGGAAAGGGGGAAGTATGAGTGTGACGGCAGCTTGTTTTTCTCGGTGTCGAATGTGGGAGGTCCTGGAGTCTCTTAGCCTTCCGGACGTCCATATCTGTGCCAAGTGCGCCGAGCTGCAGCTCCTAAGGGACCGCGTTAGGGAACTGGAGCTGCAGCTCAATAACCTTCGTCTGCTCAGGGAGAATGAGGAGTTGATAGAGAGGAGTTACAGGCAGGTGGTCACACCAGGGCCACGGGAGGCAGACAAGTGGGTCACGGTTAGGAAAGGGAAGGGGAAGAGTCAGGTACTAGAGAGTAACCCAGTGGCTGTAGCCCTTGACGATAAGTACTCATGTTTGGGTACTGTTGGGAGGGACAGCCTACCTAGGGCAAGCAACAGTGGTCATGCCTCCAGCACAGAGTCGGGCCCTGTAGCTCAGAAGGGTAGGGAAAGGAAGAGGAAGGCAGTAATAATAGGGGACTCGATAGTTAGGGGGTCAGATAGGTGATTCTGTGGATGCAGTCAGGAGACCCGGATGGTAGTTTGCCTCCCTGGTCCAGGATGTTTCTGATCACATCCAAGATATCCTGAAGTGGGAGGATGAGGAGCCAGAGGTTGTGGTGCATACAGGTACCAATGACATAGGTAGGAAAAGGGAAGAGGTCTAGGGAGGCTATTTGGATGGAATTGAGGAATGGAAAAGGTGTAGTAACACTTATAGGGGTGTATTATAGACCACCTAATGGGGAGCGAGAATTGGAGAAGCAAATTTGTAGGGAGATAGCAGATATTTGTAGTAAGCACAAGGTTGTGATTGTGGGAGATTTTAATTTTCCACACAGTGACTGGGAAGGCCATTCTGTAAAAGGGCTGGATAGTTTGGAGTTTGTAAAATGTGTGCAGGATAGTTTTTTGCAATACATAGAGGTACCAACTAGTGAAGGGGCAGTGTTGGATCTCCTGTTAGGGAATGAGATAGGTCAGGTGACGGAGGTATGTGCTGGGGAGCACTTCGGGTCCAGTGATCACAATGCCATTAGTTTCAATATAATTATGGAGAAGGATAGGACTGGACCCAGGGTTGAGATTTTTGATTGGAGAAAGGCTAACTTTGAGGAGATGCAAAAGGATTTAGAAGGAGTGGATTGGGTCAATTTATTTTATGGGAAGGATGTAATAGAGAAATGGAGGTCATTTAAAGGTGAAATTTTGAAGGTACAGAATCTTTATGTTCCTGGTGGGTTGAAAGGAAAGGTTAAAAGTTTGAGAGAGCCATGGTTTTCAAGGGATATTGGAAACTTGGTTTGGAAACAGAGAGAGATCTACAATAAATATAGGCAGCATGGAGTAAATGAGGTGCTCCAGGAATATAAGGAATGTAAAAAGAATCTTAAGAAAGAAATTAGAAAAGCTAAAAGAAGAATTGAGGTTGCTTTGGCAAGTAGGGTGAAAATAAATCCAAAGGGTTTCTATTAATAGCAAATGGATAGTGAGGGATAAAATTGGTCCCTTAGAGAATCAGAATGGATAGCTATCTGCGGAGCTAGAAGAGATAGGGGAGATTTTGAACAATTTATTTTCTTTGGTATTCACTAAGGAGAAGGATATTGAATTGTGTAAGGTAAGGGAAACAAGTAGGGTAGTTATGGAAACTATGATGATTAAAGAAGAGGAAGAACTGGTGCTTTTAAAGAATATAAAAGTGGTTAAATCTCCGGATCCTGACAAGATCTTCCCTAGGACCTTGAGGGAAGTTAGTGTAGAAATAGCAGGGGCTCTGACAGAAATATTTCAAATGTCATTAGATATGGGGATGGTGCCGGAGGATTGGCGTATTGCTCATGTGGTTCCATTGTTTAAAAAGGATTCTAAGAGTAAACCTAGCAATTATCGGCCTGTAAGTTTGATGTCAGTGGTGGGTAAATTAATGGAAAGTATTCTTAGAGATGGTATATATAATTATTTGGATAGACAGAGTCTGATTAGGAACAGTCAACATGGATTTGTGCGTGGAAGCTCATGTTTGACAAATCTTATTAAATTTTTTGAAGAGGTTGCTAGAAAAGTTGACGAGGGTAAAGCAATGGATGTTGTCTATATGGACTTCTGTAAGGCCTTTGACAAGGTTCCGCATGGAAGGTTAGTTAGGAAGGTTCAATCGTTAGGTATTTATAATGAACTAGTAAAATGGATTCAACAGTGGCTGTATGGGAGATGCCGGAGAGTAGATGTGGATAACTGTTTGTCAGGTTGGACGCTGGTGACTAGCGGTGTGCCACAGGGATCTGTACTGGGTCCAATGTTGTTTGTCATATAATGATCTGAATGATGGGGTAGTAAATTGGATTAGTAAGTATGCAGATGATACTAAGATAGGTGGCATTGTGGATAATGAAGTAGGTTTTCAAAGCTTGCAGAGAGATTTAGGCCATTTAGAAGAGTGGGCTGAATGATGGCAGATGGAGTTTAATGCTGATAAGTGTGAGGTGCTACATTTTGGTAGGACTAATCAAAATAGGACATACATGGTAAATGGTAGGGCATTGAAGAATGCAGTAGAACAGAGTGATCTAGGAATAATGGTGCATAGTTCCCTGAAGGTGGAATCTCATGTGGATAGGGTGGTGAAGAAAGCTTTTGGTATGTTGGCCTTTATAAATCAGAGCATTGAGTATAGAAGTTGGGATGTAATATTAAAATTGTACAAAGCATTGGTAAGGCCAAATTTGGAGTATTGTGTACAGTTCTGGTTACCGAGTTATAGGAAAGACGACAACAAAATAGAGAGGGTACAGAGGAGTTTTACTAGAATGTTACCTGAGTTTCAGCACCTAAGTTACAGAGAAAGGTTGAACAAGTTAGGTCTTTATTCTTTGGAGCATAGAAGGTTGAGGGGGGACTTGATAGAGGTATTTAAAATTATGAGGGGGATAGATAGAGTTCACATGGATAGGCTTTTTCCATTGAGAGTTGGGGAGATTCAAACAAGAGGACATGAGTTGAGAGTTAGGGGGCAAAAGTTTAGGGGTAACACGAGGAGGAATTTCTTTACTCAGAGAGTGGTAGCTGTGTGGAATGAGCTTCCAGTAGAAGTGGTAGAGGCAGATTCGATTTCATCATTTAAAAGAAAATTGGATAGATATATGGACAGGAAAGGAATGGAGGGTCATGGACTGAGTGCAGGTAGGTGGGACTAGGTGAGAGTAAGCGTTTGTCACGGACTAGAAGGGCCGAGATAGCCTGTTTACATGCTGTAATTGTTATATGGTTATATCTATGGAAAGAAATAAACAGTTGACATTTGGATCTGAGATCCCTCACCATGCCTAGACAGATAATTCCTACGCTTAGATGCTGCCTGTCCTACTGGGTTCCCCAGAACTTTCTGTGTGTGGCTCTAAATTTCAGCATCTGCAGAACTTCATGTGTTTTCTGTTTGTCCTTGTAAGTGGGTTCAACTTTGACACTTGACACACTGAATACCTGTTGTTATTTAGTTAAAGTCCCCTCAGAGTGTCCTACATAAAAACATTGAATCAGAATCAGGTTTATCACCGGCATGTGAATGAAATTTGTTAACTTAGCAGCAGTTCAATGCAATACATAATATAGAAGAGAAAAAAAAAACACAAAATAAAATAATGAATAAATTACTGCATTGTATATTGAATAGATTAAATATCATGCAAAAAAACAGAAATACTATATATTAAAAATGTGAGGTTGTGCCCAAAGCTTCAATGGCCATTTAGGAATTGGTTCGTGCCTTTATGATTCTTTCCCAACCTGATGGTAACTGAGAAAAGGGCATGCCCTGGGTGCTGGGGGTCCTTAATAATGGATTTCTGAGATACCACTTCTTGAAGCTATCCTGGGTACTTTGTAGGCTGGTACCCAAGATGGGAGCAGCTAAATTTATAACCCTCAGCAGCTTATTTCGGTCCTGTGTAGTAGTTCCCCATACCAGACAATGATGCACCCTGTCACGATGCTCTCCATGATACAACTAGAAGATTTTGAGTGTTTTGGTTGATATTCCAAATCTCTTCAAACTCTCAATGAAGTGTAGCCACTGTCTTGCCTTCTTTATAACTGCATCCATATGTTGGAACCAGGTTAGATCTTCAGAGATCTTGACACCCAGGAACTTGAAATTTCTCACTCTCTCCACTTCTGATCCCTCTATGAGGATTGGTACGTGTTCCTTCGTCTTACCCTTCCTGAAGTCCACAATCAGTTCTTTCATCTTACTAACATTGAGTGCCAAGTTGGTGCTGTGGCACCATTCCACTAGTTGACATATCTCACTCCTCAATGCCCTTTCATCACCACCTGAGATTCTACCAACAATGGTTGTATCATCAGCAAATTTATAGATGGTATTTGAGCTATGTCTAGCCACACAGCCATGGGTGTCGAGGGAGTAGAGCAGCGGGATAAGCACACACCCCTGAGGTGCACATTGATTGTTTTTGAGCCTTATGGCATAGGGTAACCGGAGGTTGCAGACATGTACACAGCCACCTCAGTTACCCAGACACCTCAGCGCTTCAAATGCGCAGGCGTGAGGGTCGCAGATCTTTCTCGAAATCGCACATGCGCTGAGTGAACAAGACCCTCAGGAGGACCGACAGCAGGTACGAACAGGGTTCCGGGCGGCGATTTCGTTGGCATCGGCGACTGAGGGGCGATTTCTGTGAGTTTCGAACACACTGTGGCGCTGCACCCCGGGATAGTCCCGATCCTTTTCCTCTCTCAGCCGCACGATCCGTATCCGGGACTCCGGCAGCTTTCGGCTGAGGAGCCACAGTGATGGCGCTGTCTATGGCGCATGCGCATTGCTAGGACTGTGACTGCTAGACCGAGATCTCATTCGTGGGGGGTTCTGGGTAAAGAAGCAGCCATGGGTGACCATATCCAGTATATTACTGGCTGGTCCATACCTGTTTGGAAGCAATGTGGAACAAATGGGAGCGGGTGGTTCTCCCAAGTATTGTCAAGCTCCAGTCATCTAAGGTGAAGAGCCTACCTTCCAGTGAATTAAAATAGAACAAAATTAAAATGGAACAAATGGGAGCGGGGGGAGCGGGGGGTGGGGGGGGGAGAGAACAAAATCCTTCCTTCCTTCAGAGTCAGAGAAAGTACAGCACACTACCAGGTTCTCCAGCCCTTCTAGTCCGCGAGAATCATTTAAACTCAAAGTACACTGCAGATGCTGTAGTAAAAGCAACACATACAACACGATGGAGGAACTCAGCAGGTTGGGCAGCATCTGTGGAAACGAGCAGTCAACGTTTTGGGCCGAGACCCTTCGTCAGGACTGAAGAAGGAGGGGGCAGAGACCCTATAAACACCTCATATACTGTCTGGGTAGTCTGCAGCCCCTTGGCATGAACAGTGAATTCTCCAACTTCCAGTAATTCCCTCCCTCTCCATACCCCCATCCCAGTTTCACTGTGCTTCCTCCTCCAGCTGCCTATCACCTCTCTCTTGATTCTTCCTTCTTCTACTACACATAGTGATTTCCCCTTACCTTCCTTCTTCACCTCTCCTGCCTATCCCCTCCCTGCTTCCCCTCCCCCACCCCTTGATCTTTCCTCTGATTGAAACCTACCAGCCTTCTCCTTCCTACCCTCCCCCCACCTTCTTTATAGTACCCCTTACCCCCTCCCTCTTCAGTCCTGATGAAGGGTCTTGGTCCAAAATGTTGACTGCTCATTTCCACGGATGCTGCCTGACCTGCTGAGTTCCTCCAGCGAGTTGTACGTGAATCATTTAAACTGCTCACTCCCATCAACCTACACCGGGACTGTAGCTCACTTAATACATACTATCCATGTACTTATCCAAACTTCTCTCAAACATTGATACAGACTTTGTGTCCACCCCCTGAGTAAATACAGATGCAAAATAAAATTTAAGATCCCCCTCCATCTTTTCTGGCTCCACACATGGATGACCATTCTTATTTTCCAGAGGACCGATTCTGTCCTTTGCAATCATTTTGCTCGTAAGATATCTGTAGAACCCCTTAGGATTCTCTTTAATCTTGTCTTCCAGGGCAACCCCATGACTTCTTTTAGCCCTTCTGATCTCTTTCTTAAGTGTTCTCTTGCATTTATTATCCTCAGTAAGCACCTCATTTGTGCCTCCCAGCAATGAACCTCCTTTTTGTTGCCAGAAACAACCTGTCCCAATCCACACCTGCCAGGTCCGTTCTCAAACCATCCATATTGGCCTTTCTCCAAGTTAGACTCTCAGCCTGCCAACCAGACCTATCTTTTTGCATATTTACTATGAAACTAATGGCATTTGACAAACTCTATCCCATCTGCTCCATTTACATTATGGAAGTCCCAGTAAATATGTGGAAAGTTGAAATCACCTAATAGAACAACCTTATGTTCCTTGCAAATGCCTGCAGGTTTGTTCCTCTAAATCCCTCGGACTATTGAATGCTCTGTAATATAGCCCATTAATCTGGTCATACTTTCTTATCTCTCAGGTCCACCCATAATGCCTCACTGGTCGAGATCTCCAGGCTGTCCTGACTGAACACTGCCATAGTAGTTTCCCTGACTAGTAATGCCATCCTTCCCACTCTTATCACATCTAAAACAACAGAATTCTGGAACATTGAGCTGCCAGTCCTGTCCCTCCTGCAACCAAGTCTCACTAATGGCTGCAATGTCGTATAATTCCAGATGTCAATCCTTGCCTGAGCTTATCTACCTTTCCTACAATACTTATTGCACTGCTCAGGATATTAGTCACACCATGCTCAACCTTTTTGTTCCTGACTTTGCCTGAGGTGTTAACAACATCTGTCTCCATAAGCTGTCCACTAACTCCTCTGACACTCTGATTCCCATCTCCCTGCAACTCTAAGTTAAACCCACTGTGCAGCATTAGTAAACCTTCCCACTAGGATATTACTCCCCTTTCAGTTAAAGTGAAAACCATCTCTTTTGTACAGATCCCACCTTTTCTGAAAGAGAACCCAGTGATTCAAATATCTTATGCCCTCCCTCCAACACCACTCCTTAGTCACATATTAAACTGTATAGTTTTACTAGTTCCAGCCTCACTAGCATGTGGCATGGCCAGCAATCCTGAGATCACAGTCATGGAGTCTTGACCTTTTAATTATCATTAACTCTCTGAATTCACTTTTCAGAACCTCGTCACTCTTCCTACCTGTCATTGGTACCTACTTGGACCACAACCTCTGGCTGTTCACCCTCTCACTTAAGAGTGCTGAGGACTCAATGAAAGGTATCCCAGATTGTGGCACCTGGGAGGCAGCACATCATCCAAGAATCGCATTCTTGTCCACAAAATCCATATGTCCTCTCTATCACCCCTCAGTCTCTTGAATGATCTGGTTCTTGAGAAAATCACTTTTTTTTTCTACCTCCTATTGTTCAGGACCATTCTATACATGAGAACTTGTTTTTTACTGTTCTCTCTGGGTACATAAATGACATTATACACGTTTTGTCCAAGATAACAACTGACCGGTAGGTTCCACATCACAAAATTTGCCACACTCTGGTGAGAAAGACTACTGCCCTCCACACCATATTCATTGTCATTGCCATTGTGAGGTTCACCCCTGCCAATCAACTGGGGGGAGGGGATCAGACTAATTAGAAAATCTCTAGGATCAGAAATGTATTATCAAGTACTCTTTGTAGCACTGTGGGACATAACCAGAATTTGAGATAATACTAATGGAGAGAGACAAACTGAGACAAGTCACAGATTGATGAAGGGCAGAAATGGCCCATTCTGGTATGGACAGTGGTACAATCAGATGGTGAGTCAGGAAGCCTGATCTGTGGCCAGTTAGAAGATGGGGAATTCCTCCAACTTGAGTTGAAATTCGTAATAATGCGATGTCAGAGCTCACCACAGACTAAAATCTCACCTGAAATGTTCTTCTTCACCCATTGATGTGTTTTGCAAATATTTTTACAGGTTAGAATCAGCAGAAAGTTTGTGTATGAGAACCTCAAACACAACACCACGTCTGTTTTGCTGTCTCTGTCCAGATATTTAAGGAGTGACCAGATATTTTCTTGGCAACACCAAGATGAAGATGTGTCTCATCCCAGCTGGAAACATACTTCGTTTGAAATGAACTTTTCTGTTGTAACTCAGTGTAACCCACTGGAACAGGGGTGTTTCAGGATTTATTCACTGGAGATCAATTTTCAACTGCATTGACACATTGATTATGCAAGGGATTCAAAACGCCTGACAGCTGACTTTCTGAATTGCCAGAGAATTGATCGCAATGAGATATCATTCTCCTTCTCTCACTGTATGAAGGGATTTACTCACAGCTTACCTGCAGTCACATCAGTGAGTTCACAGTGGGAAAAATACCACTCACCTGCTCTGTGTGTGAGAGGGGATCTACTCAGTCATCCAGCCTGAAGATACATCAGCAATTCACTCTGCAATCGATGCTAAAGATATATCAGAAAATTTACCAGTGAGAGAACGTTGACCTGCTCAGACCATGGGAAGAGATACAATCACTCATCCCATCGTGGACACACCACTGAGTTCACCAGGGAGAGAGATCGCTCAACTGTTCTGTGTGTGGAAAGAGCTTCACTCGATCCTCTGAATAGCTGACACACAAGTGAGTTCATACTCATTAGAAACTTTACTGCTGCTTTGAATATGGGAAAAATTTCACTCAGTCATCTCACCTATTGACCCAGCTATCAGTTCACACTGAGGAGAGGCCATTCAACCTGCTCAGACTGTGGGGATTCCTCAGTCATTTCACCTGCTGGTACACCAGTGGGTTTATATGTGAGAGAGGCCGTTCCCCTTTTTTTGTGTGTGGAAAAGGATTCACTTAGTCATCTTTTCTACTGGCACACCAGTCAGTTCACACTGGGGAGATGCCGTTGACCTGTTCAGACTGTGGGAAGGCATTCACACACTCATCTACGCTACAAAGACACCAGCGTGTTCACACTGGGGAGAAACCATTTACCTGCTCTGAATGTGGGAAGGGTTTCACTCAGTCATCTACACTTGTGTCACATTACCGAGTTCACACTGGGGAGAGGCCGTTCACCTGCTCTGAATGTGGGAAAGGATTCACTCAGTCATGTCAACTGAATGAACATCGGCGAGTTCACACTGGAGAGAAACCGTTCAGCTGCATGGACTGTGGGAAAGACTTTACACGGTCATATCACTTGAAAGTACATCAGCGACTTCACACTGGGGAGAGACCATTCACCTGCTCAGACTGTGGAAAGGGATACACTCGGTCATCTCACTTACTGATACACCAGTTAGTTCACACTGGGGAGAGGCCATTCACCTGCTCAGACTGTGAGAAGACATTCACACACTTATCCACGCTACAGAGACACCAGCGAGTTCACACTGGGGAGAAACCATTCACCTGCTCAGACTGCGGGAAGAACTTCACTCATTCATCAAACCTGCAGAAACACCAGTTGGTTCACACAGAGGAGAAACCATTCACCTGCTCAGACTGTGGGAAAGGATTCACTCAGAAATCCAACCTGCAGACACATCAGCGAGTTCACACTGGGGAGAGGCCATTCATCTGCTCTGAATGTGGAAAGGGATTCACTCGGTCATCTAACCTACTAGCACATCAGTTAGTTCACACTGGGGAGATGCCATTCATCTGCTCAGACTGTGGGAAGGCGTTCACACACTCATCCACACTACAGAGACACCAGCGAGTTCACACTGGGGAGAAACCATTCATCTGCTCAGACTGTGGGAAGGGATTCACGCAGTCATATCAACTGAATGAACATCAGCGAGTTCACACTGGGGAGAGGCCGTTCACCTGCTCAGACTGTGGGAAGGAATTCAGTCGGTCATCAGACCTGAAAGTACATCAGCGAGTTCACACTGGGGAGAGGCCATTCACCTGCTCAGACTGTGGGAAGGGATACACTCGGTCATCTCAACTGAAGGAACATCAGCGAGTTCACACTGGGGAGAGGCCGTTCACCTGCTTAGACTGTGGAAAGGGATTCACTCGGTCATCTCACCTACTGATACACCAGACATTTCACACTGGGGAGAGGCCGTTCACCTGCTCAGACTGTGGGAAGGGATTCACTCAGTCATCTCAACTGAAGGAACATCAGCGAGTTCACACTGGGGAGAAACCATTCAACTGTTCAGACTGTGGGAGGGAATTTGCACGGTCATCTCAACTGAAGTTACATCAGCGAATTCACGCTGGGGAGAGGCCATTCGCCTGCTCAGACTGTGGAAAGGGATTCACTCAGTCATCTCAACTGAAGGAGCATCAGCGAGTTCACACTGGGGAGAGGCCGTTCACCTGCTCAGATTGTGGGAAGGAATTCACTCGGTCATCAGACTTGAAAGTACATCAGCGAATTCACACTGGGGAGAGGCCATTCACCTGCTCAGACTGTGGGAAGCGATTCATTCGGTCATCTCAACTGAAGGAGCATCAACGCGTTCACACTGGAGAGCGGCCATTCACCTGCTCTGAATGTCAGAAGGGATTCACTCAGTCGTCCCACCTGCGGACACACCAGCAAATTCACACTGGAGAGAAACCACTCACCTGTTCTGTGTGAGATGGAATTCACTCAGTTATGCATCCTATAGACATACCAATCAGTTCACACTGGGGAGAGGCCAATCACCTGCTCAGACTGTGGGAAGGGATTCACTCAGTCATCTCATCTGAAGGATCATCAGCGAGTTCACAATGGGGAGAGGCTGATAAACTCCTCTGATTGTAGGAAGGGATTCACTCCATTAGTCCACTTGAAGCCACACCAGCGAGTTTACACCTGGATAGATTCTGAACATGGGAAAGAATTCACTCAGTCGTCTACAATTGTGGCATATTACTGAGTTCACACGGGGGAAAATGTTTACATAAGCTATGTGCTGGATATTTAATCATCACAGTTGGTGACTCCAGAGGCAAGTTCAAAAGTGATTTATTATTGACCTCTGCAATTATTGCTGCTGCTCAACAGGATCAGGTTTATTATCACCGGCATGTGTGGTGAAATTTGTTAACTTAGCAGCTGTTCAATGCATACATAATATAGAAGAAAAAGAAACAAAAATAAATCAATTACAGTATATTTATATTGAGTAGATTAAAAATTACGCAAGAAGAGAAATAATATAGATTTAAAAAGTGAGTTAGTGTTCATGGATTCAATGGCCATTTAAGAATCAGATGGCAGAGGGGAAGAAGCTGTTCCTGAATCGCTGAGTATGTGCCTTCAGGCTTATATACCTCCTACGTAACGTTAACTGAGAAAATGATATGTCTTGGGTGCTGGGGGTCTTAATAATGGACGCTGCCATTCTGAGACATTGCTCCTTAAAGATGCCCTGGGCACTTCGTAGGCTAGTCGGAGCCGACTAAATTTACGACCCTCTGCAGCTTCTTTCAGTCCTGTGCATTAGCCTCCCCCTCAACCCCCACCCCCATCTCCATATCAGACAGTGATGCAGACTGTCAGAATGCTCTCCACGATACATCTATAGAAGTTTTTGAGTGTTTTTGTTGGCATAGCAAATCTCTTCAAACTCCTAATGAAGTATACCAGTGCTGCACCCTGGTCACCGGGCAGGAGAGTAGTTTCTTCTACTGATGCTCACCTTTTATGGGACTGGAGTTTAGTATTCTGGATCAGTGAGAAATAAATCGGTTCTATTTTAAACTCTGTCTCAGGTACCCACTGAATTTACAACACATCCAGTACACAGTAAGGAGTCAACTCAGCCCAGCTGGTCCCTGTCAGTGTTCCTATTCCACAACAGTCCTTTTAAATCTATTCCTGTGTTCACCTTTCGCTCTGCCTGTGGTGATGGGTTGCAAACGGCCACCACTCTGGGTGAAGAGGTATCCCCTTGAATTTCCTGCATGGCTTTCTGCAGACTGAAGAAGATGAGCTGACTGCAGTTATGTTTGACATGATTTTTGTCCCTCAAACATCTCAGCTAAGGAAAAATGACATTGGAAGTTAACCTCCTTATTCCCTGTTCATGTCAAAGCTATGGGTCATTTTCACTGCTTCTGAAGGGTTGCATGTCACAAGCTGGGTTGTTAAAATACATCACTGTCCTACAAAGTCTGAAAGCTGAATGTGGACAGCAAGTTGGATGTTCAATGGAGCAGGTCAGAAACCAGAGATGGTCAGCACAGGGCAGACGTTGGGACTCAGGGCAGTGGTAGGGGTAAGAGCACAAGGAGCAGGGAAACCGATGGGGGGGGGGGTTGGCAACAAATGACAAATAGCAACATTTGGCAATTGATTGACAGAATAAAAAGGTTGATTTAGTCTGTTGACAATGAGTTTATTACTTGTGGGCACTTGCTGAATTCTTATAAAAATGTTGACAGTATTGTTGCCAATTGGCAGAAGGGAGGCAATGCTTGTGAACACTTTCACTGGCATTGTTCTTACCCAGAAATCTCTGAGCATCACAGTGTACTTTTAGTGTGAATCGAGTGCACAGGTGTTGAGAGTCTGTTGGATCTGACTGTTTAATTTTAATTCTTATTTTCTTTACAGTTTAACAATTAACTGCTTGTATTTTAAGTAGTGTTTATATACACAACTGTGTACTATACAAGTATAATTCTGGAGCTTTTTTGTCACTTTATTAAGTGCCTAAGTGTATACTGATAGGTTGATTTTTACTGCAATATTCACCAAGTACTTTCTAATTGGATGATTGTTATCTATAGTTTTTTTTTCTTCTTTTTGAGTATAAAAGTAGCTGTTTTATGATAGGTGCTATATCCTTAATTTCTCTCTTCAAGTAGTAGACCTTGTTACTGCTCCTTTCCTGTTCTATCAACTTTTAATAAAACTATCCTGAAGCAACAAGTTTTATGCTTCATTACTGATTTCTAAAAAAAAGCCTTGATTTCAACACCAAAGTTGTGTTAATTGGCATGGTTGGCAAGATTTAGAAACATAGAAAATAAGTGCAGGAGTAGGCCATTCGGCCCTTCGAGCCTGCACTGCCATTCAGTATGATCATAGCTGATCATCCAACTCAGAACCCTGTACCTGCTTTCTCTCCATACCCCCGATCCCTTTAGCCACAAGGGCCATATCTAACTTCCTCTTAAATATAGTCAATGAACCAGCCTCAACTGTTTCCTGTGGCAGAGAATTCCACAGATTCACCACTCTCTATATGAAGAAGTTTTTTCTCATCTCGGTCCTAAAAGGCTTCCACTTTATCCTTAAACTGTGATGCCTCGTTCTGGACTTCCCCAACATCGGAAACAATCTTCCTGCATCTAGCCTGTCCAATCCCTTCAGAATTTTATACATTTCAATAAGATCCCCCCTCAATCTTGTAAATTCTAGTGAGTATAAGCCTAGTGGATCCAGTCTTTCTTCATATGAAAGTCCTGCCATCTCGGAACAATCCCAGACAAATAGAGAATTTTTACTGTCAACAAAAGGAGTAAGAACATTCTTTTATCTTCCAAATTGTCTGAGAAAGTAAGAACTAGTTTCTTTGGCATTCGGTCAGAATTAGGTTTAATATCATTGACATATGTTGTGAAATTTGTTAACTTAGCAGCAGCAGCACAATGCAATACGTGATAAATCTAGAAAAACACTGAATTACAGTCAGTTTATATTTTAATAGTTAAATAAGTAGTACAAAAGCAGAAATAAAAAAGTAGTCAGGTAGTGTTCATGGGTTCAATGCCCATTGGGAAATCAGATGGCAGAGGGGAAGGAGCTTTTCCTGAATAATTGAGTGTGTGCCTTCAGGCTTCTGTACCTCCTTCCTCATGGTAACAATGAGAAGAGGCCATGCCCTGGGTGGTGGAATTGTTAATAAGAGATCCCTCCTTTTTGAGGCACCTCTCTTTGAAGATGTCTTGGATACTACAGAGGCTACTGTCCGTGGTGCAGCTGTCTAATTTTACAACTCTCTGCAGCTTACTTTGTTCCTGTGCACTAGCCCCCATGCCATACCAGACTGTGATGCAACCAGTTAGAATGTTCTCCACAGTACATCTAGAAATTTGTGAGTGTTTTAGTGACATACCAAATCTTGTCAGGCTCATAATAAAATACAATCACTGTTTTGCCTTCTTTATAGCCGCATTGATTGTCACAGGAGGTTGTGGGGCCAAGTGTTTGGGTATACAGGTGTTTAAGGCAAAGGTTGATAGGATTCTGGTCAGTCAGGGCGTGAGGGTTACAGGGAGATCAGCCATAATGAAATGGTGGAACAAACTCCATGGGTCAAATGGCCTAATTATGCTCCTATATGGTCTTATGGTTCTAGTTCTGGCTTTTAAGTCATAAAATGGAAATCGGGATTGAGGACTGCCGCATTGTTGTTTAAAAAACATCTGTAAAAAAAGAAACAAATTCTGGTAGAGCCATGTGCAAACAGGTAAAACATTAATTAAAGACGCAAGCTAATAGAGACTTAAAAAAATTCTACATGCTAGTGGAGCATGGGAATTCATTAAATTCAAGTTGCAGAACGTTAGAATTTTGACTGCAAACTTAAAATTTTGAGATGGCGGTCAAACTAATAAAAAGTATGAATGAATTAAGATTAAATCAAAACAAAGTTGTGAAACCTTCTGAAAACTCTTACCTGGATAAAACATTTAAACTGGTTGAAGTTAATGAAAAAGTCTTGATGAAAAATACCTAAAATGGTAAGTTTATGAAGAGGAAGACATAGAAAATGGCTCTACTGATTTAGAGATACGACCGTGTTTGGGTTGATCAATTGTAAGCAAATGAAAGAGTTAAAGGGTTAAAGTAAAGTATTTGCTAAAAGAAAGAAACTGCCAACTTGCGATTAACCGCAAAAACAGCAGATAGGACAGCAAAATGTAAACAAGAGGGTAATTCAATCTAAGACATACACACAAAATGCTGGTGGAACTTGTGTTTGTGTGTAGCTTTGGATCTCCAGCATCTGCAGAACCTCTGATGTTTTTAATTCAATTGAAATGTGTTAATCTTAGAAACAATTTTAAAGTGCAGTTGCCACTTCAAGGGGAAGGTCCTGCTACTGATGATATTGCTAGTGTTCTACCCAGGGAATCATCAAACTGTTTCACCATCTGAACTCCAAGGGATTCCAGCCTACATCAGAGAGTCTCCTAAGACAGCGACAACATATAAACTCTGAGGAATTACAGGAGAGACATGACATAGACCTTACACCGGCCCTGAGCAGCTCAAGTCAGGATGGCAGTGATAACACAGTAAGATTGACAGCAATATCACAGCTTGCTCCAATAAAGACCAAGAGCGAGTATTCACACATGACTGAAGATGAAACCATTGTTAATGAATATATTGACAAGCTAGTGGCAGATTATCAACTATTGTTCAACCACTCAACAACCTGCTGAAGATGATCCTGTGACTCTTAATAAAGAACAACAGAAATAATTTCGAACTTTAAAGGTGACATTGTGTACTGCATTTGCATTAAGAAACCCTGATCAAAGATCTGATTCTATACAGGGATGACTCATCAACCATTGAAAATGAATTCAAATGGGTGCTTCTGAACTGAAGTACTGCCTCCAGAAAACATGGCTCATCATATCTCTGTGCAAAAGACAAAACTAAAAGCTTTGATTGAAACCTGTAAATTGGAAGGAGGATGATCAGCTGATATCTATACTGATTTTTGATATGGTTTTGAAGTTGTTCATGATTTTAGAAATTTATAGAGACAAAAAGGATTTCTAATTGCTGCAAGAATCACCAACTAGTACAAGATCTTATGGATGTCATACAACTTCTGAAAGAGTTTGCTGTGTTAAAATGTAAAAGCCACTCCAAAATGGTACTGGTGTAAACTCTGGAAATGCATTCACAGATAAAATTGAAAGAGAGGCAGCATGGGAAGAAATAAAGTAAATAGAAGAAGTACCAGCAATATATACGGTTAATCTGACAACTGGAATTATAGAAACAAAGTTGAACCCTGTATCAGAGATGAACAAACAAGATTATCTGGCACAACATACACTCCATCGGACACATTCGAATGCAAAAAATGGTCGACAGATTCTCCCAGTGGTGGGGGAATCTAAAGTTCAGGGCATAAATAGAACCTCTGAGTGAAGAACTTTCCCCTCGTGATCCCTTTAACCTTTCCACAGTTTTCCAAAGAAGTACCAGTTGGGAGTCCCAGTGCCTCTTTCCCCTGACACACAGTCCTGGTGCCTCTTTCTCCTGACACACAGTCCTGGTGCCTCTTTCCCCTGACACAGAGTCCTGATCCCTCTATTCCCGACATTTCCCGACATATAATCTCGGACCCTCTGTTTCCCTGACACACAGCCCCAGTGCCTGTATTTCCCAGTCACACACAGTCCTGGTGCCTCTGTTCCCCTGATACACAGTCCATTCCTTCTGTTGCCCTGTCACACAGTTCTGGTGCCCTGTATTCCTCTGATACACAGTCCCGAAGCCCTGTCTAGGCTGACACACACACACCTGTGCCTCCCTTGCCATGACAGACAATCCCGGTCCCTCCGTTCCCCTGCCACACAGCCCCAATACACTGTATACCCTTGACACACAGTCACGATGCCCTGATTGCCCCTTATACACAGTCCTGGAGCCTCTATTCCCCTGACACAGAGTCCCTGTGCCCCACATTCCAATTTCAGATAGACCTGGTGCACAGCAATTCCCTGACACAATCCCACTGCCCTGCATTCCCCTTTCACACAGTCCTGGTGCCCTGCATTCCCCTGCAACACTGTCACAGTGCCTCTGTTCCACTGGTACACAGTCCCAGTACCCTGCATATCCCTTTCAAACAACCAATACTGTTTTGCATTTCCCTGACATACAGTCCCGGTGCACAGCATTCCCCTGACACACAATCCCAGTGCCTCTCTTCCCCTGACACACAGTCGGTTCCCTCTGTTGCCCAAACACACAATCCCATGACGCACAGTACCTCTGTTCCCCTGACACACAGTGCCAGTGTCCTGCATTCCCATTTCACACAGTCATAGTGTCTTTCACTTCCCTGACAGAAAGTCCCTGACACATGTCCTAGTGCCTCTATTCCCCTAACACAAAGTCATAGTCTCTATTCATCTGCACACAGTCTCAGTGCCTCCATTCCCCTGACACAGTCTCGATGCACTGTATTCCGCTGACACACAGTCCCAGTGCCTCTATTCCCCTAACACAAAGTCACAGTCTCTCTATTCACCTGACACACAGTCTCAGTGCCTCCATTCCCCTGACACAGTCTCGATGCACTGTATTCCGCTGACACACAGTCCCAGTGCCTCTATTCCCCTGACACAAAGTCACAGTCTCTCTATTCACCTGACACACAGTCCCAGTGCCTCCATTCCCCTGACACAGTCTCGATGCACTGTATTCCGCTGACACACAGTCCCAGTGCCTCTATTCCCCTAACACAAAGTCACAGTCTCTCTATTCACCTGACACACTGTCCCAGTGCCTCTATTCCCCTGACACAAAGTCACAGTCTCTCTATTCACCTGACACACAGTCCCAGTGCCTCCATTCCCCTGACACAGTCTCGATGCACTGTATTCCGTTGACACACAGTTCTGCTGCCCTGTATACCCCTGGCACACAGTCCCGATGCCCTGTATTCCTGTGATACACAATCTCAATGCCTCTATTCATCTGAAACACAGTCCCGGTCCCTCTATTCCCCTGACACACAGTCCTGGTGTCTCCATGCCCCTCACACACAGTTGCAGCCTGTCTATTCCACTGACATTCTGTCCCAGTGCCCTGTACTCCCCAGACACAAAGTCCTGCTGCCTCTATTCCTCTGGCACACTGTACTGATGGACACCCTTTCCTTTTTCACACCGTCCCAGTGTCCTGCATTTTCCTTATCCACGGTCCCTGTGCCTTACATTCCCCTAGCACATGGTCCTGATGCCCTGCATTTCCTTCACACACAGTTCCAGTGCCTCTAATCCTATGCAACACAATCCCGATCCCTCTGTTCCTCTGACACACAGTCCCAGTTCACTGCATTTCCCTTTCACACAGTTCTGCTGTCCTGCATTTTCCTTATCCAAAATCCCAGTGCCCCGTATCTCCCTTTCACACAGTCCTGATCTTTTTGATTTCCCTGACAGTAAGACCCTGACACACAGACCCAATGCCATGCATTCCCTTTGAACACAGTCCCAGTTCCCTGTATTCCTCTGTCACACAGTCCCATTGCCCTGTATATCCCTGACACACTGCCCCGGTGCTCTCTATTCCCCTAATACACAGTCCCAGTGCCTTGCATTTCTTGCAACAAATGAGGCGAACCCAAACGCAGGACACAGGCACGGAGATTGAGTTAGGATGCAGACGTGGGCATGAGCGTTGAATGGCAAGCAGGAGGGAGTGCAGGAAAGCAGGAGGCAGGCAGAACTTATCTTGACATGGAGCGTAGAAAGGGAAGCGGCAGACAAAACTTAGCACGGAGAGGCAGAGTTACACAGGTAAGCCTCGGTGCTGAAATAAAACTTCGAATACAATGTACTTATCTTGACACGTAGAGACAGAGTTTCACAGGTAAACCTTGGAACTGGAGTTGAACTTAGAAAACTTGACTTGGAGAGACTGAGTTGCACAGGTAAATCTCAGTACTGGAGTAGAACTTGGAACACACAATCCTAAGGGGCCGGGAAACATTAATTACCACACTAGCAAAACCAGCGATCTGGCAACTCGTGGGTGCAAAGCCGGGGTTCTTATACTGCAGGTCTTGATGAAAACCGGGTGTGCCGCCATCAAAGGAAATTAGGAGAAAATGGGGAATTAATGGTCGAGTAATTTCTATTTCAATGACAGCATTTCTATTTCACACAGTTCTGGTGTCCTGCATTTTCCTTATCCACAATCCCAGTGTCTGTATTCCCCTGAGACACAATCCCAGTGCACTGCATTCTGCTGTCGCATGTTCCCAATGCCTTGCGTTTCCTTCACACACAGTCCCGGTGTCTCTATTCCCCTGACTCACAGTCGCAATCTCCCTATTCTGCTGACACACTATCGCAGTGCCTTGTATACCCCTGACACACAATCCTGGTCCCTCTGTTACCCTGACACACAGTCCCTGTGCCTCTATTGCTCAGTCACACAGAGCCCCAGTGCCTCTGTTCCAATGGCACACAGACCCAGTATCTCTGTTCCACTTACCCTTAGTGCCAGTGCCCTGCACTCTTCCCACCCCCCCCCCCCCCAACACAGTCCTGGTCTCTTTGATTTCCCTGACACATAGCCCCAATGCCATGCATTCCCCTGGCACTCTGTCCTAGTTCCGTGTATTCCTCTGACACACAGTCCCAATGCCCTGTGTACCACTGAAACACAGTCCTGGTCCCTCTATTCCCCTGACTCACAGTTCCTGTGCCTCTATTTCTCAGTAACATAGAGTCCAGGTGCCTCTGTTCCCCTGATACACAGTCCTGGTTCACAGCATTGCACTGACACACAGTTTCAGTGCCTCTGTTCCCATGTCACACAGTCCCAGTGCTCCCTATTCCGGTGACACACTGTCCCACCACCCTGTATTCCCCTGACACATGGTCCCAGTACCTCTGTTCCCATGACATGCAGTCTCGATCCCTCAATTCCCAGGGCACACAATTCTGATCTCTCCATTACCCTGACACACAGACCCTGTGCCTCTATTGCCAGTCACACAGAGCCCCAGTGTGTCTGTTCCCCTGACACACAGTGCCAGTGTCCTGCATTCCCATTTCACACAGTCCTGATGTCTTTCATTTCCCTGACAGAAAGACCCTGACACACAGTCCCAGTGCCCTGCATTCCTTTAACACACAGTTCTGATGCCCTGTATACCCCTGACACGGAGTCCCATTTTCCTGACAAACAGTCCTGCTGTCTCTATTACCCTGTCATACAGTCTGGTCCCTCATCTCCCCTGACAAACAGTCCCAGTCTCTCTGCTCCCCTGATGCACAGTTCCAGTGCTGCTATTTCCCAGTCACACAGTCCCAGTGCCTCTATTTCCCAGTCACACAGAGCCCCAGTGCTTCTGTTCCCAACTCACTTTCCTGGTACCTCTGTTGCCCTGACACAGAGCCACAGTCTCTCTAATCCACTGACACACAGTCCCAGTGCCCTGCATTCCCCTGTCACATGGTCCTGATGCCCTGCATTTCCTTCACACACAGTCCCTCTGTTCCTATGACACACAGTCCAGGTGCCTCCATTCCCGACACACAGTCCTGCTGTCTCTATTACCCTGACACACAGTCCTGGTCCTTCAGCTCCCCTGACACACAGTTGCAGTGCCCTGCGTTCCTGACACACTGTCCCAGAGCCCTGTATTTCCCTGACAGACAGTTCTGGTGCCTCTATTCCCCTGACACACAGTCCCAGAGCCCTGCATTTCCCTTTGGCCCAATGCACAGCATTGTCAGCTGAAGGGCCTGTATTGTGCTGTGGATCTTCTAAGGTTCTATGTTTCTATGTATCACACAGTCTTGGTGTCCTGCATTTCCCTTATACACAGTCCCGGGGCCCTGTATTCCGCTGAGACACAGTCCCAGTGCCCTGCATTTCCCTGGCACATAGTGCCGTTACCCCTATTCTGCTGATATACAGTCTTGATGCCCTGCATTCCCCTGACAGTGTCCCAAGGCCCTGTATTGTCCTGACACACAGTCCTGGTGCCCTCTATTCCCCTGCACAGAGTCTCATTGCCTTTGTTCCACTGACTCACAGTTCAGATGCCCTGTATTCCCCACACACACAGTCTCAGTGTCTCTATTCCCCTGATACACAGACCCAGTTCTTCTGTTCCTCAGAAACACAGTCCCAGTCCCTGCATTCCTCTTTCACACAGTCCTGATGACTTGCATTTCCCTTACACACAGTCCCAGTCCTGCTCTTCCCGATACACAGTCCCATTTCTCTGCATTCCCCTTTCACGCTGTCTTGGTGCCTTGCATTTCCCTGACTCACAGTTGCTTATGTTCTGCTCTCACAGTCCCTGTACCCCTATTCCCTGGCTTGGGAGGCTGCAAGGTGTAAGCCACCGGGTTTACTTTCCTCAGGCTTTGACAGGTCCAATGAAGTTGGGTGCCAATTTTCTAGAGGCAGACCATGAGTGGACAGCCATACCTGCTGCCCAGGCTGTAAAGCAGGTCCCTGTCTTCTCCTTCATTTCACCTTGTCTCCATCTTCCACGAAGAGGCTGGCAAAATCTCTTGCCCTAATCTATTTTTCTTGCAGCATTGGATGAGATCTTCAGCTGTAGTGATCCCAACTTGGTCCCATGTTCCGGAAAGAGGCAGAGGACAACCAAACCAGCACTTGAACAGTGACATTCTGACACCAAGGTGTTGTGGGCAACCTCTGGCCACAAATGTTCACACCACTCATCAGGTCTTTGAGGGCAGGCGTCTTAGGGTCCATTTTAAATCTTAGTTGGTCCACTCCATCTGGCCATTGGACTGTGGGTTGAACCCAGAGAACACGCTCCAGAAATGTGACACAAATTGTAGAACACAATCTGAAACAGTCCACTGAGAAGACCTGGTCCTGGACAAATTTGGCCACCTCTGCCACAGATGGTAACTTGTTGAAGGCAATGGAGCTGCAGGCCTTTGAAAATTGATTCGCAGCTACCATGATGATGGTCCTTCCCTGGAACATGGAAGACCCGTGGAAGTGGAAGTCCATGGGGATGTATGCCCATGGTCTGACCAGAACAGGTGGAGAATGGAGGAGCCCTTGTGTTTGGTATGGGGTCCTTGTTCCACACACACAGTTCGGATACCGGCATGTATTGTCAAATGTAATTTGCCATTCTGGGCCACCAGAACCCTCAAGGAACTTGAGGACCCTGGTAATCCCTGGGTGAGTGGTTATTCTTGATGAATGTCCCAACTGGAATACCTGTGACCTAACTGAGCTTGGGTCAAAGTCCACCTGAAAGATCATCCTCAGAAGACTCCCCCTGTGTCTCAGCCTTGTGAACCAACTTATCAATCCCACAAAGGATTGGTGCTAACACCTCTACTTGGGGCAAAATGGTGGCAAGTTGCTCCTCTCCTTAGTGTTTGAACTGACGAGACAAGGTGTTAGGTGTTTGTGTCTTTGACCCCAGTCAATAGGTCAGGACAAAGTTAAAATAGTTGAAGAGACCACCTGGCCTGCCTGGAATTCAGTCTCTTGGCCTCCTGAATATAAGCCGGGTTCTCGTGGTCTGTCCAGACAATTAAAGGGTTTTTGGCACCCCCTCTCCATTCAAACCAGTGACACCATTCTCGGATTCCCAATATCTTAGTTTCTGTCTGCCAGGGCCAGCTAGCTGGAGAAAAAAGTACACAGTTGGAGTTTACTGTCTGAAGGTGATTGTTGAGACAACACTGCACCCATTCGGATGTCAGAGACGTCCACCTCCACAATAGACAATAGGTGCAGAAGTAGACCATTCGGCCCCTCGAGTCTGCACCGCCATTCTGAGATCATGGCTGATCATTCACTATCAATACCCAGTCCCTGCCTTGTCCCCATATCCCTTGATTCCCCTATCCATCAGATATCTATCTAGCTCCTTCTTGAAAGCATCCAGAGAATTGGCCTCCACCGTCTTTCGAGGCAGTGCATTCCACACCTCCACAACTCTCTGGGAGAAGAAGTTTTTCCTCAACTCTGTTTTAAATAACTGACCTCTTATTCTCAATCCATGCCCTCTGGTACTGGACTCTCCCAACATCTGGAACACATTTCCTGCCTCAATCCTATCAAATCCTTTAATTATCTTAAACGTTTCAATCAGATCCCCTCTCAATCTCCTCAATTCCAGTGTGTACAAGCCCAATCACTCCAATCTCTCTGCATAAGACAGCCCTGCCATCCCAGGAATCAACCTAGTGCACTTCCTCAATTGCCAGAATGTCCTTCCTTAAACCTGGAGACCAAAACTGTACACAATATTCCAGGTGTGGTCTCACCAGGGCCCTGTACAAATGCAAAAGGACATCCTTGCTCTTGTACTCAATTCCCCTTGTAATAAAGGCCAACATTCCATTTGCCCTCTTCACTGCCTGTTGCACTTGCTCATTCACCTTCATTGACTGGTGAACTAGGACTCCTAGGTCTCTTTGCATTTCTCCCTTACCTAACTCTACACCGTTCAGACAATACTCTGCCCTCTTGTTCCTGCTTCCAAAGTGGATAACTTCACATTTATTCACATTGAATGACATCTGCCAAGTATCTGCCCACTCACCCAGCCTATCCAAGTCTCCCTGTATTCTCCTAACGTCCTCTTCGCATGTCACACTGCCACCCAGTTTAGTATCATCAGCAAACTTGCTGGTATAGTTGACAATGCCCTCATCTAAATCGTTGACATAAATCGTAAAGAGCTGTGGTCCCAATACAGAGCCCTGTGGTACCCCACTAGTCACCTCCAGCCAGTCCAAGAAACACCCATTCACTGCTACCCTTTGCTTTCTATCTGCCAACCAGTTTTCTATCCATGTTGAAACCCTGCCCCCAATGCCATGAGCTCTGATTTTACTCACCAATCTCCTATGTGGCACCTTATCGAATGCCTTCTGAAAATCTAGGTACACTACATCCACTGGCTTACCCTCATCTAACATCCTTGTTACACCCTCAAAAAACTCCAACAGATTAGTCAAGCATGATTTGCCCTTGGTAAATCCATGCTGGCTCGGCCTAATCCTATTACTGCCAACAAGATATGCCACTATTTCGTCCTTAATAATGGACTCAAGCATCTTCCCCACGACTGACGTTAGGCTAACAGGGTGATAGTTCTCCGTTTTCTCCTTCTCTCCCTTCCTGAAAAGTGGGATAACATTAGCCACTCTCCAATCTTCAGGAACTGATCCTGAATCTAATGGTCCAGGTTAGATGAAACCAGGATGGGAGCCAAAGTAAGCTACTGTTTAAGTTCTGCAAAAGCAGCCTCCACTTCAGTAGTCCAGACGAAGGGGCCTGAGGGTCTCTTAGTTAGAGCCGTAAGTGGAGCTGCCACTGAACTGATGTTCCTGATCAACTTCTGGTAAAAGTTAGCAAACCCCAGGAATTGGACATGTTTGACACTGGATGGTTGTGGCCAGCCTCTGACTGCCTGGGTCTTCATGGGCCCATCTTGAGATGGAAGTTGGAGGTGAAAACCAAAATTGAAATGGTTGTCATGTGAAATTCAGACTATCCCAACTTTACACGTTCATTATCTTTACAATGTCCATGACGTGAGCGATGTGCACTACAATGGGCTTCAAGAAGATTAGGATGTCATCCAAATAAACAAAGGCATACTTATGAGAGAATCCCAGAGCACGTCATTTATAAAGGGCTGAAAAACTGCTGGAGTGTTCTCAAGGCCGAAGGGCATAACCAGGTATTTGTAGAGCCCTGTTGTATTGAATGCAGTCATCCAGTCATCGCCTTCCCTTATACAGATCAGACTGTATGCACTCCATAGGTCTAGTTCTGAATACTCTTGCCCCTTGCAGGATCGCAAAGGCGGTATTCATGAGTGGAAAGGGTTGGGGAGGGGGTAACGGTTAACCATTTATGAGATTTAATCCTCTAATCAATACATGACTGCAGGCTCCCATCCTTCTTTTGTACAAAGAAGCCTGTGCTGGCTGGTGAGGAGGAAGGCTGAATGAATCCCATAGCAAAAGCTTCCTTTATATAGTCTTCCATTGCCCTGGTCTCTGAACCTGAGAGTGCGTATGATCAAACATATGGAGGACAGGTACCAGGCAGCAGATCTATAGCACAGTCGTAGGATCTGTGTGCTAGAAGAGTTGAGGCTTCCGTCGCTGAAGATCTCTTCTAAGTCCTTGTACATGGAAGATACATCGACCTGCCTGAACCCCCCTTCAAAGACGACTCCCGAGGCTCTTCTCCCTCAGCTCACTAGACTCCATCATACCCTCAGAAATGGCAATGAGGTGTTACAGATACTCCTTGTGCCCCCAGGAACAGGCTACAAAGATCTGCATTTGGAAATCTTTCATTTAGACAGGATCTGGCAGCTGGATCCCTTAGGCTTCAGGTTACCTCACATTGAAGTCTGGTTGTTGATCTCAGGAGAGTCTGGGGATCGGAACAACATGGTGCAAACATACCCTTTTACAATAACTAGACCAAGCATTGATTCTCCTCTCCTTCAGTCCATGGATGAGTTATTCTGGGACAGCCAAGGGTACCTGAGGATCAGAGGTATGAGTGGTGAGTCAATGATGTAGAAACTAATGTCTTCCACATGATCCCCTACCCTCATCTGCAAATCCACAGTCTAATACCTGGATCTGCCCAGAACCTAGTGTGTGACTGTCCAAGACAACTGCAAGCATGAACTGGCTCAACTCTCCTATGTTGAGCTGACAGGAAGCTCCTAACTGTGGAAAATTACCCAGTGCCCCAGAGTCCACAAAAGCCTTCACCTGCCTTGGGTTCTTGCCCCAGGTGAACTCCGCCTTCAGCACCAAACCAGAATCTATGGGATTGGGCATAGTAGCTGCTGCTGTCATAATCCTGATACTGGACGGTCTCAGTGGTTCTCCAGACGGCTACAGCTTTGGATGTTTGGCCTGTAGGTGACTTGCTTCCCTGCAGCAATAGCAGCAGCGTCGATTCCAAAGCCAGGGCTTCTCATCAATGGTCAGCCTCAAGTAACCCATCTGCATGGGCTCGACAGAGTCTCGAGCAGGAGACAGGCTGGTTCTGGTCCAAGGTCAGGGTGAGAGGTGGGTAGAACTGCAATGTTTTGAGGCTGGTCTCGGACTAGCCCTCTTTGGCCTCATAATGTAGCCCCCCTTATACTCTGCCAGACCACGGTCAAGATGGATGAGCTGGTCGATGATGACTTCTAAGATCCCTGTTGGTTCTCCCAAGGTGAAGACATCCTTTAGTTCATCCTGGAGTTCATGGTAGTAGAGTGGCCTAGGCTTTCCCATTCCAACCACTCTCTTGTGTCTAAGTTTGGAATCTAATGGCTGCTGACCAACTTTCCTGATGCAGCTTCATCAGAATGCCTGAGGCTCTGTTTGCACCAAAGAGATGGTAAAAGACCTTTCTCATGGTGGCCACGAATTCCTCCAAATCCATGCAAATCTCCAGTCTTCATTTCCTAAATGCGGTGGTCCTGGCGAGGGCTCTCCTAGTCAGGAGAAAGATCATAAAGGTCACTTTTCAGTGCTCCAAAAGGAACCCAAATGTTGGATTTTGAACACCGATGAGCATTGAATGATGAAGACACGGCAAGAACCCAGGTCTCCGTTGAATCTTTCCAGGGTCAGAAGATCCATTGGTTCCAAAGAGGCAGCGACAGCCTTACCTGAGTGATGTTGACATCCTCCTTGAGAAAGTTGACTTGGAGGTTGTGTAGCTCCAGGCTCTGTCTAGAAATCTCTTTGTGGCTCGTCAGGGCAGCTGAGAGACTCTGAAGCTCCATTGGATCCATGTTGGCTTCATCATACTACGACGAGGGACCTTGACGAGGGTGGTTTGGACCCAAATGCTGGAGTATCTGAGATTGGAATTGAGACACAGTATCAAGCTGGAATGAGAGCTGAACACAAACAAAACACTAGATGATATCACTAGTTTGGTTTATGATTCAGCACTGGACCTCAGTTCAATTGCTCCTTAAGTACCTAAACTCCAGAAGCATGTTTGACAATTAGCAGAATGGTCTTGAACCATTAAAGTGGCCACGCCAGCTACCCCTGCTCTGGAGAGTTAGAGCATCCAAAGCCCGGACGCCAGTGTGGTTGGGAGCATCTTGTAACACTTTAGAATTACTTAAATATACATGAAGACTTGGCCTCCACAGCTGCCTGTGGCAAAGAATTCCACTCTCTGGCTAACAAAATTCTTCCTCATCTCTGTTCTTAAAGGACACCCCTCTGTTCTGAGACTGTGTCTTCTGGTCATAGACACTCCCACCATAGGAAACATCCTCTCCACATGCACTCCATCAAGGCCTTTCACCATTCAATCGGTTTCAATGAGGTGACCCCTCATTCTTCTGAATTCTAGTAAATACAGGCCCAGCACCATCAAAGGCTCTTCATATAACAAGCCATTCAATCCTGGAATCATATTCGTGAACCTCCTTTGAATCCTGTCCAGATTCAGCACCTCCTTTCTAAGATAAGGGGCCCAAAACTGCTCACAATATTCCGTGAGCCCTCACCTGTGCTTTATAAAGTCTCAACATTTTATCCTTACTTTTATGTTCTAGTCCTCCTGAAATGAATGCGTACATCGTATTTGCCTTCCTCACAAAGACTCAACCTGCACATTAACCTTTAGAGAATCATGCACAAGGACTCCCAAATCCCTCTGCACTTCAGTTTTTTGTATTTTCTCTCCATTTAGAAAATCTTCTCATTTCTTCTACCAAAGTGCATAACCATACACTTCCCAACACTGTATTCCATCTGCCATGTCTTTGCCCATTCTCCTATTCTAAGTCCTTCTGTAGCCTCTCTACTTCCTCAAAAACTACCTACCTCTCCACCTAGCTTCATATTGTCTGCAAATTTTGCAATAATGCCATCAATTCTATCATTCAAATTATCAACATATAACGTAAAAAGCATCAGTCCTAACACAGACCCCTGTGGAACACCACTAGTTACTGGCAACCAACCAGAAAAGAGAGCCTCCTTTGCCTCCTGCCAATCAGTTACTTTAACCATGCTAGAATTTTTCTTGTAATAACATGGGCTCATAGCTTGTTAAGCAGAGTCATGTGTGGTACCTTGTCAAAGGCCTTTGAAAATCCAAGGACGCAACATCAACCAATTCTCCTTTGTCTATCCTGCTTATTATTTCTTCAAAGAATTTCAACAGATTTGTCAGCAAAATTTTCCCTTTAGGAAACCATGCTGACCACAGCCTATTTTATCATGTGCCTCATCCTTAATCATTGAATCCAATATTTTCCCATCAACTGAGGTAAGACTACCAGGCCTATAGTTTCCTTTCTTCTGCCTCTCTCCCTTCTGACTCATCCAGCTGACTCATCTACCTTCAGACCTTCCAGTTTCCCAAGAACCTTCTCTGTAGTAATGGTAACTTCACACACTTCATGACTCCTGATACCTGGAACATCCACCATACTGTTAATGTCTTCCACCGTGAAGTCTGACGCAAAATATTTATCCAGTTTGTTCACAATTTGCTTGACCCAATTGCAACCTCTCCAGCATTGTTTTCCAGAGGTCCAACAGCCACTCTCACTTCTCTTTTACACTTTATGGATCTGAAGAAACTTTTGATATCCTCTTTAATATTATTAAATAGCTTACTTTTGTATACCATTTTTATCTTCTTAATGACTTTTTAGTTGCCTTCTGTTGATTTGTAAAAGTTTCCCAATCCTCTTTCATTCCTGGAATCATTCTCATGAATCTTCTTTGAACCCCCTCCAGTGTTGGTATATCCTTTCTAAAATCAGGAGCCCAAAACTGCACACAATACTCCAAGTGTCATTTCATGAGTGCCTTATAGAGCCTCAACATCAGATCCTTGGTCCTATATTCTATACCTCTAGAAATAAATGCCAACATTATATTCGCCTTCTTCACCACCGACTCAACCCGGAAGTTAACCTTTAAGGTACCCTGCACAAGGACTCCCAAATCACTTTGCATCTCTACATTTTGAATTCTCTCCCCATCTAAATAATAGCCTACCTGTTTATTTCTTCTACCAAAGTGCATGACCATACACTTTCCAACATTGTATTTCATTTGCCTCTTCTTTGCCCATTCCCCTAAACTATCTAAGTCTCTCTGCAGGCTTTCTGTTTCCTCAACACTACCCGCTCCTCCACCTATCTTTGTATCATCAGCAAATATAGGCACACATCCATTGATTTCTTAGTCCAAATCATTGACATACATCGTAAAAAGTAGCAGTCACAACACTGACCCCTGTGGAATTCCACTGGTAACTGGCAGCCAGCCAAAATAGGATCCCTTTATTCCAAATCTCTGCTTCCTGCACATTAGCCACTGCTCCACCCATGCCAGTGACACCCCTGTAATTCCATGGGCTCTTAGCTTGCTCAGCAGTCTCATGTGTGGTACCTTGTCAAAGGCCTTTGGAAAATACAAGTACACCACTTCTACTGCATCTCCTTGGTCTACCCTGCTTGTAATTTCCCCAAAAATTTGCAGTCAGTTTTTTGACATGATTTTCCTTTCAAGAAACCCTGCTGGCTTTGGCCCATCTTGTCATGTGCCTCCAGGTATTCCGTAATCTTATCCCTAACAATTGATTCCAACAACCTCCCAACCAGTGATGTCAGGCTAACAGATCTATAGTTTCCTTTCTGCTGCCTCCCACCCTTTTTAAATAGCGGAATTTAAATATTGGAATTTTCCAGTCATCCAGTACAATGCCAGAATCTATCGATTCTTGAAAGGTCATCGTTAATGCCTCCACAATCTCTCCAGCTACTTCCTTCAGAACCCGAGGGTGCATTCCATCAGGTCCAGGAGGTTTAGCCACCTTCAGACCATTAAGCTTCCTGGGCACCCTCTCAGTCATAATTTTCACTGCACATACTTCACTTCCCTGACTCTCTTGAATGTCCAGTTTACTGCGGTTGTCTTCCACTGTAAAGACTGATGCAAAATATGCATTCAGTTCCTCTGCTATCTCTGCGTCTCTCATTACAATATCTCCAGCGTCATTTTCTGTTGGTCCTATATCTACCCTCAACTCTCTTTTACCCTTTATATACTTATAAAAGCTTTTACTTATTTGATATTAGTCAACAGCTTCTTTTCATAATTCATCTTTTCCTTCCTAATGACCTTCTTAGTTTCCAAAAGCTTCCCAATCCTGTATCTTACCACTAGCTTTGGCTTCATTGTATGCCCTCTCTTTTGCTTTTATTTTGGCTCTGACTTCACTTGTCAGCCACGGTAGTGTCCTTCTTCCATTTGAAAATTTCTTCTTATTTGGAATATATCTGTCTTGCACTTCCCTCATTTCTCACTGAAATTCCAGTCATTGCTGCTCTGCTGTCCTTCCTGCTAGTGTCCTTTTCCAGTCAACCTTGGCCCCTCTCATGCCATTGTAATTTCCTTTATTCCACTGAAATACCAACACATTGGAATTTAGTTTCTCCTCAAATTTCAAAGTTAACTCAATCATTTTGTGGTCACTGTTCCCTAAGGGTTGTTAACCATAGGCTGCCTTATTACCTCCGGATCAATGTACAACACCTAATCCAGCACAGCCAATCCCCTAGTTTAAGAACAACAAGCTGTTCTAAAGAGCCATCCCTTAGACATTCTACAAATGCTCTCTCTTGAGGTCCAGTACTGGCCTGGTTTTCCCAATCCACTTTCATGTTAAAATCCCCAACAATCATCATGATATTGCCTTTCTGACATGTGTTTTCTATCTCCTGCTGTAATTTGTAATCCACATCCTGGCTGCTATTTGGAAGCCTGTATACAACTGCCATTAGGGTCCTTCTACCCTTGTCATTTCTTAACTCAACCCGTTGACATCTTCCAATCCTATGTCATCTCTTTCCAGTTATTTATTTCTTATACATAGGGCCACAAGACCCTCTCTGCCTACTAACCTATCTTTCAGATACACTGGACATTCAACTCCCAATGGCAGCCATCCTTTAGCCAAGTTTCACAATGGCCGCATGTCATACTTGCCAATCTGTAGCTGAATTTCAAGATCATCCGTTTTATTTCTTATGCTGCATGCATTCAAATATAACACTTTCAATCCAGTATTTTCTGCTTTCTGTTTTAACTGCCCCACACCTCTATGCCCTGTAGCTCATCCCGCTGGCTGTAATTATGCCTGCTCTCCTGCCTGTCCTTTGCATCTCTGTTGCATGCTATCTTTTATTTATTTCTATTTTCCCCTTCCTCAGCCCTATCACTCTGGTTCCCATCCCACTGCCAAATTAGTTTAAACCCTCCCTAATAGTTCTATTAAACTTACCTACTAGGACATTGGACCTTTTTGGGTTCAGGTGTAACCTGTCCTTTTTGTACAGCTTGTACCTCCCCCAGAAGATGCCCCTATGATCCAGGAACCTGAAGGACTGCCCCCTAAACCAGTCTCTCAGCCATGCATTAATATGCCTGATCATGCTATTCTTGTGCTTGTTAGCACATGGCACAGGCAGCAATCCCGAGATTACTACTTGGAGGTCCTGCTTTTCAGCTTCCTATTGAACTCCCTGAATTCTCTCTTCAAGACTTCTGGCTGTTCACCCTCTCACTTCAGAATACTCTGCACCTGATCCGATACATCCCATACCCTGGCACCTTGGAGGCAACACAGCATGTGGGTATCTCTATCAGGCTGACAGAGCCTCCTATCTGTTCCCTTCATAATCGAATCCTATGACTACTGCATCCCTAATCTTCTTCTCTCCCTTCTGCACCACAGAACCAGGCTCCGTGCCAGAGACCAGATCACCGAGGTCATCCTCTGTCAGGTCACTCCCCACAACAGCATCCAAAACAATATAATGATTACTGAAAGGGATGGCCACGGGGGTGCTACTGTCTGAGCTCTTCCCATTATTTCCCTGACAGTCACCCATTTATTTAACTCCTGCAACCTTGGGGTAACTAACTCCTTGTAGCTCCTATCTATCTCCTGCTCACTTTCCCTAATCATCATCGAGAGCCCTAACACATATGTACTCCAATAATAAATTTTAATTCAAAATTAGACAGTTCAATACTATGGAGCTGTGATAAATACATCAGTTCTATTTCAAATCCTGTGTCGCAGGTCATGGGTCTGTCACATGCCCATTGTACAGTAGAGAGGCCACTCAGTCCAGCAGGTCCCTGCCTCTTTCTGTTCCATATCAGTACCTTTAAATCTACCTCTGTCGTTCATCTCATGACAGCTTGCAACTGGTCACCACTGTGGGTGAGGAGGTTTCCCTGAAATTTCCTGCATGATTTTCTGCAGACTGAGGTAGATGATGGGCTCACTGTGGTTTTGTCCCTGATATTCCTCATTCTTCAGGGCTCTGGGCCAACAAAGGATATCATAGACGGTTAAACTTCTGTGCTCTTTTCAACATTTTGGGTCATTTTCACTGATTTTGAAGGGATGTGTCTTATGCAGCTCAGTTGTTGCAATACACACTCAAAAGTCTACTATTGTCTGACAGCAGAATGGTGGGTAAATCTTGAATGGGTGAGGCTCAGAAACCAAAGGGAAAGCCAAGCAAAAGCCAAGGCTTTGGGGCGCCAGAAAGACAAGGGAAATGACTTTATCGGGAGGAGAAAGAAGGAATCAGACCAGGAGTATGTAGCTATCAATGAAAGATTAGCAACATTTGGAAACTGATTGATTGGAAAAATATTTATTTCTGCAAAATGCTGCTTAGATTCTGCCTGTCCTGCTGAGTTCCTCCAGAACTTTCTGTGTGGCTCTAATTTTCAGCATCTGCAGAATCTCGTGTTTTCTGTTTGAATTTGTAAGTGGGTTCAACTTTGACATCTGACACACTGAATGCCTGTTGATATTGAGTTAAAGTCCCCTCAGAGTGTTCCTAACTGGTTTTTGAACCTTATGGCATAGGGTAACCAGAGGTTGCAGACATGTACACAGTCACCTCAGTTACCCAGACTCCTCAGCGCTTCAAATGCGCAGGCGTGAGGGTCGCAGATCTTTCTCGAAATCGCACATGCGCTGATTGAACAAGACCCTCAGGAGGACCGAGAGCAGGTACGAACTGGGTTCCGGGCGGCGATTTCGGCGGCATCGGCGTCCACACCGCGACTGAGGGACAATTTCTGTGAATTTCAGACGCACTGTGGCGCTTCACCCCGGGACAGTCCCGATCCTTTTCCTCGCTCAGCCGCACGATCCGTATGCAGGACTCCGGCAGCTTTCGGTTGATGAACCAAAGTGATGGCGCTGTCTATGGCGCATGCGCATTGCTAGGACTGTGAATGCTGGACCGAGATCTCATTCGTGAGGGTTTCTGGGTAAAGAGGCAGCCATGGGTGACCATATCCAGTACATATCCCGCTAGTCCGTGTCCGTTTGGAAGTGCAGACGGAGCAAATGGGAGCGGATGGTTCTCCCAGTCACTGTCGAGCTCGAACTATCTAAATCCAAGGGTTAGGAACTATATTTTAGCTCCGAGTAAATTTCAGATGAATAAACTACCTTCTAGTGAATTAAATATCAGTGACGTCTGAGAAAAAAAGAAAAAAAACATTCCTTCCTTCAGAGTCAGAGAAAGTAGAGCACACCATCAGGCTCTTCGGCCATTCTAGTCCGCAAACTGCTTACTCCCATTGAACTGAACCGGGACTGAAACTCTGCATACCCTTACTATCCATGTACTTATCCAAACTTCTCTCAAACATTGATATAGACACTGTGGCCATCTACTGAGTAAATACAAATGCAAAACAAAAAAAATCACCCCATCTCTTTTGGCTCCACACATGGATTACTATTCTGATCTTCCAGGGGATCAATTTTGTTCCTTGCCATCATTTTGCTTTTAACATATCCAGTGCCACACACTCTCATGGGGGTCTCTATGTAGTGATTAATAAAACTTACCTGGACGCATCTAACAAACACTATCCCATATACTCCATTTACATTATAGAATTCGGAGTAAGTATGTGGAAAGTTGACATCACCAATGATAACAATCTTATATTCCTTGTAACAGTCTGCAATTTCTCTGCAATTTGTTCCTCGGACTGATGGATGGTCTGTAATATAGCCCTATGGTCATACTTTCTTATTTCACAATTCTACCCATAATGGTTGAGATGTGGTTGAGAGTTCCAGGCTGTCCTGACTGAACACTGCCATGACAGTTTCCCTGACACGTAAGTCCATCCCTCCCGCTCATGTCCAAAACAACAGAACTCTGGGATATTGAGCTGCCAGTCCTGCCCCTCCCGCAATCAAGTCTCACTAGTGACTACAACATCATAATTCTAGGTGTTGAACCATGCCTGAGCTCATCTACTTTTCCCGTGATACTTCTTACACCGGTCAGGATATTAATCACACCATGCTCAACTTTCTCATTCCTGACTTTGCCTGAGGTGGTAACAACATCTGTCTCCACAACCTCTCCACTAACTGTTCTGTCACTCTGGTTCCCATACCCCTGCAATGCTAGTTTAAACTCCACTGTGCAGCATTAGCAAACCTTCCCATGAGGAGATTAGTTTCCCTCCAGTTCAAGTGCAAATTGTCTCTTCTGTACAGGTCCTACCATCCCCGAAAGAGAGCCCTGTGATCCAAAAATCTTATGCCCTCCCTCCTACAGCAATTCCTCAGCCACGTATTAAACTGTATAATTTTCCTACTTCTAGCCTCACTAGCTTTTGGCATGGCCAGCAATCCTGAGTTGGCAATCCTAGAGTCTTGACCTTTAACTTGCATTAACTCTCTGAATTCACTTTGCAGAACCTCATCACTCTTCCTACCTATGTCATTGGTACCTGCTTGGACCATGACCTCAGGGTATTCAGCATTTCACTAAAGAAAGCTGAGGATTCAATGTCAAGGTGTCCTGCACTGTGGCACCTGGGAGGCAACTTGCCATCCAAGAATCACATTCTTGTCCACAGAACCTCTTTCCTGTACCCCTAACTAACGAAACTCCTATCACCGCAGCTCGCCTCTTATCTCACTTCCCTTCTGAGTCACAAGGACCTGACTGCTCTGAGATTTCTCTGCTAGGTCATCCCCTCCAAAGTGGTATATCTGTGTCGAGGGCTGTTTATCCCCTTTTCCCTTCCTGTCACCCAGTTTCCGGTGTCCTGCACCTTGGGGGTAACTACCTCTTTATATGTTCTCTCTGTCACTCCCTCAGCCTCCTGAATGATCTGGTTCTTGAGAAAATCACTTTTACTTATATCTCTGACTGTTCTGTACCTTTCTCTACACGAGAACTTGTTTTCTACCATTCTCTCTGGGTACATAAATGATATTATACCTTTGACTTAAGTAACAACTGACCTGTAGGTTCCACATCAAAAAATTGTCACACTCCGGTGAGAAAGACTACCTCCCTCCACACCATATTCATTGTCATTGCCATTGTGATATTCACCACTGCCAATCAACTGGGGGGAGGGGATCAGACTAATTAGAAAATCGCTAGGATCAGAAATGTATTATCAAGTACTCTTTGTAGCACTGTGGGACATGACCAGAATTTGAGATAATACTAATGGAGAGAGACAAACTGAGACAAGTCACAGATTGATGAAGGGCAGAAATGCCCATTCTGGTATGGGCAGGGATACAATCAGATGGTGAGTCAGGGTGCATGATCTGTGGCCAGTTAGAAGATGGGGAATTTCTTCAACTTGAGTTGAACTTGGTAACAATGTGATGTCAGAGCTCACCACAGACTAAAATCTCACCTGAAATATTCTCCTTCACCCATTGATGTCTTTTGCAAATATTTTTACAGGTTAGAAATGGCAGAAAATTTGAGTATGGGAACCTCAAACACAACACCACATCTGTTTTGCTGTTTCTGTCCAGATATTTAACGAGTGACCAGATATCTTCTTGGCAACACCAAGATGAATATGTGTCTCAACCCAGCTGGAAACGTACTTTGTGTCTGAAGTGACCTTTTCTGTTGTAACTCAGTGTAACCCACTGGAACAGGGGTGCTCCAGCATTTATTCACTGGAGGTCAGTTTTCAACTGCATTGATTATGCAAGGGATTCAAAACGCCTGATATCTGACTTTCTGAATTGCTAGAAAATTGATCACAGTGAGATATCATTCTCCTTCTCTCACTGTATGAAGGGATTTACTCACAGCTTACCTGCAGTCACATCAGTGAGTTCACAGTGGGAAAAATACCACTCACCTGCTCTGTGTGTGGGAGGGGATCTCAGTCATCCAGCCTGAAGATACATTAGCAATTCACACCGTAATGAAATGCTCCACGTGTTTTGACCATGGGAAGCAATTCACTTTGCAAATGATGCTGAAGATATATCAGAAAATTTACCAGTGAGAGAACACTGACCTGCTCAGACCATGGGAAGAGATTCAATCACTCATCCCATCTTGGACACACCACTGAGTTCACCAGGGAGAGAGATCGCTCAACTGTTCTGTATGGTCGGAAGAGCTTCACTCGGTCCTTTGAATAGCTGACACATGAGTGAGTTCATACTCATTAGAAGCTTTACATCTACTCTGAATGTGGGAAATCTTTCACTCAGTCATCTCACTATTGACCCAGCAAGCAGTCCACACTGACGAAAGGCCATTCACCTGCTCAGACTGTGGGAAGGGATACACTCAGTCATTTCAGCTGTTGGTACACCAGTGGGTTCATAGGTGAGAGAGGACATTTGTCTTTTTCTGTGTGTGGAACGGGATTCATTTCATCGTCTTTACTACTGGCACACCAGTCAGTTTACACTAGGAGGATGCCGCTGACCTGCTCAGACTGTGGAAAGGTATTCACACACTCATCCACGCTACAAAGACACCAGCGAGTTCACACTGGAGAGAAACCATTCACCTGCTCCAAATGTGGGAAGGGATTCACTCAGAAATCCAACCTTGTGTCACATTACCGAATTCACACTGGGGAGAGACCGTTCACCTGCTCTGAATGTGGGATAAGTTTCTCTCAGTCATGGCAGCTGAAGGAACATCAGCGAGTTCACACTGGAGAGAAACTTTTCACCTGTTCAGATTGTGGGAGGGCATTCACTCGGCCATCAGAGTTGAAAGTACATCAGCGAGTTCACACTGGGGAGAGGCCGTTCAAATGCTTAGACTGTGGGAAGGCGTTCACACACTCATCCACACTACAGAGACACCAGCAAGTGCACACTGGGGAGAAATCATTCAGCTGCTCTGACTGTGGGAAGGCATTCACTGACTCATCCATGCTACAGAGGCACCAGCGACTTCACACTGGAGAGAGGCCATTCACCTGCTCAGACTGTGGGAAGGCATTCACTCAGAAATCCCACCTACAGACACACCGGCGAGTTCACACTGGGGAGAAACCATTCACCTGCTCTGAATGTGGGAAGGGATTCACTCAGTCATCTACCCTTGTGTCACATTACCGAGTTCACACTGGGGAGAGGCCGTTCACCTGCTCTGAATGTGGGATTGGATTCTCTCAGTCATGGCAACTGAAGGAACATCAACGAGTTCACACTGGAGAGAAACCATTCACCTGCTCAGATTGTGGGAAGGAATTCACTCGATCATCAGAACTGAAAGTTCATCAGCGACTTCACACTGGGGAGAAACCATTCATCTGCTCAGACTGTGGGAAGGCATTCACAGACTCGTACACACTACAGAGACACCAGCGAGTTCACACTGGAGAGAAACCATTCACCTGCTATGAATGTGGGAAGGGATTCACTCAGTCATCTACACTTGTGTCACATTACCGAGTTCACACTGGGGAGAGGCCGTTCATTTGTTCTGAATGTGGGAAGGCATTCACTCAGTCATGTCACCTGAATGAACATCAGCGAGTTCACACTGGAGAGAAACCGTTCAGCTGCTCAGATTGTGGGAAGGAATTCACTCGATCATCAGACTTGAAAGTACATCAGCGAGTTCACACTGGGGAGAAGTCATTCACCTGCTCAGACTGTGGGAAGACCTTCACTCATTCGTCGAATCTGCAGAAACACCAGTTGGTTCACACTGGGGAGAGGCCATTCCCCTGCTCTGAATGTGGAAAGGGATTCACTCGGTCATCTCACCTACTGATACATCAGTTAGTTCACACTGGGGAGAGGCCGTTCACCTGCTCAGACTGTGGAAAGGCATTCGCACACTCATCCACACTACAGAGACATCAGCGAGTTCACACTGGGGAGAAACCATTTTCCTGCTCACACTGTGGGAAGACATTCGCGCATTCATTCACGCTACAGAGACACCAGAGAGTTCACAGTGGGGAGAGGCCATTCACCTGCTCAGACTGTGGGAAACAATACATTTGCTCATCTCAACTGAAGGAACATCAGCGAGTTCACACTGGGGAGAGGCCGTTCACCTGTTCTGTGTGAAAAGGGGTTCACTCAGTTAATGCAACCGAGAGGCATACCAGTCAGTTCAAATTGGGGAGAAGCCATTCACTTGTTCTGTGTGGGAAGGGATTCACTCAGTTCTGCATCCTACAGGCAAACCAGTCAGTTCACACTGGGGAGAAGCCATTCACTTGCTCTGAATTTGAGAAGGGATTCACTCAGTTATCCCACCTGCAGACACACCAGTGTGTACACACTGAGAGGAGGCCATTCACCTGTTCTATATGGGGATTCATCAGTGATTCAAGTTATAGGCACACCAATCAGTTCACACTGGGGAGAGGCCGATCACCTCCTCAGACAGTGGGAAGGGATTAATTCAAGTCATCTCATCTGAAGGAACATAAGCGAGTTCACAATGAGGAGATGCAGTTCAACAGCTCTGAATGCAGGAAGGGATACACTCTCTCAGTCCACTTGAAGACACAACAGTGAATTTACACTGAGATAGTTTCTGAACGTGGGAAGGGATTCACTTGCTCATCCACAATTGTGGCGCTTTACTGAGTTCACACTGGGGAAAATATTTACGTAAGCTACGTGATGGATATTTAATCATCACAGTTGGAGACTCCAGAGGCAAGTTCAAAAGTGATTTATTATTGACCTCTGCAATTATTGCTGCTGCTCATCATACCCAGTGCTGCACCCTGGTCACTGGGCAGGAGAGTAGTTTCTTCTAGTGACACTCACCTTTTATGGGACTGGAGTTTAGTATTCTGGATCAGTGAGAAATAAATCAGTTCTATTTTAAACACTGTCTCAGGTACCTAATGAATTTTCAACACATCCAGTGCACAGTAGGGAGTCAACTCAGCCCTCTCCCTGTGGTGATCAGTGGGTGAAGAGATTTACATTTCCTGCTGAGTGTAGTTATGTCTGACCTAGGTTTTGTCCCTCAAATCTCTAAGCCAAGGGTAAATGACATTGGAAGTTAACCTCCTTATTCCCTGTTCATGTCAAAGTTATGGGTCATTTTCACAGCTTCTGAAGGGTTGCGTGTCACAAGCCGGGTTGTTAAAATACATCACTGTCCTACAAAGTCTGAAAGCTGAATTTGGACAACAAGTTGGATATTTAATGGAGCAGGTCAGAAACCAGAGATGGTCAGCACAGGGTAGATGTTGGGGCTGTGGGCAGTGGTAGGGGTAAGAGCATATCAGGAGCAGGGAAATGGAGGGCGGGTAGCAACAAATGACAAATAGCAACATTTGGCAGTTGATTGAATAAAAAGGTTGACTTTGTCTGTTGAAACACTGCCTGTTGATAATGAGTTTATTACTTGAGGGCACTTGCTGAATTCTCATTAAAATGTTGACAGTATTGTTGCCAATTGGCAGAAGGGAGGCAATGCTTGTGAACACTTTCACTGGCATTGTTCTTACCCAGAAATCTCTGAGCATCACAGTGTACTTTTAGTGTGAATCGAGTGTACAGGTGTTGAGAGTCTGTTGGATCTGACTGTTTAATTTTAATTCTCATTTTCTTTACAGTTTAACTATTAATTATCTGCTTATATTTTAAGTAGTGTTTAGAAACATAGAAAACCTACAGCACAATACAGGCCCTTCGGCCCACAAAGCTATGCCGAACATGTCCCTACCTTAGATATTACCAGGAGTTACCCATAGCCCTCTATTTTTTCTAATCTCCATGTACCTGTCCAGGAGTCTCTCAAAAAAACTCTTATCGTATCCACCACCGTCGCTGGCTGCCCATTACCTGCACTCACCACTCTGCATAAAAAAACTTACCCCTGACATCTCCTCTGAACCTACTTCCAGGCACCTTAAAATTGGGCCCTCTTGTGGTAGCCATTTCAGCCCCAGGAAAAAGCCTCTGACTATCCACATGATCAATGCCTCTCATCACCTTATACACTTCTTTCAAGTCACATCTCATCCTCCGTCACTCCAAGGAGAAAAGGCCAAGTTCACTCAACCTATTTTAAAAAGGCATGTTCCCCAATCCAGGCAACATCCTTGTAAATCTCCTCTGCACCCTTTCTATGGTTTCCACATCCTTCCTGTGGTGAGGCGACCAGAATTGAGCACAGGACTCCAAGTGGGGTCTGTCCAGGGTCTTATATAGCTACAGCATTACCCGTCGGCTCCTAAACTCAATCTCACGATTGTTGAAGGCCAATGCACCATATGCCTTTTTAACCACAGAGTCAACCTGCTTAGCAGCTTTGAGTGTCCTATGGACTTGGACCCCAAGATTCCTCTGATCCAACACACTGCCAAGATTTTTACCATTAATACTATATTCTGCCATGATAGTTGACCTACCGAAATGAACCATTTCACACTCATCTGGGTTGAACTCCATCTGCCAACTCTCAGCCCAGTTTTGCATCCTGTCCATGTCCCAGTGCAACCTTTGACAGCACTCCACACTATCCACAACATCTGCAACCTTTGTGTCATCAGCAAATTTGCTAACCAATCACTCCACTTCCTCAAGGAAATCTGCAGATGCTGGAAATTCAAGCAACACACAGAAAATGCTGGTGGAACACAGCAGGTCAGGCAGCATCTATAGGGAGAAGCACTGTTGATGTTTCGAGCCAAGACCCTTCGTCAGGACAAAGGGTCTTGGCCCAAAACGTCGACAGTGCTTCTCCCTATAGATGCTGGCTGACCTGCTGTGTTCCACCAGCATTTTCTGTGTGTTCCTCCACTTTCTCATCCAGGTCGTTTATTAAAATCACAAAGAATAGGGGTCCCAGAACAGATCCCTGAGGCACATCACTGGTCACCAAACTGAATGCAGAATATTAACTGTCTACAACCACTCTGCCTTCTGTGGGCAAACCAGTTCTGGATCCACAAAGCAATGTCCCCTTGGATCCCATAACCCTTTACTTTCTCAATAAGCCTTGCACAGGGTACATTATCAAATGCCTTGCTGAAATCCATATACACTACATCTACTGCTCTACCTTTATCAATGTGTAGTCACATCTTCAAAAAATTCAGTCAGTCTCATAAGGCATGTCCTGCCTTTGACAAAGCCATTTTTATATGCATAACAGTGTGATATAAAAATATAATTCTGGAGCTTTTTTGTACTTCATTAAGTGACTAAGTGTTTTCTGATAGGTTGATTTTTAAGGCAATGTTCACTAAGTACTTTCTAATTGCATTAATGGTATCTATAAATTTGAATGGAATTTTTCTTCTCTTTGAGTATAAAAGTAGTTGTTTTATGCTGAGTGCCATATCTTTGACTTCTCTCTTCAAGTAGGAGACCTTGTTACTGCTCCTTTCCTGTTCTATCAACTTTTAATAAAACTATCCTGAAGCAACAAGTTTTATGCTTCAGTATTGATTTCTAAAAAGCCTTGATTTAAACACCGAAGTCGTGTCATTTGGCATGGTTGGCAGGATTTAAAACTCGGCACAATCCCAGACAAATGGAGAATTTTTGGTGTGCAACAAAAGGGGTAAGAACATTCTTTTATCTTCCAAATTATTGGGAAAATAAGAACTAGTTTCTTTGGAATTCCATCAGAATCAGGTTTAATATCATTGGCATATGTTGTGAAACTTAGCGGCAGCACAATGCAATACATGATAAATTTAGAAAAACACTAAATTACGGTCAGTATATATATATTTTAATAGTTAAATATGTAGTACAAAAGCAGAAATAAAGAAAGTAGTGAGGTAACTGTTCATGGGTTCAATGTGCTTGGGAAATCAGATAGCATAGGGGAAGAAGCTGTTCCTGAATCACTGAATGTGTGCTTTCAGGATTCTGTACCTGATCGTTGTTTCTGATGGTAACAATGAGAAGAAGCAGTGCCCAGGGTGTTGGGATCCTTAATGAGAGATGCCTCCGTTTTGAGGCACTGCTCATTGAAGATGTCTTGGATACTACAAAGGGTAGTGTCCAATGTGGAGCTGTCTAATTTTACAACTCTCTGCAGCTTACTTTGTTCCTGTGCAGTAGCTCCCACGCCATACCAGACTGTGATGCACCAGTTAGAATGCTCTGCACGGTACATCTGTAGAAATTTCTGAGTGTTTCAGTGACATACCAAATCTCCTCAAGCTCATAATAAAATACCATCACTCTTTTGCCTTCTTTATAGCTGCATCGATTGCCACAGATAGTTGTGGGGCTAAGTGTTTGGGTATACAGGTATTTAAGGCAAAGGTTCGGAAGATTCATGATCAGTCAGGGCATGAAGGGTTACTGGGAGATCAGCTTTAATGAAATGGTGGAGTAGACTCCATGGGTCAAATGGCATAACTCTGCTCCTATATGATCTTTTGGTTCTAGTTCTGACTTTTACATCATAAAATGTAAATTAGGATTGATGACTGACTGCTGCCTTTTTTAAAAGAAAATCTGTTAAAAAAAAGATATGAAAGCTGATAGAGCCATGTAAAAACTAGTAAAACACCAAATAAATATGCAAACCAAAAAGACAAAAAAATAAATTCTACATGCTAGCGGGAATGTATTAAATTTGGGTTGCAGAACAACATGTTAGAATTTCAACTGCAAACTGTTAAAATGAGCTAATGATCAAATTAATAAAAAGTATGAATGAATTAAGATCGAAAGAAATTTGTGAAACCTTATGAAAACTCCTACTTGGATAAAACATTTAAGCTGTATGAAGTTAATGAAAAAGTCTGGATGAAAAATACCTAAAATGGTAAGTTTATGAAGAAGTCATGTATAAGTCTGGAAAATGACTCTACTGATTCAAAGATAAGACTGTTTGGTTTGATCAACTGTGAGAGAGTGAAAGTTAACAAGACGAGGAAAGTATTCACTAACGGAAAGGAATGGCCAACTTGCGATAAGCTACAAAAACAGCAAGATAGGACAGCAAAATGTAAAGAACAAGATGGTCAAACATGAGGAAATCTGCAGATGCTGGAAATTCAAACAACGCACACAAAATGCTGGTGGAACACAGCAGGCCAGGTAGCATCTATAAAGAGGAGCACTGTCAACGTTTCGGGCCGAGACTTTTCATCAGAACAAGATGGTAATTTAATTGAAGTCACAGACACAAAATGCTGGTAGAACTGCGTTTGTGTAGCTTTAAATTTCCAGCATCTGCAGAATCCCTTATGTTTTTAATTCAATCAAAATGTGTTAATCTTAGAAACAAATTGAAAGCACAGTCGCCACTTCAAGGGGAAGGCCTCACTGGTGATGATACAGTTAGTGCTCTGCCCAGGGAATCATCAGACAGACTCCCTAAACAGTTTCACCATTTGAACTCAGGAATTACTGGAGGGACCTGACATAGAACCTGCATCGACCCCTAGCAACTCAAGTCAGGATGGCAGTGATGACACAATAAGATTGAAAGCATTGTCACGGCTTACTCCAGTAAAGACCAAGGGAGTGTAGACATATTGGAATGAAGATGAAACCATTGTTAATCATTCTGACAGGCTGTGTCACTGTCTGGTATGGGGATCTAATGCACAGGACTTGAAAGAAGCTGCAGAGGGTTGTAAATTTAGTTGGCTTTATCCTGTGTACTATCCTACAAAGTGCCCAGGACATCTTCAAGGAGAGGTGTCTCATAAAGGAAGATTCCATTATCAGGGCCCTCCAGCATAGGAGGTACCATCAGGTACCTGTTACCATCAGGTAGGAGGTACCAAAGCCTGAAGGCACACACTCAGTGATTCAGGAACAGCTTCTTCCCCCTCTATTATCTGATTCCTAAATGGACATTATCCCCTAGAACACTACCCCACTTTTTAAATATATATTATTTCTGTCTTTGTATGATTTTTAATCTATTCAATATATGTATGATGTGATTTATTTATTTATAATTATTTTTTTAATATTATGTATTGCATTAACTGTTGCTGCTAAGTTAACAAATTTCGCAGCACGTGCTCGTGATAAACCTGATTGTGATTCAATGTATTGACAAGCTCGTGGCAGATTATCAACTATTGCTTAACCACTCAACAACCTGCTGAAGGACAATAAGTACTCAGACTCCTAATGAAGAATAACAGAACACATTTTAAACATTGTGTACTGCATCTGCATTAAGAAACTGATCAAAGATCTGATTCTGTACAGAAATGACTCATCAACGATTGAAACAGGAGTTCAAATGGTTGTTTCTGAACTGAAGTGCTGGCTTCTGGAAACATGATTCCCTGTACCTCTGTGCATAAGACAAAACTAAAAGATTTGATTGAAGCCTGTAAATTGGAAGGAGGATGATCGCCTGATATCTATACTGATTTTTGATAAGCTTTTGGAGTTGTTCATGATTTTAGAAACGTATAGAGACAAAGAGGTTTCTAATTGCTGCAGAACCCCAATCAAGAATGGCCAACTAGTACAAGATCTTATGGATGACATACAACTGCTGAAAAATTGCTGTGTTAAAATGAAAAAGCCACTTCAAAATGGCTACAAGTGTAAGCTGTGGAAATGCATTCACGGAGAAAATTGCAAAAGAAGCGGCATGGGAAGAAATAAAGGAAATAAAAGAAGTACCAGCAATATATACAGTAAATCTGGCAACTGGAATTATAGAAACAACGTTGAACTCTTGTATCACAGATGAACAAATGATTAACTGGCCCAGAATACACTATATAGGACACATTGGATTGCAAAAGATGGTTGACAGATTCTCTTAATGGTGGTGGAATCCAAAGTTCAGGACTTAAATCGACCCTCTGAGTGAAGAACGTTCCCCTCATGATTCCTTTAACCTTTTCATGGTTTCCAAAGAAGTACCGGTTGGGAGGTTAATTGGTCATTGTAAATTGCCCCATGATTAGACTAGGGATAAATTATAGATTGCTGGGTGGCACAGCAGGAAGCGGCTGAAGGACTTACGCTGCACTGTATGGCAACAATAAATAAATTCCATTTGCCATTTTTCCAGCTGGTCCAGATCTCGCAACCTTCCTCACTGTGCACTATACCCCGCTTTTTCTATCTCCTGCTGTAATTTGTAATCCACATCCCATCTGCTGTTTGGAGGCCTGTATAGAACTGCCATTATGGTCCTTTTACCCTTGCCATTTCTTATCTCAGCCCGTAGAGACTCGACACCTCATGATCCCATGTCAACCCTTTCTAATGATTTAATATAATTTCTTATACATAGGGCCCCTTTACCTACTCACTTATCTTTCTGATACACCATATATCCTTGGATGTTCATCTCCCGATGGCAGCCATCCTTTAGCCAAGTTTCAGAGATGTTCACAACATCAGACTTGCCAAACTGTAGCTGAATTTCAAGATTGTCCATTTAATTTCTTATGCTGCGTGCATTCACATATAACACTTTCAGTCCAGTATTTGTTGCTTTTTGTTTTAACTGCACCTCACCTCTATTGTCCTATAACTCACCCCACTGGCTGTGATTATGCCTCCCTCATCTCCTGCCTGTCCTTTCTATCATCTCTGTTGCACACTATCTTTGATTTAATTCTGTTTTCCCCTTCCTCAACCCTATCATTCTGGTCCCCATCCTCCTGTCAAATTAGTTTAAACCCTCACTAACAGCTTCATTAAACTTACCTGCTAGGACATTGGACCCCTTTGGGTTCAAGTGTAACCCATCCTTTTTGTACAGGTTGTACCTCTCCCAGAAGAGGCCCCAATGATCCAGGAACCCAAAGGCCTGCCCCCTACACCAGTCTCTCAGCCATGCATTAAAATGGCTGATCATGCTCTTCATGTGCCCATTATCACGTGGCACAGGCAGCAATCCTGACATCACTACCCTGGAGGTCCTGCTTTTCAGCTTCCTACCCAACTCACTGAATTCTCTTTAGGACCACCTTCCCTTTTCTACTTCTGTCATTGGTATCAACGTGTACCATACTCCATAGTCATAAAGCATACTCCATGTCTTCTGCCTTTTGAAAGACTCAGTAGTCCTATCCTCAAAGAGGCTTTGAGGAAAGAGAAACAGAATAAAGGGTGTACAGGTAGTAAGGTAGAAGGGTTAAAGTGTGTGTACTTCAATGCAAGAAGAATTAGGAACAAAGGTGATGAACTGAGAGCTTGGATACATACATGGAATTATGATGTAGTGGCCATTACAGAGACTTGGCTGGCACCAGGGCAGGAATGGATTTTCAGATTTTGGTGCTTTAAAAGGGATAAAGGAGTGGGGAAGGGGAGGAGAGGTGGCGTTACTGGTCAGGGATACTATTACAGATACAGAAAGGGTGGGTAATGTAGCAGGATCCTCTTTTGAGTCAGTATGGGGAAAAGAAGGGAGCAGCTACTCTATTGGAAGTATTCTATAGGCCCCCCCCCCCCCCCGGTAGCAGCAGAGATACCAAGGAGCAGATTGGGAAGCAGATTTTGGAAAGGTGCAAAAATAAGAGGGTTGTTATCATGGGTGACTAACTTCCCTAATATTGATTGGCACCTGATTAGTTCCAATGGTTTAGATGGGGCAGAGTTTGTTAGTGTGTCCAGGACAGATTCCTGTCACAGTATGTTGACAGGCTGACTAGGGGGAATGCCATACTAGATCTAGTATTAGGTAACGAACTGGGTCAGGTCACAGATCTGTCAGTGGGTGAGCATCTGGGGGACAGAGACCACCGCTCCCTGGCCTTTAACATTATCATGGAAAAGGATAGAATCAGAGACAACAGGAAAATTTTTAATTGGGGAAGGGCAAATTATGAGGCTATAAGGCTAGAACTTGCAGGTGTGAATTGGGATGATGTTTTTGCAGGGAAATGTACAGGGACGTGTGGTCAATGTTTAGGGATCTCTTGCAGGATGTTAGGGATAAATTTGTCCCGGTGAGGAAGAGAAAGAATGATAGGGTGAAGGAACCATGGGTGACAAGTGAGGTGGAGAATCTAGTCAGATGGAAGAAGGCAGTATATATGAGGTTTAGGAAGCAAGGATCAGATGGGTCTATTGAGGAATATAGGGTAGCAAGAAAGGAGCTTAAGAAGGAGCTGAGGAGAGTAAGAAGAGGGGGCATGAGAAGGCCTCGGCGAGTAGGGTAAAGGAAAACCCCAAGGCATTCTTCAATTATGTGAAGAACAAAAGATTGACAGGAATGAAGATAGGACCGATTAGAGATAAAGGTGGAAAGATGTGCCTGGAGGCTGTGGAAGTGAGTGAGGTCCTCAATGAATACTTCTCTTCGGTATTCACCAATGAGAGGGAATTTGATGATGGTGAGGACGATACGAATGAGGTTGATGTTCTGGAGCATGTTGATATTAAGGGAGAAGAGGTGTTGGAGTTGTTAAAATATATTAGGATGGATATGTCCCCGGGGCCTAATGGAATATTCCCTAGGCTGCTCCACGAGGTGAGGGAAGAGATTGCTGAGCTTCTGGCTAGGATCTTTTATGTCCTCGTTGTCCACGGGAATGGTACTGGAGGATCGGAGGGAGGCGAATGTTATTCCCTTGTTCAAAAAAGGTAGTAGGGATAGTCCGGGTAATTACAGACCAGTGAGCCTTACGTCTGTGGTGGGAAAGCTGTTGGAAAAGATTCTTCGAGATAGAATTTATGAGAAATTTAGAGAATGATGGTCTGATCAGAGACAGTCAGCATGGCTTTGTGAAGGGCAGATTGTGTCTAACAAGCCCGATAGAGTTCTTTGAGGAGGTGACCAGGTATATAGATGAGGGTAGTGCAGTAGATGTGATCTACATGGATTTTAGTAAGGCATTTGACAAGGTACCACACAGTAGGCTAATTCAGAAAGTCAGAAGGCATGGGATCCAGGGAAATTTGGCCAGGTTGATTCAGAATTGGCTTGCCTGCAGAAAGCAGAGGGTCTTGGTGGAAGGAGTACATTCGGATTGAAGGGTTGTGACCAGTGGTGTCCCACAAAGATCGGTTCTGGGACCTCTACTTTTTGTGATTTTTATTAACAACCTAGATGTGGGGGGTAGAAGGGTGGGTTGGCAGATTTGCAGGTGACACAAAGATTGGTGGTGGTGTGGATAGTGTTGAGGATTGTCAAAGATTGCAGAGAGACATTGATAAGATGCAGAAGTGGGCTGAGAAGTGGGAGATGGAGTTCAACCCAGAGAAGTGTGAGGTGGTACATTTTGGAAGGACAAACTCCAAGGCAGAGTACAAAGTAAGTGGCAGGATACTTGGAAGAGTGGAGGAGCAGAGGGATCTGGGGGTACATGTCCACAGATCCTTGAAAGTTGCCTCACAGGTAGATAGGGCAGGTAAGAAAGCTTATGGAGTGTTAGCTTTCATAAGTCGAGGGATAGAGTTTGAGTCATGGGAATGATGTAGCTCTATACAACTCTGGTTAGGTGACACTTGGTGTCCAGTTCTGGTCGTCTCACTATAGGAAGGATGTGGAAGCATTGGAAAGGGTACAGAGGAGACTTACCAGGATGTTGCCTGGTTTAGGTTTTGGAAAGTATGCATTATGATCAGAGATTAAGGGAGCTAGGGCTTTATTCTCTGGAGAGAAGGAGGATGAGAGGAGACATGATAGAGGTGTACAAGATATTAAGAGGAATAGATCGATTGGACAGCCAGCACCACTTCCCCAGGACACCACTGCTGAATACAAGAGGACATGGCTTTAAGGTAAAGGGTGGAAAGTTCAAGGGGGATATTAGAGGAAGGTTGTTTACTCAGAGGGTGGTTGTTTCATGATGCACTATCAATTACTCCAAAAGACTGGAAGTAGAGTAAATACTGAAGCCAGAGTTCGAAAGTGTTTCCAGCCTCAGGTGTTTGTGAGTCGAGGTCTAACTTGTTGGGTTTCAGGACGTGTTCCATGCCTTAAAATTACTGTTATTAAAATTGATGCACTATCAATTATTCCAAAAGACTGGAAGTAAAGTAAATACAGAAAGGTTTTTATTAACAGTAAAATGGATCCACGTCCATGTTGTATGCCCCTTCTTGACAATGGGAGGAGCAATGACACAATTGCCTTTATTCAGGGCTCTGTGGGAGGAGCCACAGGAGCAGTCAGCAGAGGGGCGTGTCCAGGCATGTCCAGACAGACAACCCAGTTACAACCTATATGTGGAGCAATCTATGTTCCAAGCCTACACCGGTATCTGTTCTCCTCTTTTCTTACGTTATATCGACAACTGCATTGGCGCTTCTTTCTGCACACATGCTGAGCTCGTCGACTTCATTAACTTCACCTCCAACTTTCACCCCGCCCTCAAATTCACCTGGTCTATTTCTGACAACTCCCTCCCCTTTCTAGGTCTTTCTGCTTCTATCTCTGGAGACAGCCTATCCACCAATGTCTACTACAAACCTACAGACTCTCACAGCTACCTAGACTATTCCTCCTCCCACCCTGTTTCCTGCAAAAATGCTATCCCTTTCTCTCAATTCCTCCGCCTCCACCGCATCTGCTCTCAGGATGAGGCCATTCATTCTAGGACAAAGGAGAGTCTTCCTTTTTTAAAGAAAGAGGCTTCCCTTCATCCACTATCAACTCTGCCCTCCATTACCTCTCCCGTATTTCACACACCACTGCTCTCACCCCATCCCCCCGCCAGCCCACCAGGGATAGAGTCCCCCTGGGTCCTCACCTATCACCCTACCCACCTACAGATCCATCGTATAATCCTCCGTAACTTCCACCACCTCCTAGGTGATCCCATCACCAAACACATCTTCACCCCCCCCCCCCACCCTTGGCTTTCCACAGGGATCGCTCCCTACGCGACTCCCTTGTCCATTCATCCCCCCCCCCCATCCCTCCCCACCAACCTCCCTCCAGGCACTTATTCCTGCAAACGGAAGAAGTGCTACACCTGCCCCCACACTTCTTCCCTCACCACCATCCCAGGCCCCAGACAGTCCTTACAGGTGAGGCACCTCTTCACCTGTGAGTCAACTGGGGTGATATACTATATCCGGTTCTCCCAATGTGGCCACGTATACATTGGGGGGACCCGCCGCAGACTGGGAGACCGTTTCACCGAACACTGGCAAGATCTCCCTGTGGCCACACACTTCAATTCCACAGACCACTCCCACTCCAATATGTCTGTCCATGGCCTCCTCTACCGTCAAGATGAGGCCTCACGCAGGTCAATGGAGCAATACCTTATCTCCCACCTAGGTAGCCTCCTACCTGCTGGCATGAACATTCAACTCACTGACCTCCGTTCATACCCCTGCCCCCCCTTACCCCATCCCTATCTATAATTTTAGTCTAGTTCTCTTTCTCTCTCTTTTCCCCCCTCACTATAATCTCTCCCAGCCCTACCTTTCTTTCTCTTTTATTTCCCATAATTCTCCACCTTCCCCTTAGCCCATTTCCCTTCAGCCTATCACTTCCCAGCTCTCTACTTCATCCCTCCTCCCACTTCTTATCCCCCCCTTGACCATCCCATGTTACTTCACTCCTGATGAAGGGTTTCGGCCCGAAACATCGTCACTACCTCTTCCCATAGGTGCTGTCTAGCCTGCTGAGTTCTGCCAGCATTTTGTGTTTTAATTTATTTCCAGCATCTGCAGATTCACTCATGTTACAACCTATATACATGGTTTACCACATTCACCCCTCCTTTTTTTAAAAAGAGAGTCCTGTGGGGTGAAGTGACTGACAATATTTAAAACAAGTATATTTACGGGTTAAGTCTATCAGGCGGTCGAGTCCATCGCTGCGATCTATGTAGCACCGGTGATGGTGGTTGTGCTGGCTCCGGCCTGACTTGAGGTGCTAGCACGTTAGGCATCAGTAATCCCTCGTGTGTGCGTGGCGCCTGGTATGGGAGTGTCGTGAGGAGTCTGTGTAGGGAGTGCACGGTGTCTCATGGGTATATATATCAGTGTGTACGGATTTAATAGTCACCATGGAGTGTTCAGGGTAGGGGTCTGGTGCTCCTGTGGGCTCCAGGTCGCGGATGGAGACCGTGTCCTCCCACACATCAGGTAAAACCACAAGGCATATTGGGGGTTCGCATGAAGTAGGTGAACCCTCTCAACCATCGGGGAGTATTTATTGCTCTTCACATATTTCTAGAGCAGCACTGGCCCCGGGGAAGTCAGCCAAGCCGGTAGGGTGGTCCCGATGGTCGACTTCCTGGGAAAAGAAAAGAATGGTTCATGAGGGGTGGCATTGGTGGACGTGCATAACAGGGAGCGGATGGTGTGGAGTGGCTCGGGAAGGACCTCCTGCCAGCGAGAGACCGGCAGTCCCTTTGACCTAAGGGCTAAGAATGTGGCCTTCCACACCATGTCATTCTCCTTCTCCACCTGTCCATTCCCCCTGTGATTATAGCTCATGGTCCTACTAGTTGCAATACCCCTAGCCAGCAGGTATTGGCGCAACTTGTCACTCATAAACGAGGACCCTCTGTCACTGTGGGTATCCGAACCGAGTGAAGTGCTTTCGCAGGGCTTTTATGACTGATGTGGTAGTGGTATCGGGGCAGGGGATGGCGAAGGGGAACTGAGTACTCGTCGATTACGTTAAGAAAGTACACATTGTGGTCTGTGGAGGGAAAGGGGCCCTTAAAGTCGACACTCAGTCGCTCAAAGGGGCGGGTGGCCTTGATAAGTTGTGCCTTTTCAGGTCGGTAGAAGTGCAGTTTGCACTCTGCGCAGACTTGGCAGTCCCTGGTCATCGTCCTGATTTCCTCAAGGGAGTAAGGAAGGTTCCGGGCTTTTACGAAGTGGAAAAGCCGGGTGACCCCTGGGTGGCAAAAATCTGCATGTAGGGCGTATAGCCAGTTGATCTGTGCGCTGGCACACGTTCCCCAGGATAGGGCATCAGAGGGCTCATTGAGCTTCCCTGGCCTGTACATGATGTCATAGTTGTAGGTGGAGAGTTCGATTCTCCACCTCAAAATTTTATCATTTTTGATTTTGCCCCGCTGTTGGTTACTAAACATGAATGCAACTGAGCGCTGGTCAGTCAGCAGGATGAACTTTTTGCCAGCGAGATAGTGCCTCCAGTGCCTAATAGCTTCCACTATGGCCTGGGCTTCTTTCTCCATCGCGGAGTGCCGAATTTCAGGGCCTTGAAGGGTAGGGGAGAAGAACGCCACCAGTCTTCCCGCCTGTTTGAGGGTAGCAGCCAGCGCAAAGTCGGATGCGTCACTCTCTACTTGAAAGGGAATTGTCTCATCCACCGCATGCATTGCTGATTTGGCAATGTCCCCTTTAATGTGGCTGAAGGCTGCGCGGGCCTTGGCTGAGAGGGGAAATGTGGTGGACTTGATCGGGAGTGGGCCTTGTCTGCGTAGTGAGGGACCCATTGGGCGTAATACAAAAAGAATCCCAGGCACCTTTTGAGGACTCTGAGGGTGTTGGGAAGTGGGAATTACAATAGGGCGGCACATATGGTCGGGGTCAGGGCCAATGACTCTGTTCTCCATGACACATCCAAGGATAGCAAGTCAGGTGGTTCCGAACACACACTTATCCTTGTTATAGGTAAGATAGAAAGCTTTGGCCACTTGGAAAAATTTATGGAGGTTGTTGTCGTGATCCTGCCAGTCATGACTGAAGATGGTGATGTTATCCAGATATGGGAATGTGGCCTTCAGTTGGCATTGGTCCACCATCCGGTCCATTTCCCTCTGGAACACAGGTACACCATTCGTGACACCGAAGGGAACGCGCAGGAAGCGATAAAGCCTGCCGTCCGCCTCGAAGGCGGTGTAGGGGCGGTCCTCTAGGCGGATGGGGAGCTGATGGTAAGCGGATTTCAGGTCTATGGTCGAATACACCTTGTACTGAGCTATCTGGTTGACCATATCCGCAATGTGGGGTAGGGGGTACGCATCAAGCTGTGTGAACCTATTGACGGTCTGGCTATAGTCCACGACCATCCTATTTTTCTGCCCTGTCTGAACAACGACCACCTGGGCCCTCCAAGGACTTGTGCTTGGCTCAATGATCCCCTCCCTGAGCAGCCGCTGCACCTCCGACCGAATGAAGGCTTTGTCCCCCACGCTGTACCTCCTGCTTTTAGTTGCCACAGGTTTAGTCGGCGGTCAGGTTGGCAAACAGCAGTGGAGGAGGGATCTTGAGGGTGGAGAGGCCGCAAGTGGTGTCCGTAGTGCGGCTGTTAGCACGGTGATGGGTGGGATGTGCGGGTCGGTGTGTGGGGGTGGTCAGTAGCGGGGTATGCGACGTATTCTTACAGAACTGAGGATTTCTGATAGTGTTTGGTGGGAGGGTCCCATCATACTCCATTGTCACACTTTTCAGGTGGCTCTGGAAGTCGAGCCCCAATAGCACAGGGACACAGTTGAGGCACGACCAGTAAAGTATTGATATTCTGTGCCCTGCACCACTAACGTCGCTACACAACTCCCATGGATGTCTGTTATATGCAACCCAGAAGCCATAGCAACCCTCTGACTTACAGGCTGTGTCATGAGTCCGCAATGCTGCACCGTGTCCGGGTGGATAAAACTCTCTGTGCTGCCCGTGTCAAGCAGGCAGCTTGTCCCACTCGCCTCCACCAGGATGTCCATTATAGACCTTGTGAGCTGGTGGGGAGCGCTTTGATTGAGGGTCGTGGAGGCCAGAGTTGAATTGCTGTCTTGATTCGGCGCGGTGGGGTGCCTGGTAAGCACCCGTGGGTCTTAGGTGGTGTGAGGTGGCATTGACCAAGATGGCGGCCCCCATGTCTCGCACATGGTGGTGGTGTGCAGGCAAGATGGCGACCCCCATGCCTTGCACGTGGCGCTGCTCAGTTCCGCTTGCGGTTTAGACTTACAGACCTTGGCGAAGTGGCCTTCCTTTCCGCAGCTGGAGCAGGTAGCTTCTCGGGCCGAGCAGCATTTCCGGGGGTGCTTCTCGAGTCCGCAGAAGTAACACTTCTGAGGACTCGAGACTGGCAGCAGCAGTGGTCGGTTCACCAGTGGGTTGCGGGGTCTGTGACGTCCATGAGGCCATCAGGAGATCACGTGCCTGGAGAGCATCAGAGTTGTGCAGAGCGGCCTCCAGCTTGTCGGCCAGCTCAATCGCCGAACATAAAGTAAGATCAGCGTGTTCCAGCAACTGCTGGCACGCATACACTGACCTGGTCCCCGTGACGAAGGTATCCCTTACTAGGAGCTCTGCAGGCTGCTTGGCCATCAGCCCCCAGCAATCGCAAGCCCGCATGAGTGTCTGTAGGGCTCGGACAAACTAAGTGCTCGACTCTCCTGCCCACTGCTGCCACGTCGCTAAGCGATGTCTTGCATAGACGGTATTTACCGGCCGCAGGTATTGTCTTCTGAGGATGCTTATCGCGCCGTCGTAACTTGGCTGGTCTCAAATCATTGAGTAGACCTCTGGACTGACCCTGGAGAGCAGAACTCTGCGCTTCGTGGCAGACTAGGTCACTGCAATCTCCTCCAGGTATGATTCGAAGCAAGCTAGCCAGAGTTTGAAAGTGTTTTCAGCCTCAGGAGTTTGCTAGTCGAGGTCTAACTTGTCGGGTCTCAGGACGTGTTCCATGCCTTAAAATTACTGTTAATAAAATTGATGCACTATCAATTATTCCAAAAGACTGGAAGTAAAGTAAATACTGAAAGGCTTTTATTAACAGTAAAATGGATCCACGTCCATGCTGTATGTCCCTCCTGGACAGTGGGAGGAGCAATGACACAAATGCCTTTATTCAGGGCTCTGTGGGAGGAGCCACAGGAGCAGTCAGCAGAGGGGCGTGTTCAGGCATGTCCAAACAGATAACCCAGTTACAACCTATATACATGGTTTATCACAGTGCGTGGAATGCACTGCCTGAGTCAGTGGTGGAGGCAGATACACTAGTGAAATTTAAGAAGCTACTAGACAGGTATATGGAAGAATTTAAGGTGGGTGTTATATGGGAGGCAGGGTTTAAGGGTCGGGACAACATTGTAGGCTGAAGGGCCTGTACTGTGCTGTATATTTCTATGTTTCTGAAGCCAGTGAGCTGTAACACTGCGTCCAGAATGGCTGGGAAAAATCCAAGTATTCGTAAACGAATAAAACACAGCAGTTCCAGGCGTCCCTCTGATGCAGCAATCTTGCTCCAAGATCTTCGATTTTATTTACTAGTAGAATAGTCAGTAGTGGAAGTCAAAACCTACTTTTCTTTAAATAACCATTTAATTCAGCATGGCATCCTCACTTCCGCTGTCTTAAAGGGGAACAGCACTTGTGACCAGAGGCTGCTGTCCGAGATTCGTCCACTTTGAGTAGCGCGAGATTTTTAAGTACCTTAAGACGATGTTACTTCCTGTACTGTCCATGGCAGTAGCTGTGGATTCCATCTGAAGTAGTCTAAAACAGGAATATTTGATGATTTTCATGGTAGCTGCTGGCATGAGTTGCTTTGTTCATGGGTCTTGTTGTGTACCATTCAAATTGGTCTTTAGTATACAGAAACAAACTCCAATGAATTCAGAGTGCATTATGAATGCATTTATTAATTTACTTGCAAGGGGAAATACAGTTCCAGCTCAAGTTTTGTCTGGAAATATAGCTCTGATCATCTGTTTCAACCAAAGTATTTTTATAGAGCAAACAGGAGGAAATCTGCAGATGCTGGAAATTCAAACAACAACACACACAAAATGCTGGTGGAACACAGCAGGCCAGGCAGCATCTATAGGGAGAAGCGCCGTCGACGTTTCGGGCCGGGACCCTTCATCAGGACCAACCTAAAGGAAAGATAGTAAGAGATTAAAAACTAGTGGGGGGAGGTGGAAATGCGAAATGATAGGAGAAGACCGGAGGGGGTGGGATGAAGCTAAGAGCTGGAAAGGTGATTGGTGAAAGTGATATAGAGCTGGGGAAGGGAAAGGATTATGGGACAGGAGGCCTCAGGAGAAAGAAAGGAGGGGGAGAAGTACCAGAGGGAGATGGAGAACAGGCAAACAACTAAATATGTCAGGGATGGGGTAAGAAGGGGAGGAGAGGAATTAACGGAAGTTAAAGAAGTCAATGTTCAAATGTTTATACTTTTTTTTCACAAAGAACAGTGAATGGGTTGCTCCATTCCAAAGCACTATATTCCTCTATTATATTCATCTTTGTGTTATCAAAACATCCCCTCTGGGCTTAAAACTAATTTCCTGTCATCAAAGAAAATAGTTTGTTCCCATATAAGACAAATACACTTGTAAGTTTACTCACTCAAACCAGCATTTTGCAAAAGTTACAAATTTATGAAGCATTCAGGGTTAGAGAAATATTTCCACGTTGCCTCCTTTTTGTCATTTCATCAAGACACAATTGTTAAAGTTTGAGAGTGAGTGTGTGTGTGGCCTCCATCAGTCGTGGTCGACCATGGGTACTACGCCTCTGGTAGTCACTGGTTTGTCGAGCAGCATTGACTGTGGCTATTGAGGCCAATCCTGGAACAGCAGGCTCTGCCACAGTTGCTGCTTGTGTAGGGCATTGTGGAATTGTTGTCCACTATCCGCTGTGCTCTCCGTTTAGCTCTCTGCTCCTCAAACTGACTCAGGATCACTCTCCACACACAAAATGCTGGTGGAACACAGCAGGCCAGGCAGCATCTATAAGGAGAAGCACTGTCGACGTTTCAGGCGGAGACCCTTCATCAGGACTCTCCGTGAACTCCTGACGAAGGGTCTCCCCGAAACATCGACTGTGCTTCTCCTTATAGATGCTGCCTGGCCTGCTGTGTTCCACCAGCTTTTTGTGTGTGTTGTTTGAATTTCCAGCATCTGCAGATTTCCTTGTGTTTACTCAGGATCACTCTTTCGCCTTGCTCTAGGTGTTGCTGAAGAGTACCTCACCATTTGTTACGGTCATCTGCTGTATCCTCCCGGCACTCTGTGTTGATTTTTAAGGCTTTCATGTTGTGCTTGCAGAGGTCCTTGAAGCGAAGCTGGGGTCTACCAATGTTCCTCTTGCCTGTTGCTAGATCTCTGTAGAGGATGTCCTTTGGCAGTCTACCATCCTTTATACGATGGACGTGGCCCAGCCAGCACAGACTGCTTTGTCTTAAAAACGTGAACGTTGTGGGAAGCCCAACGTGGGAGAGGACCTCAGAGTTTGGGACTTTGTCTCTCCAGGTGATGCCGAGGATGCAGTGAAGGCTGTGCGGGTGAAAACTATTGAGTTTCCTCGCCTGCTTGGAGTAGATGGTCCAAGAATCGCTGCCATACAGGAGAGTGCTGATAACGCATGCGTTGTACGCATGTCTTGATCTTTGTAGTGAGTTTCGGATTCTCCCAGACCTGCGAGAAGAGTTGAGCAAGGATCGATGCTGCTTTGCCGATACACCTATTGATTTCAGCATCAAGGGAGAGAGTGTCGCTAATGGTTGACCCCAAGTATGTGAACTCGTGGACCACTTCTAGATCGTAATTGTCGATGGTAATGACTGGTCAAGGACATTTGTTCTGGGCAAGGAGATTTGTTTCCTTTCAGCTGATTCTAAGCCTGAAGTCCTTGCATGCCTTAGAGAAGCGGTCCATGAGAGTTTGTAGTTGCTGTTTGGTGTGCAAGTTTATAGTAGCATCATCAGCAAAGAGTACGTCACGTATTAAGATCTTTCACACCTTTGTTCTTGCTGTCAGGCGCACAGGGTTGAACAGCTGCCCATCAGACGTGATGTGCATATAGATACCTACTCAAGGGAAAATGTTGTTGTTAGCTCAGCCATTGATTGTCTACTAGTCATGGATGGACTTGACTCCAAACCAACCATTGAGGACTTCAGCGAGGCAATTGACAGTCTGGCCCCAGGAAAAGCTCCTGGCAATGATGGGATTCCTCCAGACCTGATCAAACACTGCAAGAGCTCACTCCTCCTTTACACGAGGTCCTCTGTCAGTGCTGGAAGGAAGGAGCTGTGCCACAGGATATGCACAACTCCAAAATCATCACTTTGTACAAGAACAAGGGTGGTAGGAGTGACTGCAACAGCTACAGGGGTATCTCCCTCCTGAGTATTGTTGGCAAAATCTTTGCTCGTGTAAAATCTGGCATGTCTACAGACTCTGGCAGAATGGGTCTACCCTGAGTCCCAATGTGGTTTTTGCGCAAGAAAGTCAACTGTTGACATGATTTTATCACTCCATCAACTCCAGGAGAAGTGCAGGGAACAACAGAAACCCCTGTATGTCACTTTCAAGACCAAGGCATTTGACCTTGTCAGCAGGGATGGGCTCTTTCAGATTCTCCTCAAGATTGGCTGTCCCCTGAAACTCCAAAGTATCATCAAGTCATTCCATGATGACATGAGGGCTACTGTTCAGTACGATGGCAGCTCTTCGGAACCCTTCACTATTCGTAGTGGAGTCAAACAAGGATGCGTGTTGGCCCCAACATTATTTGGCATCTTCTTCTCTCTGCTATTGAAGCATGCATTTGGGCCGTTGAGATTTGATATTCAAATAATGATACAGTCCCAGAACTTTAGTTAAACAAAATCTCCTTTTCCTAGTCTGGATCAACAGGTATCCATTTTCAATATACTCTCCTTAGTCCTATACTACACATAAATAACAAAACAATGATACATTATTATTACACCAAAGGTTATAGCATAATGTAGGATAGTCACACACCATCCTCCTCCTGCAGTGTTATCACTGTGAAACATCTCCCACTTTGTTAGTCTTTTTAATGGCCTCTCGGATATGATCCGCAAAGCGAATTATGTCTTCGGCTTCATCTGGCATATAAATAAAATACAAATACTTTATTGTCACCAAACAATTAATACTAGAGCATACAATCATCACAGTGATATTTGTTTCTGCACTTCACAATATTCTTGTCCAATCAGGGCACACATGCCTCCTTTTCTGGAAAAACAAAGTCTAAAGCCATTTGGTTATTCAGCGCTACTGTACAGACCGCCACCAATTCAGCCAAGAATTTAGATATTGCTTGTTGGGTTTGATCGAGAGCATATGCTGTTCCATTTGTTAACTTTTCCAATGAATTTAAATAAATTGATTTTATAGCTTACATCCTTTATCTATATGAGAAGTAAAAATCTTTACGTTATGTCTCTGTCCAAATTCAATTTATAGTTGTTGTTGTTCGTCCTTCAGAGTCGAAGACGACCATGACTTCTGGTGTCAGGTGGAGGGTTTGAGACTGTGGGTCCAGAGGTGACTGGTGAGGCCAATCCAGGCCCTGAAAGCTCGCCCACATGTGGGACACATGAGGGTAGGTGCTGCAGTGGAAGTGGAGGTAGCCCGAGCCCTGTGCGCAACGTGTTTCCTCTGAGCCTCTGCGGTGCGTCTGATTTGTGCTGCATACACTCCTTTAGTGGCCCTACTCCACCAGGTTGGGCGGTCCAGAGCAAGTGATTCCCAGCTACTGGGATTGATGTTGAGGTCTTTGAGGGACACTTAGAGGCAGTCTTTGAAATGTTTCTTCTGCCCTCCAACTGAGCGCTTGCCCTGGCTCAGCTCTCCATACAGCAGCTGTTTTGGTAGTCAACTGTCAGACATCCTGACAACATGGCCAGCCCATCTGGCTTGGGCTTTCTGTAGGAGGGTGTAGACGCTGTGGGTGCTAGCTTGCTCCAGGACCTCCGTGTCTGGGACTTTGTCCTGCCATTGTACGTGGAGAAGTCTGCGGAGGCAGCTCAAGTGGAAGTGGTTGAGCAGGTTAGCGTGTCTGCTGTAGACAGTCCAGGTCTCGCTGGCATGGAGGAGGGTGGTGAGAACCACTGCTCGGTAGACCTTCAGCTTGGTGGTAAGGCTAAGTCCTCTCCGCTCCCATACATTCTCACGGAGTCTCCCAAAGGCGGCAATGGCTTTGGCAATTCTGTTGCTGATCCCTGCATCTATGTTCACCGCTCGTGATAGAATACTGCCCAGATAAGTAAAGCTGTCGACTGCCAGTAGCTTCTTCCCCTTTACTGTGATGTGTGGTTCCTGGTAGGGCTTTCCGGGTGCAGACTGGTACATAACTTCGGTCTTTTTGGTGCTGATTGTAAGTCCAAAATTGTCACAGGCTCGTGAAAAGCAGTCCATTTTTTGTTGCATCTTCTGCTCTGTGCTGGCGTTGAGGGCGAATTCATCAGTGAATAAGAAGTCTCTGACGATGGTCTCCTTTACCTTTGTAACAGCCTGTAGATGCTGGAGGTTGAATAGCCCACTGCCAGTCCTGTATCTGACGCGTATACCATCCTGACAATCGCGGAAGGCGTCATTCAGCATAGCAGAGAAGACCATGCTAAAGAGTGTAGGGGTGAGAACGCATCCTTGCTTCATGCCGTTCGTCACTGGGAAGGCATCTGACTCATCACCATCATCCAAAACTTTCACCATCATGCCATCGTGGAGCTGCCGAACAATCGTGATAAACCTGCTAGGGCAGCCAGACTTCTCCATCATCTTCCATAAGCCATCTCTGCTGACCGTATCAAATGCCTTGGTCAAATCGACGAAGGTCATAAAGAGGTTGCAGTGCTGCTCTTGACATTTTTCCTGGAGTTGGCGTGCAGCAAATATCATGTCGACAGTTCCACGCTCTGCAATGAAGCCACACTGGCTTTCTGGGAGGAGACCTTGGTCAAGGTGTTGGAGAAGGCAATTAAGCAGGACGTGAGCCAAGACCTTCCCAGGTATGGACAGGAGGGAGATGCCTCGGTGATTGTCACAAGACTGGCGGTTGCCTTTCCTCTTGTAGATGTGGATGATGCTGGCATCTTTCAACTGTTGCTGGAACTTTCCTTCGTTCCAAATAGACTGGAAGAGCTCAGTCAGCTTCTGCATCATGAATAGGCCTCCTGCTTTGTAGACTTCAGCAGGGATTGCATCTGATCCTGGTGCTTTGCTACAAGAAAGTTGCCCGATGGCTTTTCTGACTTTTTCTTCTGTGGGGAGGTTGTCAAGATCCAGGTTGATCTCCACCTGAGGTAGGCGAGCAGTGGCCTCATCATTGATTTCGGCAGGGCGGTTGAGGACCTGGTTGAAGTGTTCAGCCCATCTCTCCAAAATCTGCTTTTTCTCTGTCAGCAGCCGAGTCCCATCTGCACTGAGGAGGGGGGAGGAGCCAGAGGACTGAGGTCCATACATAGCCTTCAAAGCGTCGTAGAAATGCTTGGTGTTGTTGACTGTCTGCGTAGCCCTGGATCTCATCGGCCTTATTGTTGAACCAGACATTCTGCATCTCATGGAGTTTCTTCTGCATTTTCCGTCTTGCACTGGCAAAGGCATCTATCTTTGCTTGTGAAGTGGGATCGTTCTGGTGCGCTCTGAACAGTTGTTAATTCTCTGATAACAGTGCCTATATCTCCTCGTCGTTCTCATCGAACCAGTCTTGATGTCTACGGATTGCTGCTCCGAGGTGTTCGAGAGCGGTAGAGTAGATTGCGTCTCTGAAAGCCGTCCACTGGTCTTCAATGCTGGTGTGGTCATCCAGTGGTGTGTCAAGCAGCCTGCTATCTAGGTCTTCACGAAATTCTTCTGCAACTACGCTCCTCTTCAGCTTGGAGACATTGAGCCTCTTTGCAGTCTTCTGACCTTGGGGTCTTCTCACAGGCAGGATGTGGTTTAAACTTGTACACTATGAGTCGATGATCCATCCAGCAGTCAGCACCACACATGGCCTTTGTCACTCTCATGTCTTGCCAGTCCCTCTTTCTGGTGATGACATAGTCAATCAGATGCCAGGGCCTAGAGCATGGATGCATCCAAGATGTCTTGTTATGGGTAAGGAGGCGGAATAGGGTGTTGGTGATGACAAGGTCATGCGTAGCACATGTCTTGAGGAGCAGCAGGCCACTGCTGTTACACTTGCCAATACCATGTCTTCCAAGAATCCCTTCCCAGGTCTGGTAATCTGTCCCCACTCTGGCGTTAAAGTCCCTGATGACAATAAGCTTCTCTGATTGTGGGACTGCTGCTATGAGGGCGTTAAGTTCTTCATAGAACTTATCTTTGATGTCATCTGAGTTGGTCATCGTTGGGGCATATGCGCTGATCAGCATTGCACTCCTCTTATTGCCAAGTGGGAGCCGAAGCGCCATCAGGCGATTGTTAATGCCCTCTGGAAACTTGGCAAGTTTACGAGCGAGGTGGGATCGGATGGCAAATCCAACTCCAGCCTCTCGTTATTCAGTGCTGCTGCGACCGCTCCAGAAGAATGTGTACCCACCACCACGTTCTGTAAGCTGGCCCTTGTCTGCTAGGCGTGTTTTGCTGAGTGCTGCAATGTCCACATTATAGCGGGCTAGTACTTTGGTGACCAGTGCTGTTCTTCTTTCTGGTCTGACAGCCTTGGTGATGTCAAGCAGAGTTCACACGTTCCATGTGCTAAGGTTGAGCACCTTCACTTTCGTCTTCTTTGTAGTTCAACCACTGAGTGGGATCCCCGCCAGCCGCGGCGTGCTGGCCAGGGTAAGATGAAGCAGGCTATGTTTGAGGCACCTTTTCTCGCCCCTTCCTCCATGGAGGTGAGCAGAGCGATTCCTACAGAGGATTGCTCAGACACCCAGGGGGCTGCCGAGCTCCACTGCTGCTTCATTCCAGCGGAGAATGACCCAATGCCCTGGGCCGCCTGTGTGCAGGTTTGTAACTACAGCTTCCAGTGTATCCACACCTGCTGCTTTGCCACTCGCCCATTACCACAGGACTTGAAGTTTTTTAGCGGAATGGGTTTGGAGTCGTGACTTGAGCTTGACTTGGATTAAAGTGAGGGAGAGTTGCACAAGTCATCAGCCTCGCTCTCTCGTCCCGACCTATCTGTATCCAGTTGCAAGACGGAGTCGAGACGGCTGGAGATAAGTCGGGATGCAGTGGATGGCCAGCAATGTCCTACGTGTCTCACTGTGCCCTGATTGCGCTCCACAACGCTTTGCTGGGTCCGCCTTTCTACTCGTTGGACCGCCAAGTGGTGGTCTCCTCCGCATAGTCCACCGAATTCAGTCTTTGCGTGCGTGGGTAGACAAGCCCTAACTCACAGAGGATTTGAGGCCCATCGGTACCCTCACCAGGTTTTGCTGGCCAGTCGAAGCCGTTGCCCGGGGTGTGGCCACTGTTGCATGCAAACAGCTACGAGGAACCACTGGTGAGAGCTGAGTGTCAGGTGAGGATCAATGTGGACGAACTACTCAGAAGAGTACGACGTGTTCCCCGTCTGAAGTACTACCTCTCCCTGACACCCCATACAAATTATAGTAATTTGTAATAAATAGTATGTACAACAGGACAGATGAGTTTACCTTTGAGAAAGAGGTACATTAATGGGGCTAAATAATAGGAAGACTGTTAAATAGTCTGCTCTAAATCTAACAAAGAAGTTTAAAAAGGATTTGGCATTTCTCACTGATAACACGGCTTTCATGAAGGATCACATTCCCAAAGACTATGCCAAAAATGTGCCAGCAGAGGATCTGGAATGTGGTGATGGACAAGTCTGGTAAATTCCTCATCATGGTGTTATCACCCCAGAAAAGGTAAAGTTTGTTCTGTGTTTGACTGCGGGGAGACCTCTCAAGGACTATCACTTAATGTTCAGCTTTTCCAGTGACCAGAAGTTACTAGCTCACTGTTGTGACAGGGCTTGGCTGGGATGACACTATTCAACATCAGTTGCTCATGAGCAGACAAGCTGGTTGGAAGAACTCCGCCAGTTGAAGACTTCAATGTTATTAGATGTTTGAAACCCCTGGATTTTGAAGGTACTGCTGCACAGTTACACATTTTACATACACAACTGAAGATGGCGATGGAGTAATAACCTACCTGTTGTTGCACAACAAAGACTCTCAGGTACCCAGTAATTTTATCAGAGGAAAATCTAGGGAAGCTCTGTTGAAGTGAGTTTCCAACCCTCACATGGAGCTCACCGCTGCTATGACGGCAATCGTGTGGAGGAAGGAGCCACACAAGCAGCTTCCTGACTCAGAGTTTCTGACTGATAGTACTTCTGTGCTGAAGCATATCAAGAATGAAACTTCTAGGTTCAGAACCTTCAGTGCAAGCAGAGTCTCAGAAATTCTTAAGAGACTCTTAGATAGGTACATGAAGCTTAGAAAAATAGAGGGCTATGCGGTAGGGAAATTCTAGGCAGTTTCTAGAGCAGGTTACGTGGTCAGCATGACATTGTGGGTCAAAGGGCCTGTAATGTGCTGTAGATTTCTATGTTCAATGTCAACACTCCAGGCAACCTGTCAGACATAGCTTCAAGAGGGCTGAAGATGAAAGCCTTCCTGAAGAATGTGAAGTGGGTGTCAGGGCCTCGGTATTTTCTTCAAACTGAAAGGAAACACTCAGTGAATCCCAATTGTGCTGGAGAACTTCTGCTAGATTATCTGGAAGTCAACAAGAGTGTTAGAATAGATACCATGCAAGTTGAAGGGGGGTGGACGTGGTAACAACAATAATCTATCATTTCTCATTCTGGACTCATTTGAGGAAACCAGTGGCCTAGATTCTTAGATTTACGAACCTGCTCTTGTTTCTTAGTCAGAAGAGGAAGCAATTCAATATTGCTCTTGCTCAGTCTGACTTGGATGAAGAACAAGGGTATTCCTTGGGGAGAAAGATTGGGAAAACCAACGGTCAGAAGAGCCGAGATTGTCTCTTAGTGGAGAAGCTCAGAAAGGCTGAAAGGGAGATCACCGAATTTTGCCAAAGAAACAGCTTTCCTGATGAATTCTCAAGTTTGCAAAACAGAGAAAGTGTGAAAAAGAACAACCATATTTTCAAGCTTAATACAGCTCTTGAAGATGGTGTCTGAGAGTTGGATGGCTTAGTAGGGCTGCCATGCCTGAAGAGCCTAAACATGGTATTATACTGGCAAAAGATCACACAGACATCATTCTGAGTCATACATCAAGAGATGGGACATCATAGGTATAACCACATGATATCCGAGTTATGCCAAAAATAAGGCGATAAGATATAGGAGCAGAATTAGGCCAAGTGGCCCATTGAGTCTGCTCTGCCATTTCATTATGGCTGATCCAATTTTCCCTCTCTGCCCAATCACCTGCCTTTACCCAGAATCCCTTCATGCCCTGACTAAACAAGAATCCGCCTTAAATATACCCAGTGACTTGCCATCCACAACTACCTGTGGCAGCAAATTCCACAGATTCACCACTCTCTGGCTGAAGAAATTCCTCCTCAGCCACATTCTAAATGGATGCCCCCCCCCCCCTCACTGGGAGGCTGTGCACTTTTGCTCTCAGACTCCCCCACCACAGGAAACATTCTCTCCACACCTACTCCACTGAAGCATTTCAACATTCGATAGGTTTTAATAAGATCTCCCCTCATTCTTCTGAATTACAGTGAGTACAGGCCTGGAGACATTAAACGCTTCCCATGTAATGAGTCTTTCAATTTCAAAATCATTTTCATGAACTTCTTTTGAACCCTCTCAAATGCCAGCACATCCTTTCTTAGATAAGGGGCCCAAAACTGCTCACAATACTCCAAATGAGGACACACCAGTATATTATAAAGCCTTAGCATTACATCTGTACTTTTATATTCGAATCCTCTCCAAATGAATTTTGACATTGTATTTGCCTCACCACCAACTCAGCCTGCAGACTAACCTTTGGGGAATCCTGCTCAAGGACTCCCAAGACCCTTTGCATGTCCGATTTTTTTAATTTTCTCTCTGTTTAGAAAACAGTCTACACTTTTATTTCTTCTACTAAACTGCACAATAATACACTACCCAACACTGTTTTCCAAAATAATTGTTACTCCGGCTCCGATGTAGCACTGAAAAACACAATAAAATAAAGAACACAATAACAAAAATGTCTGTACATAGCTTATATACTGTGCATTGATTGTAAATTCATAAAATGAAGTTTGGCTCAGGAGAATCTGCACATATGGTGGCTGACTGGAAATGGTAAGGTAGTGGTGTTTGGTTTGGGGGTGTGAAGGGGTGGGATAATGGGTGGAGGTGTAGATCAGTCCGACTGTTTAGGGGAAGTAGCTGTTTTGGAGACTGGTACTCCTGGCATGGATGCGACCTAGTCTCTTCCCTGATGGCAGTGGGACAAACAATCCATGAGCAGAGTAGGTGGAGGTAGATTGTGAAAGTCAAGGTGGTGCAGGATTCCCAGTGAGGAAATTTGCAGAATGACTATGAGATGACCTTATAAACCAACTTGTGGTTGTCCCGTTTAGACTGTGATCATAATATGATAGAATTCACCTTGAAGTTTGAACGGGAGAAGCTATAATTAGGCACATCAGTATTGGTGGAGTGAAGTGAACTACAGAGGAATGAGAGAGGAACTCTTTAAAGTCAACTGTTTATTCATTTTCATGGATACTGCCTGACCTGCTGAGTTCTCTGATCAATCTGTGTGTATTGCTTTGGATTTCCAGCATCTGTGGGCTTTCTTATATTTATTATTAGCATCGATAGAAGATTGGCTGACTGGCAGGAGGCAAAGACTGGGAATAAAGGGAGCCTATTCTGGTTGGCTGCTGGTGACTAGTGAATGGTGCTCCACAGGGGTCTGTGTTGGGACCGCCTCTTTTCATATTATATGTCAAAGATTTGGATGATAGAATTGATGATGTTGTGGCCAGGTTTGCAGACAATACAAAGTTAGGTGGAGGGGCAGGTAATTTTGAAGAAGCAGGGAGTCAGCAGAAGGACTTGGACAGTTTAGGAACATGGACAACTAAGTGACAGATGGAATATAGTGTAGGAGAGCGTATGATCATACACTTTGGTAGAAGGAATAAAGGCATTGACTATTTGTAAGCAGGGAGAAAGTTCAGAAATCTGATGAGTAAAGAGACTTGGGACAAACTGCATCTGACCTAGCTGCAGTATTTCAAATGTCTTTATTCATGGGTGAGGTACAGGAGGATTAATGGATAGCTACTGTTGTTCTGTTGTTTTAAAAAGGCTCGAAAAGTAAACCAGAAAATTAAATGCCATTGAGCCTGACACCAGTATGAGAAAGTTACTGGAAGGTATTCTAAGCGACTGGAAATATGAGTATTTGGATAGACAGGGACAGATCTGGGACAGTCAGCATGGCTCAGTGTGTGACATAAGTCATGTTTAACCAACCTTATATAATTTTTTGAGGATGTTAGCAGGAAAATTGATGAAGGCAAGGCAGTACATGTTTTCTATCTGGGCATTAGCAAGGCCCTTGACAAGGTCTCTCATGGGAGGTTGGTCAAGCAACTTCAGTCACTTGGCATTCAGGATGATGTACTAAATTGGATTAGACATTGGCTTTGCAGGAGAAGCCAGCAATTAGTTGTAGATGGTTGCCTCTCTGACTGAATGCCTGTGACCGGTGGTGAGCTGCAGGGATTGGTGCTGGGTCCATTTTTTTGTCATCTATATCAACAATCTGGATAATAACATCGCAAACTGAATCTGAAAATTTGCAGATGGCAGCTAGATTGGGAGTACAGTGTAGTGGACAGTGAGAGGACTATCAAAGCTTGCAGCAGGATCTGGACCAGCTGGGAAAATGAGATGACAAATGGCAGAAGGATTTTGATGTGAGATGTTACAGTTTGGAGGACCAAACACACCAGATAAGCAGTAGAGCAGAACAGAAGTATCTGGGAATACAAATCCATAATTCCTTAGAAGTAGCATCGCAGGTAGATGAGAATAAAGAAAGCTTTTGGCACATTGCTCAAAGGTTTAAAGGTACAATTTAATGTCAGAGTAATGTATACAATATACATCCTGAATTGCTTTTTCTTCACCAACATCCACGAAAACAGAAGAATGCCCAAAAGAATGAACAACAGTTAAATGTTACAACCCCAAAGTCCCCCCCCCCACAGCTTCCCCCTCCTGCATGTAAATGGCAACAAGTCGCAATCCCCACCTCCTCACACCGGCAAAAAAAAGCGCATCAGCATCCGCCACCCAGCACTCAAGCATGGGCAAAGCAACAGTAAATACACAGACCTGCAGTCACCCCAAGGACTACATTGTTCACCCGGTATTCAACATACCACAGGTTCTCTCTTTCTCCCTAATAGGGGAGAGAGAGGTCTCCGTTCTCACAGTGAGCTGGGAGACATAACAAAGAACTCAATGGTTTACGATGTTAGAAGTCTGACAGATCACTTTTTTGAGCTCTGTGCCCACAGATCACGAGTCTCTGGGCACACAGCTGCAGATATTCTGACTCCCCTGACGACACATGGGTCTCCTGTCGTGACACTGACCCTCGATCCGCCCACCTCCAGAGGCCAAGATCCTAGGCTTCCAAAGCTGAACCAAATACTTAGGCTGAACAACGGCCACCCCTGAAACCCCAAGAGTGGGTCCTATTCCCACAAAGAACCGAAGTCAGCATATAACTCTAGATCAGGTTCTTCAAAAGGACCCATAAAGGGAAAAGTAAAGATTTTAAAGATGGTAATGGAGCTGTTTCCAAAGATGCAAGCAAAGGAGTGGCCATTTAGTGCCATCATCACTCTGTTCCACCATCTTACAATCTCCATATGTCAATATATTGAGTAAATGAGTTGGGGTGTTATGTTCAAATTGTATAAAAATGTTTATGTATAAATTGTTCTGTCCAGGATTTGGTCACCTATCTGCAGGAAAGATGTAAATAAGTTTGAAAGAATGTAGAGGAAATTTACAAGATTATTGCTGGGACTTGAGGACCTGAGTTACAGGGAAAGGTTGATGTTAGGACTTTATTTCCTAGAACATAGTCAACTGAGAGGAGATTTGATAGAGGTATACGCAATTATGAGAGGTTTAGATATGGTAAATGCAAGCGGTCTTCTTCCACTAAGAGTGGGTGAGACTACAAATAGAGGTGTTGGGTAAAGGGTGAGAGGTGAAATGTTTAAGGGGAAACTCTGTGCTCAGAGGCTGGTGAGACTGTGGAATGAATTGCCAGTACAAATGATGGATGTGTGGTTGATTTCAATATTAAAGAGATTGAACTGGATTGGTACATGGATGGGAGGGGTATTGAGGTATAAGGTCTGGGTGCAGGTCAAGGGGAGCAGGCAGATTAATGGTTTGGCACAGACTAAATAGGCCAAATGTCCTGTTTCTGTGCTGTTCTTTATTATGACTCTATGAGAGAGAGAAACTGAGCCACACCAGATTGATGAAGGTCAGAAATGACACATTTTGATACAGACAGGTATACAATGAATTTGATGCTGTGTCCAGATGCCTGAACTGTGCCCAGTTAGAAGATGAAGTGTTCCTCCAAACTGTGTTGAGCCTCACTGTAACCATGTGGTATCAGAGGTCATGGAAAAGACTAACGTGATCTTAGCTGAAATATTGTCTGTCTCCCATTGATGTACTTTGTAAACTTTTTAGAGAATAGAAATGGCTAAGGATTCATGTACGGGAATCTCAAACACAACAGCACGTCAGTTCTGCTGTGTTTGCCAGTTGCTCAGCATTTGAATGCCACTGATCCTTGCAGGTGGAGGAGGGGATGATTGTGAAGCTGAAGCTGCATTATCTAAATCATTGATATATGGTATAAAAAGAAGCGGTCCTAACACAGACTCCTGCAGAACGCCACTAGTCACTTGGCTACCAACTAGAAAAGAATCATTTTGTTCCCACTCGCTGCCTCCTACCAATCAGCCAATGCTCTAACCAATATCAGTAACTTTACTGTAATACCTTAGGCTCTTAACTTGGTAAGCAGCCTCATTGAAGGCACCTTATCAAAGTGTTCTGAATGTTCAAATATACAACTCCACTGCATCCCTTTATCTATCCTACTTGTAATCTCCTCAAAGAATTCCAACAGTTTTGTCAGGCAAGATACTCCCTTAATCTAAATCTCATGCTGAATTTGTCCTGTCTTGTCCTGTGACACCAAGTACGCCATAACCTCATCCATAACAATTGACTCTAACATCTTCCCAACCACTTAGGTCAAGCTAACTGATCTGTCATTTTCTTTCTGCTGCCTTCCTCCTTTCTTATAGAGTGGAGAGACATTTACAGTTTTCCAGTCATGTGGCACCATGCCTGAGTCCAATAATTTTTGAAAGATCATTACTAATGCCTCCACAATCTCTACCACTACCTCCTTCAGGACGCTAGGGTGCAGTTCCCTTAAGTCTTTCAGCTTTTAGAACACCTTCTCCTTTGTAATAGTAACTGCATTCATTTCTCTTCCCTCACACCCTTCAACATCTGACACGTTGTTAGTGTGTTCCATAGTGAAGACTGACACAAAATAATCATTAAGTTCATCTGCCATCTCCTTGCCCCGTTATTATTTCTCCAGTTGCATTTTCTAGCAGTCGTATATGCACTTTCATCCCTTTAATTTTTTAGTTGAAAAAGCTTTTACTATCCACTTTGATATTATTTGCTAGCTTGCTTTCATATTTCATCTTTTCCCTCCTAATTGATTCTTTTAGTTGCTCTCTGTAGGTTTTCAAAAGTTTCCCAATCCTCTGTCTTTGCACTAATTTCTGCTTTACTGTATGCCCTCTCTTTTGCTTTTACATTAGCTTTGACTTCCCCTGTCAGCCATGGTTGTACTATTTTGCCATTTGAGTTTTTCTTTGTTTTTGGAATACATCTGTCCAGCACCTTCCTCATTTTTCTCAGAAACTCATACCATCAGGTCACATCTATGATCTGACCTGATGAATGGCCAGAGAGTTGATAGCCATTGCCTCTCATTTTGGAAGGGATTCACTGGGCTACGGCACCTGCAAAGTCACACTGCTCCGTGTGTGAGAAGAGACTCACCTGAGCATCCAACCTGCAGAAACGCCAGTGAGAGCACACTGGGGAGAGGCTATTCATCTATTTCAATGGTGGGAAAAGATTTATTAGTACCTTCATTACTGAAACACCAGACTGTTCATGCAGGGGAGTAGCTGTACACCTGTTCTGAGCGTGGGAAGGGTTTCATTTAGTTAACCCACCTTGTGAGGCTCCAGCAAATTCACAGCAAGTAGAAACCATGCTTCTGTCCAGAGTGAGCAAAGAGATTTACTCTGTCATCCCACCTGCTGAAACACCAGCAACATCACATCAAGGAGGAAGTTCAAGTGAGATGTATGTTAAAATGTATGTTAACCATCATGGTGACTGAATACAGTTGCAAGTTCCCAACTGATTATTAATGCCAGATTCTGCAGATATTGTGGCTGCTTATCACACCCAGGACTGAACCCTGGTCACTGAGGTTTGGTCTGCTAAATTAGCCTTAAATTAGACTGGTGTTTAATATTGTAGATGTGTGAGAAATAAAGCAGTTCTATTTCAAATCCTGTGTCTCGGGTGCTTACTGTCTCTGTCACAGGCCCATTGTGAAAGGCCACTCAGTCCAGATGATCCCCGCCCAACTTTCTGTTGCATATCAGTACTTTAAAATCATTCCCTGCTGTTTATCTCTTGCTCTCCCTGCGTTGACAAGTTGCAGCTGAACACCACTCTGTGGCTGAAGAGGTTTACCTTGAATATCCTGCATGATTTTCTACAGACTGATGAAGATGATGGGCTCACTATTGTTTTGTCCCAGACCTTCCTTGTTTCTCAGGGCTCTGGGCCAAAGAAAAATGTGCTGCGTTGTTAGACTCCTTCTGCGTTCTTCTCAATGTTTTGGGTCATTTCACTGATTTCAAAGGGCTGTGCTTCATGCAGCTCATTTGTAGCAATGAAGTCTGACAGCAGAATGGTGGGCAAATCTTCAATGAATCCGGCTCAGAAACCAAATGGAGGCACAGCACACATCAAGACTTTGTTGGTCCTGAAAGACATGGGAGATAGACTTTAGGGGAAGGAGGGAGAAATCAGATCAGGAGTATGAGGCTACAAGTAAAAGATCAGCAACATTTGGAAAATGATTGATTGAAAGGAATGTTGTTTATTTCTGCCAAATGTTGGAGGATCTCAGCAGGTTAGGCAGCATCTTTGGAGAGGAATAAGTCGTCGATGTTTTGAGCTGAGATCCTTCACCATGCACAGACTGTTTATTCCTCTGCTTAGATGCTGCCTCACCAGCTGAGTTCCCCCCCTGCACTTTCTTTGTGTGACTCTGTATTTCCAGCATCTGCAGAATTTTGTGTGTTTTATATCATCTAGCAGCTCTTGGGCTGTATTCCCTAGTGTTCAGGAGAATAAGGAAGGATCTCATAGAAACATTCCAAATGTTAAAAGGCCTGAACAGGTTGGATATAGCAAAGTTATTTCTCATGGTAGGGGAGTATAGGACAAGAGGACACACCTTCAGGATTGAAGGATTTCAATTTACATCAGAGATGTGGAGAAATTACATTAGTCAGGGGGTGGTAAATCTGTGGAATTTGTTGCCATGAGTGGCTGTGAAGGCCAAGTCATTGGGTGCATTTAAGGCAAAGGTAGATAGGTTCTTGATTAGCCAAAATGTATGGGGAGAAGGCAGGAGAATGGGGATATCTGGAAGAATTGGATCAGCCCATGATTGAATGGTGAATGGACTCTATGGGCCAAATGGCCCACCTCTGCTCCTCTATCTTATGGTCTTATCAACACGTACAACACACTGGAGGAACTCAGCAGGTCCGGTAGCATCTGTGGAAACGAGCAGTCAACGTTTCGGGCTGAGATTCTTCCTAAGGACTGAAGAGGCAGGAGCCCTGTAAAGAAGGTGGGGGGAGGGTGGTAAGGAGAAAACTGGTAGGTGCCAAGTGAAAAATCAGTAAGAGGAAAGATCAAGGGGTGGGGGAGGGGATAGGCGGGAAAGGTGAAGAAGGAATGTAAGGGGAAAGCACTATGTGTAGTAGAAGAAGGCAGAATCATGAGAGAGGTGATAGGCAGCTGGAGGAGGAGGCAGAGTGAAACTGGGATGGGGTAGGGAGAGGGAGGGAATTACCAGAATTCTCCAACCTGCTGAGTTCCTCCAGCTTGTTGTACGTGTTGCTTTGACCCCAGCATCTGCAGTGTACGTTGTGTCTTATGGTCTTACATCTGCACTTAAAAGTGGGTTGGATTTTGACAGTTGACACACGGAATACCTGTTGATATTGAGTACTTGATGGTAGCTTGCAGCGTTAAGGTAGCTGTTGAGTATTATAATTAAAACATTGACTGGTTTTGAGCCAAATGGCATAGGGTAAGAGGAGCTAGCAGACATAATATGGCACCTTAGTTACCCAGACACCTTCGCACGTCAGACTGTGCCGTCGGTGACCAGGCGATGAAATGCGCAGGCGTGAAGGTCGTAGCTCTCACTCGAAAACTGCGCTGAGTGAATGGGGCGCTCGTGGAGAGCGGCAACAGGGAAACACGGGGTTCTGGCGGGGCTTTCATCGCGACCGGCGCCTACACCGCGACTAAGGGACAATTACTGTGATCTCTGGGCACACTGTGTTCCTGCACCCTGGGACAGTCCCGGTTCTCTCCTTCTCTCTCAGCCCCACGATCCGCGCCCGGGTCCGGGAAGCTTTCGGCTAATGACCGAAGTGATGGGGCTGCCGGGACCGCGACCGGCAGAGGGAGACCTCGTCTGTGGGGATACTTAGCAAATCTATAGAACAGTAATTGTAAACAGGATCTCTAAACTGTAAACAAACTGTGCAAATGCAGGTAATAAGTAAATAGCAATAAATAATGAGTATGAAATAATAAGATAAAAGAGCCCTTAAGCAAGTGTCGTTACCCCTTTTGTTCAAGAGCCTGATGGTTGAAGGATTTCCATTTACAACAGAGATGTGGAGAAATTACATTAGTCAGGGGGTGGTAAATCTGTGGAATTTGTTGCCCATGCTGCAAGTCTCCCCTCTCCACGCCACCGACGTTTTCCAAGGGAAGGGCATTAGGACCCATACAACTTGGCACTGGTGTTGTCTCAGAGCAATGTGTGGTTAAGTGCCTTGCTCTGAGGCTCGAACTAGCAATCTTCAGATCACCAGACTGACGCCTTATTCACTTAATTGGCCACGCGCCACACAAACAGCATCTTGACATTTGTATTGTCTAGGAGATCCTAGACCACATGGAGAGCCATTGAGATGGTGGCTGCCGTAAACCTGTTGTGATAGGCGGTTGCAGTGGGTCTTCAGAGTCTTACCAGGTACCCCATTGTCAGTGTTTATCCTCCTGAAAGGCAGCCTGATGTCGGCCTTTGAGACAGAGATCGCAGGGTCACTGGATATGGCCTCCATGTTGTGGTACCCGATGGTCACCTTGGCCCCTCCTGCCCCATTTGTTGCGAGAATGCAGAAGTTGTTTGTGGACAGGAAACACTGGGTTTCCACAGCGGTCTTGAGTCTCACAGTGGGAGAGGGCGGGCAGTCGCTGGTGTTGTACATACATGAATGGCGGCTCTCCGCCTCAGGACACTGTAGAGATTCCTTTATGCCAAGCACCCTCCCAGGTGGCATGTGTTGCTGACATTCTTCCACCGAAGGGGCTGCTGTCTTCACGAAGAGATGTGGCTACCACTGGCGGGCATCAGCCGTGCTGCTTTGCGGAGTCTGCCCGGCTTCTATCAGGACCTACTGAGAGTCTGGAACATGGTTGCCTCAGGCCGGGAATCTCCTCCTCTGGCAGAGGGCGGAGTCCTGGCCGACCCTTGCCCTACCTCAACGGATGTCGGTGCAGCTCAGGTATGTGGAACGACACAGGCTGGGTTCATCTTTGTACCACCAGAGATGTTTGTCGGGGCCAGACCCTGCAATCTTTATCCTAGAGCCAAGCCCACACAACATGAGTCGTCTCTCATCGACACCCAGAATCCCATTCAGGAATGCAAGTAGGAGGTACCTATATGGGCTGCTGCTCCACAGTCTTCAATTCCTAGCTGTTGTCCACTGTCCCGACACATCATGGCAGGCTGTCTTTCCACCTGGAGGTGAGGGGGGGGGGGGTTCCCAATGGAAGTCCCTTTATGAGAGGGTTCCATGTACCCGGGGTGGAGGCTGCTGCATAGAGTTATGCTGTAGCAAGTTCTTTAGTTTGTACGCAGGTCTCCCAGCCGCATGTCAATTCTGCGGGCTGGAGGAGATTGTGTACCACATGTACCTGGAGTATGTGAGGCTGCAGCCACTTTCTGCGTATCTGCATGGGCTGCTTCTCGCCTTCTGGTTTTATTTTAGCCCCACCCGATTTATATGCGGTCATCCAGTAAGGAGGGAACATGGAGGGATGAGGATGTCCTTTTCAACTTACTCCTGGGGCTGGGGAAAACAGCCACCTGTGGGTCTTGGAAACGGGTGGTGGGAGGATCTGCCCATGCCAACCTGAAATTACTAACCTGCTCAGTTGAGGAAAAACACCAGAGACACGAAATTACCTCTGAAACGGTTTTTATTCAGAGAGGAGTTCACAGCCCCACGCACTTCGGGCGTAAGGTAGCCAACTCCCAATTTGTTGGTTTACAAAGGTCATGCTTATACCCAAAAGCAGGGTACTACATTCGCAAATATGGTTACCGATTCGAATTCATCAATTGATTGGCTATTGCATAGCTAAGCACGCAAAATACTCAGAATTAGGAAAGGTTAAAGCGTAATACTTGGAATTAATACTGATGCACTTCAAAACACTTGAAATAGGTATCCTCAAAATACTTTGCCAAGCACATTGTCTAGTGGTTGCAGGTTCCCTTTTCCTTGTGGTCTCCTCGTCTGGCCTGGCACCTTATTTTAGCTACGTCTCCTTACTTCCCCAATGACGTACCTCTCTCTTGTCCTGTCTACATATTTTGCTACACTTACCCCTCGCCCACCCCCTCTACATGTACCCCTTAACCTCTTCACATTCTCATTCCCTCCTGTGATCATGAAATGATCACTTGTCAATATCATGAAAATCCTCTGGTGCAGGTTCGAGGAGTTTGGTGGCCTCGCCGGTTGCCCGCATTATCATCAGTGGCTTAGCCGGCAGCAGGCCCCCTAGCGAGGCCATCATGCGGTTCAGGACACATTTGACAATGGCGATAGAGACAAAAATCCCGATAATAGCCATCAGCGCGTAAATAGCCCCATTGATCAACCAGTCCTTCCATGCACTTAGTCCCCAGTCTCCCCACCCTGCCCAACCTGTTCCTTCCTTGATGGATCCGAACTGTTCATCTATTTTGTTCATGTACCATGTTATGTTGGCGGTAGCATCGTCTAGCCCCATTATGCATTTGTCTTTTACGATAGCACAGAGCCCACCCTCCCTGGCGAGGAGGTAATCAAGTGCATAGCGGTTTTGCATGGAGAAGAGCCGCAGTTGGTTAAGGCTGTCAGTTATGAGTCTTAATGCTCCCCTGGTGGCATTCCCGAGGCTCATGAGACCACAGGCCAGATAGTTCCGAGTGTGGGCCACCATAGTGGCTCCTGATGCTCCCAAAGAGAAAAAGCCAGCTGCCCATTATCGGGCCACCTGACCTCCGGTTAGGGTGGTCAGGACTTGGTAATCTGCACAAAATTCTTGGGAGACCTCTCTCTTGTACCTCCTAGGCGGGCGGCGTGAGGGACCCCAAGTTCCAGGGCAAGGGACCGCAGTGGGGAGGAAGGTGCCATAGGCCACCGAGGAAGGGTATGGGTACTCCAGGAAGTTGGTGGCAATGCCGTTGTAGAAGAAAAAGTACCCCGGGAGGGTATACATAGTCTTAGTGCAACCCTCACCCTTTAGGTATATGGTATCAATCCATTCTGCTATACCGGCAGGGGCGTACACTCGTTTGACGCCCCTGCGATACTTAGGTCGTAGGAATACCTGATCATTGACTCGGAGGTGGGTGTGGTTCCCCTCCCCACAAAGAACTTGCACCCCCGTGGCCAGGGACTGGCACTTTGTCTCATGGCAAGAGCAAGAGATCCCTAAGGGGTCCTTGGTGGGGTGACACTCCCTTTTCCTACAGGACTTGGAGAGGCAGGTGACGTCATTCGAGACATACACGTCTGAACATCCCCACCCTGTTCTGAAGAAGCAGTTCTCATATACTCGGTCACCCTTCGGGGGCTTGTGATTCCCCTCCCACCAGAGATCTTTTTTTCATCCTCCTGTTGGACGGGGGGAATAAACAGTCCGCGACCGGGGCTGTGGAAGAGTCATAGGTGAGTTCCACCCTCTTTCCCTCAGGCAATGTTTTGCTGGCGGGGGCACATTGGAAGGGTTGATCAACACGGTCCCAGTGCAGGAAAACGGTAAAGAGCAAGGAGACACTGGCGGGGTGGGGATAGCAAACGATGGTTGTTGTGCCATACAGTCGTTTGTGCACGTTTTGGAAATAGTCGCCACTTATAAACTCCGAGGAGGGTCTTTCAAGGGTGGGGCCTTTGGGGAAGCCCCAATCCCTTTTCTGTCTTGAAATGTCCCCTCTCGATCCCTTTAGGGTTTTGGTTCCTTGTCCAGTTGTCCCTCTACCTCTGATCTATACCCCCCATCCCTAAAAGAATATAGATAACCAAGAGCATCCTACCTTCCATTGCCAGAGCACAATTTCAATGATGTGACACCACAAGGAAAAAGGAATTTAAACACACAACAGTTCAATCAAGTCCGTTTATCAGTCCCTTTGTTTATCTGTAGTTTCTAGCGGGTCCGAGGTCCAGCGCTTGCAATCGCTCAGATGAATCCAACGTTCTTGTCCCTTCACCTTGACAGCCGAGGAGGTCTGCAGGAGGACCTGGTATGGTCCTTTCCACCGGGGTCCCAGCTTGGGTCGATCCCAGTTCCTTATTAACACCCAACCTCCTGGTTCTGCTCCCTGCCACTCGCCTTCTCTGTCAGGAACAGGTCTTGAGGCTTCCTTCACCTGAGTGTGTAGGGACTTAAGAGACAAAGTTAAATGCTTGAGGTAACACTGCAATTCCTCGCCCATCATTTGTAGATCTACTTGTATTGGCGGGGGGTTTTGGTCACTGTCCCATGGGGTTCTATTTGGGCGCCCGTAAACTATTTCAGCAGCAGTTAGCCCGGTACCGGTTTGAGGTGTAATGCACATGTGATACAGTGCCAGGGGAAGGACTTTAAGCCAATTTAGTCCTGTTTCAAGGGTCAATTTAGTTAGTTTGTCCTTCAGGGTGCTGTTTGCAGGTTCCACGATTCCTGCGGCTCGGGGGTGATAGGCACAGCAGAATTGTTGTTCAATCTTTAGTACTTCACAGAGTTCTTTGTTTACTTCCCCAATGAACTGCGGACTGTTATCAGATGAGAGTCTTTGTGGGATACCAAAATGAGGAATAACTTCTTTCAGTAGCATCTGCACTACCGTGGAAGCCTTGTTGTGGGGAAGGCTTCAATCCATTTACTAAAGACATTGATTATAATTAAACAGTACTTGTAACAATTCACCTTAGGTAACTCAATAAAGTCCATCTGTAATGTGTCAAACGGTCCTGCTGGGGTTGGGGTGCACCCTTTATCACATCTAATAGATTTACCAGGGTTTATTTTTTGGCAAATTAAGCAACCCCTTGCCCATCTCTTCGCTGCCTCATTCAAACTGGGGGGACCACCATGTTTTTAATAACAACATACACATTCCTTCCTTGCCGAGGTGGGTGTCAGAGTGGAGGTGATCGACCAGGACAGGCAGGAGAGTATCAGGAATACAAGTCTGACCTGCTGGGGTCTGCCAGAGGCCCGTTGCGTTATTAATAATACAACCATGTTTTTTCCAAACATCACTTTCTGCTGCAGGGGCGTCCCCCTGATGTCGGATATGCCTGGGCTATCAACCAGCTGCCTGGCAGGCAGAAGGTGTGGGGTCGAATCCATGGTTATTGCTTTAGAGGAGGAGGCTTGCTTGGCTGCTAGGTCTGCTCTGGCATTGCCTTTACTAACGGGAGAGTCATTTAATAATTGCAAGCTTCCCGGGGAGCTGGATGGCTTTGAGCAAATTGTCAATGTAGAGGCCGTTGGAAACGCTTTTGCCAGCCAACGTTTGGAAGCCCCGCTGCGCCCATAGTGTGCCAAATCGTGAGCGACCCCAAATGCATAGTGTGAATCCGTGTAAATATTGGCTGTCTGACCCGAGGTGAGGATGCATGAGGGCGAAAAGCTCAGCCTGTTGGGCCGAGACTGGTGGGTGGAAGGCTGCCGCCTCCAGGGTGGTGTGTGGGGTCACAAATGGCATAACCTGATTGCCGGACACCATCCGGGCAGACAGAGGACGAGCAATGTCCTGGAGGTCTGGCCGCGAAGTTTACCTTTGTCAGAGGAATCACGTATCCCAGGGAATGTAGGGCATGGAGGAGATAGTTTGTGTCCTCCTCACAGGTGTACTGAGTGTCGCTAGCCAAAAGCAGGTCATCAACGTACTGGATGAGTGCTGAGTTTTTAGGGAAGGTGAGGTCTTTCAGAAGTCGGGGACATGGGCGGCTAAGGCTACGCTTGCTTCTGCAGTCACAATGGCAAAGACTGAAATTGGGAATTCAGTTCCTATGTGTGGGGCGAATAAGGCTGACAAGACCTCTGAGCGTCCCGAAGGGTTGTACGCAAGGGTCACATGGGGAGTGTATGGGGGCTCAAGGGCGACTGGCGAGCAGGAGGGGAGGTGGGCGAGGTTCAATGCCCACCATTGCGGGGGAACGTGAAGCCAGAACGCCTAATGGGTAGTAGGTTCAGTCAGGGTGAGACCATCACTGGTGCAGGTGATGGTGAGATAGAAACGACAGAGTATGTCCCTTCCTGCCAGGTTGACGCCCAAGTTGGGGATTACCACAAATCTGATAAGGGACTCATGGTGGTTATAGCAAGTGGGGAGTTCTTCGGTCATCTGGAACTCCTGCACCGGAGCTGACAATCCCGAAAAGGGAAGACGGGAGTGCATGGGGGGGGGGTGCGATCATGGGTCAAGGGCACAGCCCTCACCAACGAAGGGACCTGCTCCTCCTCCTCCTCCTCCTCCTCAGTGTCCTCATTAGGGTCAAATAGGGTCTGCAGCCCAGTCATATCCGGTGCCGGGCTTTTATCACCAAGTTTTACATTATGATCATCAATCCTACACTGTTCATCATAGATTTCACATAAGGCCTTCAGTACCAGCCAGCCCCTGGGTTTTCCGTTAGTATCATTGATGGATATTTTTCTATTTTTTGCATTCACCTCCCAGGAGGTCTGGCGGGAGCGCTCATTAAGTCTACTGGTCACGGTATACCACGCGTAATTAGATCTTTCCATTTTTGTGAGACATTCTGTCGCCACACCTGTCCCTCTGCTCGCTTACACTTCTCAAGAACCCAAGTTCCCCCTAATGGCCAAAATTCATTCCCCAACTTATTATTCATCCGCGCGCTCAGTCTCCGTAAATCTGTCTCGTTTTCAGGGAATTCTTTACACATTTTCCATAATGGCGTATTTGGTCCTGATTTATCTAGAGTCTGGCCCATTTTGGTAATGTACTCTCGCATCCACTTCAGTTTCCTGACCTTTGCGTGTCAGATTTCTGCTCTTAACAACCAGTCTAAGGCAGAATGCGGTTTCAGTTAGATGTTGGAACCAGACCATAGTCAAATTAAATATGTATTGCTCCGGAGCTTCCAACCCCAAACCCCACACAGGGACTCTAACCCTGCTTCCTATACCAGGGGACTTGAACCCCAAACTCTATGCAGGGCCTCTAACCCCAACTTCTTAAACCAGGGGACTCGAACCCCAAACTTCTTTAACCAGGGGACTTGAAACCCAAACCTTTTTTTTAACCGGGGACTCGACATTAAAAGTTGAAAACTTTTTAGTTTACTGCTATTTGTCTAGTAGTAGTGTACTAATTGTGTTAGTCCCTGGTTTGTATGTATTGTAGCACTGAACTTGTAATAAAGATATTCTATATGGCAAAAACGGGTCACCAGATGCAGCAGATATCTGCACAGCTGTAGTTTTATTATCCCCTTCAAAGCAGGCATAAAAGGCATTGAACTCATTCGAGAGTGAAGCATTGCTGTTACTTATGATGTTGGGTTTTGCTTTGTAGGAAGCAAACCCTGCCAGAGTTGTTGTGAATCAAATGTCACATCTAACCTCTCTTGGAACTGTTTGTTAGCTCCTGAAATAGCCCTTTGCAAGTCATACTTGGTTGTTTTGTATAGATCTGGGTAGCCAAACCTAAATGACACAGATCTACCCCTCAGCAGACTGTGAACCTCTGTGTTCATCTAAAGCTTTTGGCTTGGGAATGTGCAGCAAGTTTTCATTGGCACACACTCATCCACACAGGGTGCATCAATTGCATCATACTCATTCGGATTTGAAGATGAATCCCTGAATACAGTCCTGTCCACCGATTCAAAGCAGTCCTGTAAGTGTTCTTGCGCTTCCCTTGTCCATAGCTTCTTGGTCCTTAATACTAGTGCTGCAGTCTTCAGTCTCTGCCTATACTCGGGGTGTAGAGGTACAGCTAGATGATCAGCTAGATGATCAAAGTATGGGTATGCAATAGGACAATAAACACTCTTAAGACCATAAGACAGAGGAGCAGAATTTGGCCATTCAGCCCATCGAGTCTGTTCCACCATTCCAACATGGCTGCTCCTGGATCCCAGACACCTGCCTTCTTGCGGTTTCCTGCCCAATCAGGAAACAATCAACTTCTGCCTTAAATATACACATGGACTGCCTCCACCACAGTCTGTGGCAGAATGTTCCATAAATTTACTACTCAAAAAATTCTTCCTTAACCTGTTGTAAAGGGTCACCACTCAATTTTTGAGGCTGTGCCCTCTAGTTTTAGATAACCCCACCATAGGAAACAACTTCTCCACATCCACCCTATCTAGTCCTTTCAAAATTCGGCAGGTTTCATTGAGTTGTCCCTGCATTCTTCTAAATTCCAGTGAGTACAGCCCAAAGCTGCTAAACATTCCTCATATGTTAACCCCTTCATTCCCACAATCATTCTCATGAAACTCCTCTGGACTCTTTCCAATGACCATACACCCTTTCTGAAATATGGGGCCCAAACCTGCTGACAATACAAGTGCGGCCTGACTAGTGTCTTATAAAGGCTCAGCATTATCTTCTTGCTTTTATATTCATTCCCCTTGAAATAAATGCCAACATTGCATTTACCTTCTTTACCATGGACTCAACCTGTAAATTATCCTTCTGGGAGTCTTGCACGAGGACTCCTCAGTCCCTTTGCACCTCTGATGTTTGAACCTTCTGCCCAT